>NC_140988.1:191286083-191658652 GCF_052327205.1 Somniosus microcephalus
GGCAGGCCCGGTTGCCGGGGTAACCCTTCCCACTCACCAAGCCCCGCCCGAGATCCGCACTCCCAAGAGCCCCGCCCCCCCGCCCGAGCCGAGCGGGGAACAGAGAGAGACGCCGCGGATCAGCTGCTTCTGCTGCGCGCGCACCCTGACCCTCGTGACCCTCGTGGCTGACGCCGTTGCCCCAGGTAACGTGACTCCGGGGGGGGGGGTGGTGAGGAGCTTTGCAGAAGCCGTGGGACAATTACCTAGCTCGGGCCTGGCTGGGCAACAAAAGGCCCAGGCTTTGAGGCCTAACAAAAACGGGGAAAGGTAGGAAAAAGAATCTTCAGGTTAGAGAAAATATTTACAAATGAATGAAGTTTTTTTTAAAACAATGTAATGAAAGCAATTTTATTTTGCTGGAAATGTATATTTGAAAAGAAAGACGCAGAAAGCAGGAAAAAAGAATGGAAGCAAGATGGCGGCTACTCACCTCGGTTCAAAACGATAAGGCCCGCCCACACACGCACTGACTGGTCGACCGTCAGGTCACCAAAGCGTAGGATTGGTCAATCGTCCCGTCACTCGACCGTAGGAGGGCCCGGCCGCACGCGCCAGCAACCCGGCGTACGATTGGTCGACCTCGAGGTCACTCTGCCGCTAATGAGCGGATAATGAGATGCTAATGAGCGGAATGTTGAAGGTTTTTCGGATACCGCGGGCGCAATATTTGTCCGGCCGAAACGTAAATACGCTTACCATCGTTTTGGAACGGTGAGCTTTCTTTCGACGTAACGCACGCGTAGGTACGCTCTGTAACTTTCGAGCGCATAGCCGGACAGACGCACACCCGAGGACAGACAGACAGGCAGACAGAAGGACAGACAGATAGACAGACAGACAGAAAGAATGATCCGTTTATATATATAGATAATAATATGTGTGCAAGAAAATGGGAAGGTACTTTAGCTTGTTATCATGACAAAAATGGTTCAAATTATTAACAATTCTGCTTTGCCACAAATAACTTCAAGTGGGCATGGGCATACTCAGAAAACTGTTCACTCTTTTTCATCCTTTCACTCCTGAAGGTGGCGACTCAGGTGGTGAGTTCCATCAGGTGCTGACAGCCACCCAATAAATGGAGAAATATTGGGGAATGCAGATGCTCAAAGGGACCTGGGTGTCCTTGTGCATGAGTCACTGAAAGTGAATGTGCAGGTGCAGCAAGCCATTTGGAAGGCAAATGGTATGCTGGCCTTCCTCAGATAAGGTGACCAAAATATGAGGTTATCCACTTTGGTGGCAAAAACAGGAAGGCAAATTATTATCTGAATGGCAATAGATTGGGAGAAGGGGAAGTGCAATGAGACCTGGGTGTCCTTGTGCACCAGTCGCTGAAGGTAAGCATACAGGTGCAGCACACGGTTAAGAAGGCAAATGGTATGTTGACCTTCGTAGTGAGAGGGTTTTAGTACAGGAACAAGGATGTCTTGCTGCAGTTGTACAGAGTCTTGGTGAGACCACATCTTGAGTATTGTGTGCAGTTTTGGTCACCTTATCTGAGGAAGGATGTTCTTGCCATGGAAGGAGTTCAGCGAAGATTCACCAGGCTGATACCTGTGTTGGCAGGAATGACGTATGAGGAGAGATTGGGTCGATTGGGCTTGTACTTACTGGAGTTTAGAAGAATGAGTGGGGATATCATTGAAAGTTATAAAATTCTGACAGGACTGGACAGACTAGATGCAGGAAGGATGTTCCCGATGGTCGGGGAGTCCAGAACCAGGGGTTACAGTCTAAGGATAAGGGGTAAGCCATTTAGGACAAAAATGAGGAGGAATTTCTTCACCCAGAGAGTGGTGAACCTGTGGAATTCTCTACAACAGAAGGCAGTAGAGGCCAATACATTAAATATATTCAAGAAGGAGTTGGATATATTTATTAAGGCTAAAGGGATCAATGGGTATGGGGAGAAAGCAGGGACCGGGTACTGAATTTGGATGACCAGCCATGATCGCATTGAATGGCGGAGCAGACTCGAGGGGCCGAATGGCCTACTCCTGCTCCCATCTTCTATGTTTCTATGTTTCTATATTACAAGAGGGTTTGAGTACAGGATTAAAGAAGTCTTACTCCAATTTTATAGGGCCTTGGTGAGACCACACCTGGAGTACTGTGTACAATTTTGGTCTCCTTACCTAAGGAAGGATATACTTGCCATTGAGGGAGTTCACTAGATTGATCCCTGGGATGGCGGGACTGTCGTATGAGAAGAGATTGAGTAAACTCATCCTGTGTTCTCTTGAATTCAGAAGAATGAGAGGGGAACTTTGAAGCATAGAAAATTATTACAGGGCTTTAAAGGATGGATGCTGGGAGAATGAATCCCTTGGCTGGGGAGTCTAGAACGAGGGGCCACAGCCTCAGAATAAAGGGTAGGCCATTCAGGACTGAGATGAGAAGAAATTTCTTCACACAGAGGGTGGTGAATCTTTGGACTTCTCTACCCCAGAGGGCTGTGGAGGCTCAGTCATTGGGTATATTCAAAACAGAAGTCGATAGATTCTGACTAGTAAGAGCATCAAGGGATATGGCGATAGGGCTGGTGAATGAAGTTGAGGCAGAAGATCAGCCATGATCTCATTGAATGGCGGAGCTGGCTCGAAGGGCCGAATGGCCTACTCCTGCTCCTATTTCTTATGCTCTTATGTTCAATATCTCTATCACAGTACAAGTTCCTCCTCTGAGGTTTAGCTGAGGCCCATTGTTGGGATAGAACATAGGGGCCTAGAAATTCATTGACGCCACTTTTGGGGCGCTAAAGTGGGGCGTCCGCTAAAGTTTGCGGCCGCCGCCAAACCTATGCCACTTCTCTGATATTCATTAGCTTCGCCCTACTAGTTCGGGCGAGCGCTAAAACTGCTGCTGGACGCCTCTCTTCAGGCGCTAAGCCGGAGGTGGTGATCAATAGCGCCGAGGCCGGGCGCAGCGCAGGTGCGGCCATCTCGTGATTGACAGCAGACACCCTGGCGCCGGCCAGCTCTTAAGGGGGAAGGGTCGACTGTGTCTGCTGCCACACCCTGGATAGTGGAGCCCTCCAGCTAGGCCTGAACACTGCTGCTGGACCCAAATAGCGCCTGAAGACATGGAGAAGGCCCGTGAACATGCACAGCGCTTCTCAGAGCGTGATCTGAGTGTGCTGCTTGCTGCTGTGGAGAAGAGGCGCCATGTTTTGTACCCGGACAATGGCAAGAAGGCGACGGTTCGCGTCTACAGGAGAGCCTGGAGGCATGTCGCCACCAAGCTGTCAGCCAACAGCGACGTCCCCAGGACCGGTGCCCAATGCCGCAAAAAGTTAAATGACCTCACACGCATTGTCAGGGTGAGTACCCTTTCCAGTGACCTCCTCACCCTTGCATGTGCACCTCACATTATGGGCAAAGGGACCTGAAAGCTCTAATGGCCAGCCTTCATCCAGCAGCTGTGGGACAGGCATGAGCATCAATTGCACATTCTGCACTTAACACACTGGCCAGGCTATTCCACCATGGGAGGCAGTGCACACCAGATCATGGCGACACACTGGCCAGGCTATTCGACCATGGGAGGCAGTGCACACAAGATCACGGCGACACACTGTACTTAGAGGCCGTCCTTTCTCTTGCAGGCCAAGCTGGCGAATAATCGCAAGAGCCGGACTGCGATCGGGGGAGGCCGACCCCATATCCAGCCACTCACCGACCTGCAACATCGCGTGGTGCGCCTCATGGGTGGCCGGGTGATTGGGCCCGTTGCATGTGGAGATGCCGACCCTGTTCTGGGCAGCAATGGTAAGGACATCACCTTTTGCACCTCTCTCGTCCCACTTGCGCATCAGATCTACATCCTTTGCCACTGTCCGACCAATGCGCTGAATGCCACCACTCATGCATCCCGCACTGACGCCCTCTCCTCACTCTAAAGCTACTCTTGTGCCTTCCTGCTTTCAGATGGTCAAGAGGAGGTCCCTCAACTTGCCAGTGACAGACCCTCCGAGGAGGAGCAGGAGGAGGAGCAAGAGGAAGGCGGCCCATCAGGGGAACCCTCAGCCACGGCCACCCAGGCCAATGTAGGGGACACGTCTTCCCTGGAGGGCAGCGTGGCGGAAGTGTCGAAGGGGAGGGGAGCTCCTGGGACCTGCGTGCTGCAGAAAGGCGGGAGGGGGGTGGAAGCTCGGCGGCCTTCTCCCCAGAGGGGGGATGCGTCGGAGGGGAGTCCAATTGCTGGGCCCAGCGGCCTCCGGCAATGCAGGAAGGGTCGGCCAGCTCGGCGGCCTTCTCCCCAGAGGGAGAGTCCGGCCTCCAGTCAGGAGATGCTCTTCGCCGAGGAGATGGAACGCCTCGAAGACTTGTCCGCGGACTCGGAGCGCCGGCACATGGAGCTCATGGCGGCAGTGGCACGGTTGCCTGAGTCCATCGATTCCCTCTCTCGGAGTGTGGCCGCGTTCGGGCCCTTAGAGGCCACCAGTCGGGCGGAATACCGGGCAGATCTGTCAGCGACTGGCCAGGTGATCAGTGGTGCCGTCCAGTCACTGGCTGCTCTGCTGCGGTCAGTGAACAGGTCAACACGGGCACTCACTGCTGCCATACTCGCTGTGTCAGCCAGGCATCGCCAGGGCACCCGGCGCGCTGCAGCAGCACAGCGGTCTGTCCCTCAGCAGATTGGTGCGCATGCTGCAGTGCTGGCCCGGGCGAGTGCCAGTGTCTCAGGTGACCAGCGAGCGCCTGCCATCCGCCAGCTTGCCGCCATTCCTCCAGCCGCCACTGCCACTCCCCCAGTGGAGCTGCCAGGAGCTGCTGCAGCGACTGATGCTGGCCAGCCATAGCTGCAGCAATCAACAGCCGCCCGCTCGACGGCCAGACCTCGACTAGGCCGACCCCCAAGGGCATCTGCCGTCACGACATGTACCCCTCAGGAGCCTGCCCCCAGCCTTGCAGCAGCCAATGGCCTTACTTTGAGGTGGAGCAGCAGGGTGGGCAGGGGCCACCCAAAGATGGCCAAGGCATCGCCCTAGCGGGTCAAATAGTCGAATGTGTGGCCATTTGTGTTTGTTTCTTGAGGCCGAGAATTGGATGTTTGTTTTTTGAAGGCCGATGATGTGATGTTTGTTTTTGATGAAGGCCGAGAATGACGGCCATTTTAGTTGCCCTATTTTGTTAATCCTCTCCAGGTTGTGGGAGCGAGTAATGTGTTTGAGTGTTTTTTGGGGGTTTCGTCTGTTTTTGGTTTTCATGTGGGAAGGGCCCAGAGTTTGTACAATAAAGCATTTTATTTATTCACATTGTCCATGTTTGATCTTTGAAGTGTTTGTTGCCTTAACCAGCTGAGGGCTTGCGGAGCGGCTGCAATCATGTTCTATCATTGGCACAAGCCATTCCCTGACAGGGGGCCTAGAAGTGACGTTCAATAAGCCGCCGACGGGCGGCCCTTGGACCTTGTGCTTCCCTCCTGGGCTGGTACTCCTCGTCCTCGTCGCCCTCATGCTCCTCCTGCTCCTCCTCCTGAGGTGGTGGTCCAACGTGAGGTGGCAGTGCCTGAGTCCTGCGGATAGCCAGGTTGTGCAGCATGCAGCAAACGACGATGAATTGGGAGACTCGATCCTGCAAATACTGGAGGGCTCCCCCGGAGCGATCGAGACAGCGGAACCGTTGCTTAAGCACGCCGATTGTTTGTTCTATGAGGTTCCTCGTCGCTTGATGGCTCTCGTTGTATGCCTCTTCAGCAGGGGTCGTGGGCGCGCGGAGCGGGGTCATGAGCCAGGTACACAAAGGATAGCCTTTGTCCCCGATTAGCCATCCTCTTGGGGGAGGCTGTGCCTGGAACATGTCAGCCACAGTTGTCTGTCACAGGATAAAGGCATCGTGGCTGCTGCCTGGAAAGCGGGCATTGACAGCTAGGATGCGCTGCCTGTGGTCACACACCAGCTGTACATTGAGGGAATGGTAGCCCTTCCGGTTGCGGTACTCCTTGGCATGCTCAAGAGGTGCCCGCAAAGCCACATGCGTGCAGTCAATGGCGCCCTGCACCATGGGGAAGCCCTACTGCACGCTGCTGCTGCTTGTCCAGGGTCATGGGGAAGGAGATGAATTGATGTCTCCTTCTGAAAAGGGCTTTGGTCACCTGGCGGATGCAGCAATGCACGGCGAACTGGGAGATGTTAGCGATGTCCCCAGTAGCGGATTGGAAGGAGCCGGAGGCATAGAAGTTGAGAGCCACCGTCACCTTCACTGCCACCGACAGAGACGTCCTGCGCATCAGCTGTGGCTGCAGATCTCTCTGAAGCAGCCGGCAGATGTCTGCAACCACCTCCCTTCGGAATCGCAGCCTCCTAACACACATCGCGGCAGACATGGTCAGATAGGAGGTCTGCTGGCGGTATACCCTGCGTGGGTAAGGCCTCAGTTGGCGACGCCTGTTGCCCCCTCTGCCTCTAGCCAGGGCTGCCACTCTCTCATGGCGTCTGTAAGCCCTTCTGGCAAAAGGCTGAAATTCAGCGTTGCCACCCAATGCAGCCCCCATTATATGCTGGCAAACACTGAGCTCTGAATGAAGGCAAAGATAATTGGTAAGCTCTGGCCTGAGCCAAAAATACCTGTCCAAGTGTTGGTCCAGACCAGTAAACTCTCCTCCTTGGTCTCTGTCCAAAAAACCGTTGCACAAGAGTGAATGCTGCAAAATGGCTGGCCTTTATACTGCTGGGTAAGTGCCCTTTCATTTGCGCTCCCCGCGGCCCGGCTGGCCTGTGTACCGTTCCACTTCACAGTCGCTCGGGCCGCCCGGCGCACAATGGGCCGGCGCGAGTGAAGTTCCGGTTTGGGGCGCACAAAGGGCGTTGCACTATTAAATGAAGTCATGATCTGCCCGCGCAGCAGGGCGCACGCTAAGACTTTGTGCCGGCGCTAAATGTGTCCTGAAGTTGGGGAGAGGCGCAGATCACGCTGCGCCCGGGTGATAAGCGCCTAGCGCTCGAGATCTACTCCTCCTAAGGCGCTAACGGCTGGCGCGCCCAACCGAATTTCTAGGCCAGGGCATTTTATTCTATATCTATCTTGCTACTTCTGATCAGGGAATTTTTACTATGATACTTGCATTTATATAGCACCGTATCATATTTTACGATTTAGCGCACTTGGCACAGAGCTAAGCCTGTGGGTGCAGAAGTAAATGTGCCTTATTTGTAGCTCACACAATATTCTATTCATTAACATTTATTGGCTGGAAAATACTATCAGAGTGTCCATAGTCCTGAGATACACTGCCGTTGCACAACGCTCTATACTAGGAGCACTAAATCATAAACTACCACTTTACATCTGATACTTGTTACTGAGTATTCTTCTGAGTTTCCTGAATCTGTTGGGCTTATCAAACCGCAACCCAAATTTATTGTATTCAAAGTATGATTTGTTTGATCTCAGCGTATACTTTCTGTATATGTCATCAAGTCCACCTTGGACAGTTTGAGTCTATTCCATGATATTCTAGGCAAGTAATATTTGATCCTAGCGCGGTGGCATTTGGAGCACTTCCCCACTGATGGACTCTTCTACTCACTTTAAATTATTTCTTTGGGGTCAATTTTCAAGTGACCTCTTTAATTGGGGAAGTGAATGGATTGAGCCATCGGAGGCCTGAAACATTTTCACAGTCAGGCCTCATTAGAATTCTGTCAGTGGGCTACTCGCATGTTTGGAGCAGCCTACTGATCAGAGGGAGCAGCACGCACTCTGATGACTGTACCAGTTAAGGAAGAGGGCAAACCCAGGGGAAGGCACGGAGGGTTGGGCATCAGGAGAGATCTATATTTGTGGATATTAATATTCCTCCTGGCCTGTAATACTCCTGCTGGCCCAGCAAAAAATGTTTTAAAAGCTTTTTGCCAAATCTTTTTGAGCAGCTTGTTGCGGTCTCTTTAAGGACCATTGGTTAGCCCCCTCAATGCCAAGTACCAGTGGGTGGAATGTAACCAGTAATTCACAGGAACATAGGAAAAGAAGTAGGCCATTCAGTTCCTCAAGCGTTACCGCCATTCAATTAGATCATGGCTGATCTGTATCTTAACTCCATCTATCTGCTTTGGTTCCATATACCCCTAATACGCTTGCCTAACAATAATCTATCAATCTCAGTTTTGAAATTTTCAATTAACCTAGCCTCAACAGTTTTTTTGGGCGAGAGAGTTCCAGATTTCCACTACCCACTATTGAATATTAATTTCAATATTACCAAGTTTAATTGTTTTTGTCTTATTTCTCAGTAACATAATCATGTTTAGCAAAAAGCTGTTTTTCTCATTTTCCAGCATGCAAATTGTGGTTATGATGTAGATTGACAAGTCTTGCAACATAATTGGTGGAGCAGGGTAATGTTCTCAGATGACACTGGAGACAGAAAAACCAGACTCAATCATATGAAACACAATTTCTAAATTTGCAGATGACACCGAATTGGGAGGGATAGTCAACACTGAGGAGGACTGCAACAAATTGCAAGACATTAATAAACTTGAAGAATGGGCACATAATTGGCAAACTAAACTCAGCATAGATCAGTGTGAGGTATTACATTTTGGGAAGAAAAATAAGGAGGTCACATATTACTTGGAAAATAAGAGTCTAAATGGAGTAGAGGAGCAAAAGGATCTTGGAGTACAAATACACATATCACTAAAAGTTGTGACACAGGTTAATAAGGCCATAACAAAAGCAAACCAAGCACTAGGGTTTGTAATGATCAGTAACCTGTCATTCTGGAATGGTACACTAGGTGGTGCTGTATGCATATAAGAGTGGGCTACCCACGATGCACTAGGCTACCCACAAGGCAGCAGTCAAGATGGAGGCCTCTACAGATACTGTACCTAGTCCACATGTGCTCAATAAAGTGTCTAGCAAAAGCTAGCTGTTCTTAATAAAAACGACAAGTTATTAATGAGCATAACATGGTACCAGGATTGGTAAAATCTGCTGAATATTGTGCAACGCGACATGGAGAATTTGAAGCCACCAGAGCGTTTGAAACTCACAGGAAATGTCGACTGCAATTGGCAGACTTTTAAACAACAATTCAAACACTACATTGCTGCCATCGGGTACGGTACGAAGCCAGACGCAAGGAAAATAGCGTTGCTGCTTACGGTTGCAGGCCCACAGGCAATAGAGGTATTTAATACATTTGTATTTAATCCAGAGGGGAACAGAGAAAAATTAGATGATGTGCTAAAGAAGTTTGATACACATTGTTCTCCCAAAAAGAATGAAAGCTATGAGAGGTACATCTTCCGTTCTCGGACACGGCAGCAAAATGAGACTTTTGATAGCTTTTTGACTGATCTGAAACTGAAAGCACAGACATGTAATTTCTCTGAGCTGAAAGCATCCACGATTCGTGCCAGATTATGTTTGGTATTCATGATAAAAAAGTCAGGGAACGTCTGTTGAGAGAAACCGAACTAACATTGGAAATTGCTGTGAAAATATGCCAAGCTAGCGAGCTAGCTCAAAAGCATGCCAAGACTTTCAGTGAAATCAATGATGATGCGATTGCAATAAGTGATGCGGTCGGTGCTGTGTCCTACAAGGGGAAGAAACATGGGCAGAACAGAAGTGAAATGCAATCGGAGGAAGGAATTTTTAATTGTAAACGCTGTGGTTACAAACACCAGTTAAAACAATGTCCAGCGTTTGGAAAAATGTACACAACATGTCATGGCAAGAATCACTTTGCCAAAAAATTCTTTTCAAAAGTCAAAACTAAGAAAGGGTAATGAGTTAATGTAATTGAGGACACTGAGTTAAGTGAGACATGTTTTGTAGGAATGGTGTCATGTGACAATATCAAAAAGGACACAGAAAATGTGCAGCCCTCAGGAATTAACAATGCTGAACATAAAGTTAATGCAGTAAAAGAGGACAAATGGATGATCCCACTGCAGGTAAATGGAGCATTAGGTACATTGAAACTAGACACTGGGGCAAAAGCAAACTTAATCAGTATGAGTGACATTAACAATATGAAAGAAAAGCCCAAAATACAGAAAAAGTCAGTACTACTGAAGGACTATAATGGACAGAAAATAGATAGCTTAGGCGTATGCAGACTTAAAGTGACAGTCAAAGACAAAGTGCATCATCTCATGTATTCTGTTGTGGCTGAAGGACTTGATTCACTACTGGGTGACAAAGCTTGTGAGTACTTAGAACTGGTCAAGAGAGTCTACCGTATAAACTGTGCCATAAGCAGACCAGATGACTCGATGGATTCTGTAGTGAATAATTTCCAGGATGTTTTCAAAGGATTTGGAGTTCTACCATTCACTTACAAGATCCAGCTAAAGGAGGATGCTCAGCCAGTGGTACATGCTCCATGAAGAGTTCCAGCACCCCTGCGTGACTGGCTCAAGAATGAACTGGACAGAATGACCACACTAGGAGTCATCAGGAAAGTTGAAGAGCCAACAGATTGGGTTAACTCCATGGTATGTGTAAAGAAAAAGAACAATGATCTAAGAATATGCATGGATCCAAAGGACTTAAATGCAAACATAAAACGTGAACACTACCAGATTCCCAAGCGAGAAGAAATCACCAGTGAAATGTCAGGTGCCAGATACTTTACAAAGCTCGATGCCTCACAAGGATTTTGGCAACTAAAACTGGATGAAGAGAGCACCAAATACTGTACCTTCAACACACCATTTGGCAGGTATTGTTTCCACAGAATGCCTTTTGGGATAATATCTGCATCTGAAATCTTTCATAGAGCGATGGAACACATAATTGAAGGTCTGGAAGGAGTTCGGGTCTATGTTGATCACATCATCATCTGGGGCTCCACACTGAAAGAACACAATGAGAGACTGACTAAAGTGCTACAGAGCATACGCCGGAATGGACTGAAGCTCAACAAAGCCAAGTGTCAGTTTGGCATCCAGGAAGTCACTTTCCTAGGAGATAATCTATCTGGTAAAGGAATGGAGCCAGTTATGGAAAAAGTAAACACCATACTCAAAATGCCCTGACCCACTGACAAAAAGGGAGTGCTACACATCATGGGGATGATAAACCTCATTGGAAAGTTCATTCCTAACTTATCAGCCAAGACAGCCTGTCTGCGAGACCTGCTACATAAAACAAATGAGTTCGCATGGACAGAAAGACATGAACAAGAGTGGATAAACCTCAAAACAGTGCTGACAACCACACCTGTACTCACCTTCTTTGACCCAACAAAAAGAATCAAAGTGTCAACGGATGCATCAAAAGATGGCCTAGGTGCGGTCTTGCTACAAGCAGAGGGTGAAGATTGGAAGCCTGTTGCCTATGCCTCCAGGTCTATGACTGATACTGAGTGTCGATACGCCCAGATTGAAAAGGAATGTCTAGGCTTGGTAGTTGGACTAGAAAAGTTTCATGGCTACATATATGGACTTCCCACCTTCACAGTTGAGACAGACCACAGCCCATTGGTTGCCATCATAAAAAAGAACCTGAATGAGATGTTTCCAAGAATTCAACGACTCATGATGAAGCTGCAAAGATATGACTTTGAACTGATCTACACACCAGGCAAATACAAAGTGTTAGCAGATGCACTATCCCGAGCACCCACAATGAGTCATGTGAGCTCTACTGAAGAAGACGTGGATGTTCATGTGAGTATGGTCACTGCTGCGCTGCCTGTGTCAGACACAAAATCAAAGCAAATAGCAGAAGAAAGAGTAAAAGATACAGTATTACGAACAGTAATAGAGAATATTCATCATGGTTGGCCAAAAGGTTCCTGTCCAAAATATTTTCACATAAGGTCAGAATTGAGTGTCGCAAGTGGACTATTACTAAAACAGAACAAAATAGTCATTCTACAGGCTCTACGTCAAGACATGCTCAAAAGGATTCATGAGGGACACCTCGGAATTGAAAAATGCAAAAGGAGAGCAAGAGACACTGTTTATTGGCCTGGCATAAATAAGGACATTGAGAACATGATAGGCAAATGTGAGACATGTCAGAAACACCAAAACAAACAAGCAAATGAACCAATGATAGTAGCTGACATACCAACAGCACCATGGCAAAAGGTTGGTATGGACCTTATTCATTTAAATGGTAAAGACTATCTAATAGTGATTGACTACTATTCTAACTATCCTGAGATGGCGCTGCTCTCAAGCACCACAGCAAGCAATGTCATAATGCATGGGAAATCCATCTTCGCCAGACATGGAATTCCCAGGATTGCCGCTAGCGACAATGGTCTGTGCTTCAACTGTAAGGAGTGGCAACAGTTTGCAGCACATTATGACTTTCAACACATCACATCCAGTCCTTTGTATGCTCAGTCGAATGGTAAGGCAGAGAAAGGTGTTCAAGTTCTCAAGCAGCTATTGAAGAAAACGACAGTACGCAAGTCTGATCCTTATCTCGCCCTGCTGAGCTACCGAGCCTCACCTTGAGACTCTGGTTCTTCACCTGCTGAACTCCTAATGGGTCACAAGTTGTGTACCACGCTACCCTGCTAGGCAAAAGAAAAGCAGAGTAAGGAACTGAGACAGAGACTTCAACTGTTAAAGCTGAAACAGAAATCATGCTATGACAAGTCATCCAAAACTCTGAAGCCATTGACAGGGGATGATGTTGTCAGGATTGAGGATCCAGATGCATGGAACAGGAAAGCTACAGTTCTTGAGGAAGTAGGACCAAGGTCATACACTGTTAGAACTGAGGAAGGACAGATTCTCAGGAGGAACCGCCGTTCCCTCCTAAAAACACAAGAGACTATCGAAGAGCAAATTGATGACAATGCCGCAACTGAATCTTGTCACTCACCACCAGAACAATCTAACACAAATACACATACAGGCTCTCATGAAAACACATCAGACTTACCTGTGCTGAGAAGATCCACACGTGAAGTAAAAAAGCCTGATAGACTTAATCTTTGAGTACAAAGAAAACTACATTGAAAATGTATTGACTGTTGAAGATGTTTATGTTGTTGTTGATTGATATTGATTGATACTGATTTTGTTTAACCTCACAGAAAGGGGGATGTAATGATCAGTAACCTGTCAGTCTGGAATGGTACACTAGGTGGTGCTGTATGTTTATAAGAGTGGGCTACCCATGATGCACTAGGCTACCCACAAGGCAGCAGTCAAGATGGAGGCCTCTACCGATACTGTACCTAGTCCACATGTGCTCAATAAAGTGTCTAGCAAAAGCTAGCTGTTCTTAATAAAAATGACTAGTTATTAATGAACATAACAGGGTTTATTTCCAGAGGGATAGATTTGAAAAATAGAGAAGTTATGCTAAACTTGTATTGAACTTGGAGTACTGTGTGCAGTTCTGATCTCCACATTATAAAAAAGATATAGAGGCACTGGAGAGGGTGCAAAATAGATTTATAATGATGATACCAGAATTGCAAGATTATATTTATCAGGAAAGGATGAACAAGCTGTGTCTCTTTTCTCTTGAAAAGAGAAGGCTTGGGTGACTCAATAGAAGTCTTTAAAATTATGAAAGGTTTTGATAGATTAGACACAGAAAGAGTTTTTCGACTTATGGGGAAAAGCAAAACTGGAGGCCATCATATAAGATAGTCACCAAGAAATCAAATAGGGAATTCAGAAGCAACTTCTTTACCCAGAGAGTAGTTAGACTGTAGAACTCGCTACCACAGAGAGTAGTTGAGACGAATAGTATGGATGAATTTAAGGGGAAGCTAGATAAACATATGAGGGAAAAGGGAATAGAGGGTTATGCTGCTAGAGTTAGCTGAGGAAGGATGGGAGGAGGCTCGAGTGGAGCATAAACACCAGCATGGACTGGTTAGGCCAAATGGCCTGTTTTTGTGCTGTATATTTTATGTAAAAAGAGCTAAAAGTAGAATTCTGCATAATATAAAAATATGTACATAAAAAAGCTTTTATAAATTCTTCTAGTTAATGGTAGCTTTTAATGTTAAAAAAAAACTATAGATTTTATGCCCTTCATGGACTCATAATGAACATCAGCAGCTGTCCAGAATAATGAGAATTAGTATTAGGGAGAATGAAAGCTGCATCAAAGAGCGGAATTGATTAGAGCACAGATCAATTCATCTAGTGATCCTAGTAGGAAATCTGCAGCAGCAAATCTTAAGTAGAGGAATAAACTGAAAGACAAGTTGCAGATATAAATTATTTATTTACATGATTTATTGACGATCATAATTGTATCCAGTTTTGTCTTGTATAGAAACTAATCTTAGGGGGTCCTTAATTTTCACATATTGTTGTCTATTTTAAATTTAACTATCTCACATCGTAATTTATGGTATTACTAACATTTCAGCTAATGGAATTCTAATGTGATCTATGCAAGAAAATCACGTTTTTATTGCTAAGCCAGAAATCTATTCCGTAGTGTTCATTTTAAAATGGGGATTGATCAACATTACCAATTTAAATTCAGATTGTGCACTGGTTCAATCCTAAACGATCATCAAAGATCTTTCAATTTTAAATAGTGATTGCAATGGACAATGGCCTTGAAATTTTGATGTAGCGAATTTCCTGGGGTCAGCCTAATTTGAGTTTTACTTGGTGGGCTCCCAGAGGAGTTTCTGTTAAGCTGGCAAATGTGCCATATGAGAAATTGCTGCTGTTGCTGTAGGTATCAGGTAAGAGCATAGGAACATAGGAACAGGAGAGGGCCATTCAGCCCCTCGAGCCTGTTTCACCATTCAATGAGATCATGGCTGACATGCAACCTAACTCCATATATCCACCTTTGGTCCATATCACTTAATACCGTTGGTTAACCAAAAGCTATCAATCTCAGATTTAAAATTAACAATTGGTCGAGCATCAATTGTCGTTTGCGGAAGAGAGTTCCAAATTTATATCACCCTTTGTGTGTAGAAGTGTTTCTAATTTCACTCCTGAAAGGTCTGGCTCTAATTTTTAGACTATGCTCGGTAGTTCTAGAATCCCCAACCAGTGGAAATAGTTTCTCTCTCTCTACCCTATCTGTTCTCCTTAATATTTTGAAAATTTCAAACAGATCACTCCTTAACCATCTAAATTACAGGGAATACAACCCTAATTTGTGTGATCCCTCCTCGTAATTGAACATTTGAAGTCCAGGTATCATTCTGGTAAACCTACGCTGCACTCCCTCCAAGGCCAAAATAGCCTTCCTAAGGTGTGGTGCCAGGAACTGCTCCCAGTACTCCAGGTGTGGTCTAACCAGGATTTTGTATAACTGCAGCATAACTTCTACCCCCTTGTATTTTAATCCCCTAGATATAAAGGCCAGCATCCCATTAGCCTCTTTGATTAATTTCTGTAACTGTTCATGACATTTTAATGATCTATGTACCTGGACACCCCAAGTCTCCTTGGACCTCCACTGTTTTTAACCTTTCACCATTTAGAAAGTACCCTGTTCTATCCTCTTTTAGGTCCAAGTTGGATGACCTACATAAGAACATAAGAAGTAGGAGCAGGAGTAGGCCCCTTCAATAAGATCATGGCTGATCTTCTACCTCAACTCTACTTTCCTGCACTATCCCCATATCCCTGGATTCCCTTAGTATCCAAAAATCTATCGATCTCTGTCTTGAATATATTCAACGACTGAGCCTCCACAGCCCTCTGGGGTAGAGAATTCCAAAGATTCACCACCCTCTGAGTGAAGAAATCTCTCCTCATCTCAGTCCTAAATGGCCAACCCCTTATTCTGAGACTGTGACCCCTGGTTCTAGACTCCCCAGCCAGGGGAAACATTCTCCCTACATCTACCCTGTCAAGCCCTGTAAGAATTTTGTATGTTTCAATGAGATCAACTCTCATTCTTCTAAACTCTAGAGAATATATGCCTAGTCTACTCAATCTCTCCTCATACGACAATCCCCCATCCCAGGAACCAGTCTGGTGACCCTTTGTTGCACTCTCTCTATGGCAAGTATATCCTTCCTTCGGTAACGAGACCAAAACTGTACACAATACTCCAGGTGTGGTCTCACCAGGGCCCTATAAAATTGCAATAAGACATCTCTACTCTTATACTCAAATCCTCTTGTAATAAAGGCCATTTGCTTTCCTAATTGTTTGCTGTAACTGCATGTTATCTTTCAGTGGTTCGTGTACAAGGACACCATGGTCTCTCTGAACACCAACATTTCCCAATCTCTCACCATTTAAAAAATACTCTGCTTTTCTATTTTTCCTACCAAAGTGGATAACTTCACATTTCTCCACATTAAATTCCATTTGCCATGTCCTTGCTCACTCACTTAGCTTGTCTATTTCCCCTTGAAGCCTCTTTGCATCCTCTTCACAACTTACATGCCCACCCAGCTTTGTATCATTAGCAAACTTGGATATAATACATTTGGTCCCCTCATCCAAATCATTGATTTAGATTGTGAATAGCTGAGGCTCAACCACTGATCCTTACGGTACCCCACTAGTTACTGCCTGCCGACCCGAAAATGACCCGTTTATTCCACTCTCTGTTTTCTGTCCGCTAACCAATCCTCAATCCATGCTAGTATATTACCCCAACCCCATGAACCCTCATTTTGTTTAATGACCTCTTGTGTGGCACCTTATCAAATGCCTTCTGAAAATTCAAATACACCACATCCATTGGTTCCCCTTATCTATTCTGTTAGTTGCAACCTCAAAAAACTCTAACAGATTTGTCAAACACAATTTCCCTTTCATAAACCCGTGTTGACTCTGCCCAATCCTATTATTATTTTCTAAGAGCCCTGTTACCACATCCTTAATAATAGATTCTAGCATTTTCCCTACTATTGATGTCAGGCTAACTGGCCTGTAGTGTCCCGTTTTCTCTCGTACTCCTTTCTTAAATAGCGGAGTTGCATTTGCTAATTTCCAATCCGCGGGAACCGTTCCAGAATCTATGGAATTTTGGAAAATGACAACCAACTCTATAGCCACCACTGTCAAAACCCTAGGATGAAAGCCATCTGGTCCAGGGGATTGATCAGCTTTCAGTTCCATTAATTTCTCCAGTACTATTTTTATACCAACACTAAATTTTTTCAGTTCCTCATTCTCGCTGGACCCTTGGTTCTCCACTATTTCTGAAAGGTTTTTTGCATCTTCTTCGATGAAGACAGACAAAAAGAGGGAAAAATTGGTTCACGCCCCCTTTGGGGCTCTACTTTTAGCGCCCCAAAAAATTGGCGCCCCCGTGGCCAAAATTCACCGGTAGCACCCCAAGAGGATGCAGGGCGCTACTGGAAGCACCCCACACTCCCTCTTGGGGTGCTGCGAGTGAATATTATGGTGCTACATGCCGCAGTGCCACGCTCTGCCGCACGTCACGCCACGGTACTGCATTTTTTCTCCCCTTATTAAAGGGGAGGGGCCTTGCGCAGTGTGACCCAGGGCCCAGCGGGGCCAACAATGGCGTCATTGCCGGTGGCGCAGCACCACAGGGTGCTAATGGTTACCGCCGCCACTAAGCTCCCGCTGAATTTCGCAGGAGGCGTCGGTGGCGCCGTGCCCAGGCATTAGTTGATGTGCGCCCCTTTAGCACACTAGGGCGCTAACAGGACATGCAAAGCAACTGAATTTTTAGGCCAAAGTATTTGTTTAATTTCTCTGCCATTTCCTTATTCCGCATTATAATTTCTCCTGTAAGGGACCCACATTTACTGTCACTAATCTTTCCCTTTTTACATACCTATAGAAGCTTTTACAGTCTGTTTTTATGTCTCTCGCTAGTTTACTCTCATTTTATTTTCCCTTTCTTTATATCAATTTCTTGGTCCTCCTTCACTGAATTCTAAAATCCACTCAACGTATCATCCAAAAGATAGCATCACCAACAGTGCAGTGCTCCCTCATTACTGCACTGGAGAGTCAGCCTAGATTATGTATGCAAGTCTCTGGAGCGGGATTAGAACCCACAACCTTCAGATAACACTGAACCAAGGCTGACAGTAACATAATCTATATATATAAAAGGATCGATCTGTCTGTCTGTCCTTCTGTCTGTCTGTCCGGCTATACACTCTAAAGTTATAGAGCGTACCTACACGTGCGTCACATCAAAAGAAAGCTTATGATTCCGGAACGGTCATAAGCATATTTACATTTTGGCGAGACAAAAATTGCGCCCGCGGCATCCAAAAAAGTTCAAAATTCCGTTCATTATCCGCTCATTAGCATCAAGTGACGCGAAGGTCGCCCAATCATCCGGTCGAGTGACCCGACGGTCGACCAATCGCTGCGTGGTGGGGCGGGTTCATCGCGCGTGCGGGCGGGCCCTCCTAGAGTCGAGTGACAGGACGATTGACCAATCGGCGGGCCTTATCGTTCTGAACTGAGGTGAGTGTCAGCCATCTTGATTCCATTCTTTTTTCCGCTTTCTGCGTGTTTCTTTTCAAATCTACATTTCCAGCAAAAAAAAATTGCTTTTATTAAATTGTTTTTTCAAAAAGTTCATTCATTTGTAAATATTTTCTCTAACCTGATGATTCATTTTCCTACCTTTCCCCGTTTTTGTAAGGCCTCAAAGCCTAGGCCTCGAAGCCTGGGCCTCTCCTGCCCAGCCACGCCCAAGCTAGGTAATCGTCCCATGGCTTCTGGTAAGCTCCTCCCAGCGCCCCCCAGTCCCCCCCGTCATGTTACCCGTGGCACCGGCATCGGCAGCGAGGGTCACGGGACATGCACAGGGTGCGCGTGCAGCAGGAGCAGCTGAGATGCGGCGTCTCTCTCTCTTCCCCGCTCGGCGGTCTTGAAGCCGGCTCGGGGGGGGGCGGGTCTCGGAGAGCGGGGCTCTCGGGAGTGCGGGACGGGGCGGCCGGGGCTCGGAGAGCGGGGCACTTGGGAGTGCGGGGCGGGGCAGCCGGGGCTCGGAGAGCAGGGCTCTTGGGAGTGCGGGGCGGGGCGGCCGGGGCGGCCAGGGCTCAGAGAGCGGGGCTCTCGGGGGTTGCAGGGCGGGGTGGCCTGGGCTCGGAGAGCGGGGCTCTCGGGAGTACGGGGCGGGGTGGCCGGGGCTGGGAGAGCAGGGCTCTCAGGAGTGCATGGCGGGGCAGGGTGGCGCGGCAGTGCTCGAGAGGACAGGGGCTCGGAAGGGGGGGAAGGGTTACCCTGGCAACCGGGCGTGGCCATCTCTCACAGCCTCAAGCCAGCTCATGCCTGTTCCCGGGGTTTGGCTCCATTTGCGGCCGCGGGCCACTTGCCCTCTCTCTCTCCTTCCCTCTGTCTCTCTCTCCTTCCCCCGTTCTCGCCCCCCTTCTCTCCCCCCCACCCCCCTTCTCTCCCCCACCTCCCCCCCTTCTCTCCCCCCTTCTCTCCCCCCCTCCCCCCTTCTCTGCCCCCTCCCCCCCTTCACTACCCCCCTCCCCCCTTCTCTCCCCCTCCCCCTTTCTCTCCCCCTCCCCCCTTCTATCCCCCCTCCCCCCTTCTCTCCCCCCTTCTCTCCCCCCCTCCCCCCTTCTCTCCCCCTCCCTCCCTTCTCTCCCCCCTCCCCCCTTCTCGCCCCCCCTCCCCCCTTCTCTCCCCCTCCCCCCTTCTCTCCCCCCTTCTCTACCCCCCTTCTCTACCCCTCCCCCCTTCTCTCTCACCTCCCCCTTTCTCTCCCCCCTGCCCCCCTTCTCTCACCCCGCCCCCCTTCTATCCCCCACTCCCCCCTTCTCTCCCCCTCTCCCCTCCCCCTCCCCCCTCCCTCCACCCCATCCCCCCTCCCCCCTCCCTCCCACCTCCCCCCCCTCCTCCCTCCCTCCCCCTCCCTCCCCCCCTCCTCCCTCCCTCCCCCTCCCTCCCCCCCTCCCCCCCAGTCGCTCTCTCTCTTCCCCCCAGTCGCTCTCTCTCTTCCCCCCAGTCGCTCTCTCTCTTCCCCCCAGTCGCTCTCTCTCTTCACCCCAGTCGCTCTCTCTTTTCCCTCCAGTCGCTCTCTCTCTTCCCCCCGTCGCTCTCTCTCTTCCTCCCAGTCGCTCTCTCTCTCCCCCCCAGTCACTCTCTCTCTTCCCCCCAGTCACTCTCTCTCTTGCTTCCAACAACAACATGCCCTCAAAAATCCCTCGGCACCGCCAGGCACTTGAGCTAGTGGTTAATAAAGTATTGAAAAGTGTCTACCCTCCATGAAATATTTACCCAGTAAGAAGTCAATGCCTTTAGGAGAGGTGAGTAGGCTATTTTGTAGCTGTGACCTGAGTCCATGAAAAGTATGTTGCCTATGTAGTCCCAAAATAAGGGACATAATGTAGCAGATGGAAAAAGTTTTGAAAAAAGAGACTAACCATCCACAAATCATGGTTTACATAGGAACCAATGACATAAGATAAGGAAGCGTAAAATTGAGGTATGACAGAGTGATTTTGAGGAATTAGGTGCTAGACTGAAGTGCAAAGCCTCAAAGGTAATAATTTCAGGATGACTATGTGCTAGGCAAATTAAAGAGAATCAGGTTAGACATGTCAACATGTGGCTAGAAGATGGTATAAAGGGGAGGGTTTCAGATTCCAAGGACATTGAGATCAGTTGTGGAAGAAACTGAAACAACAGAATGAGCTTGATCTGAATCAGCCGGTCCCAATGTTCTTGCAGAGAACTAAGGCAGGGAGAGGGCACAAGGAGCAGATCTAGAAAGAACGAAAACAAAGGACATAAGCGTAATGTATGTACCTTTAAGGGAGAGAACTACTTTTTGCAGCTCCTGTATACTGTAGTACCGGCAGTGACCACACCTGTACATAAACCCTGAGTAGTGATCTGTACACTTAGTTCTAGAGTAACCCTCATTCAGTAAACACCTTTTGAATCGTTCCCTGCAGTCTGTTGTCTGATTATTGAAGGACACAACATTAAGATACACGGATCTAACATTGGCGACGAGGATGGGATTCGAACCTACCTGCAACTCTGCATCACCTCCCAGGGATTCGCTCCTGGAGAACAGTGGAAGAAGGTCGAGTCCAGAAGCACGGGCGTCGACCACGGGCAGCCACCCAGTCATCCAGCAGAGATTTGAGCATTGCAGGGGAGGCTGTCGAGAGCCAGGCTTGGCTTTCCAGTCACGGTGCTCCAGCGAAACGGGTTGGCAATAGGTACTGCGCAGACCCTTCCCGGACAGCGACGGGATAGAGCCCGACCGAGCGGCACAGAAAAAGGCCGAGCAGCGTCAACGGGGGAGAGAGAGAGGGCAGAGTGCACAGGGCGCAGCCGGTGTTCAGGACCGAGCGGCGTCAATGGGGGAGAGAGACGAGAGAGAGCAGAGTGCAGCCGGTGTTCAAGGGCCGAGCAGCATCAACGGGGGAGAGAGTCGCGCAGGAAAACGCGAGGCGCTGCCATTGCCATGAGGACCACAGAGAGCGGCGTTGGCAGCAGCGCAGGAGCAGTGCATGAAACCCACAGGGCATCACCATTTGCCACGAGGATCGCCGAGAGCGGCGTTGGCAGCAGCGCGGGAGACGCCATTTTAAGCTGCAGCGGGGAAGAAAGGAAAGCGCGGGAGACGCCATTTTAAGCCGCAGCGGGGAAGAAAGGAAAGCGCGGGAGATGCCATTTTAAGCCAGTCTAACCACACCCAAAAATGCCGAAGAGTGGCAGTATCACAGGCGAATGAAGTGCCAAATGACAAGAAAGCGCTGGTATTGTTGAATTCAATGGGTGCAAAAACGTATGGCTTACTACGAAACCTAGTAACCCCAGAGAAGCCAGTAGAAAAGGATTTTGAAAACATAGTGTCAATCCTACAGGACCACTTAAAAACCACACCGCTGCTGATAGCAGAAAGATTTAAGTTTCATAAAAGGAACCAGCATAAAGATGAAAGTAATGCTGAGTATTTAACGGAACTGCGCAAGCTATCGAAACACTGCCAGATTGGAACGGGACTAGCAGATACTTTAAGGGACAAGTTTGTGTGTGGGCTTCAAAGTGAAGGAACCCAGAGACGTCTTCTATCAAATAAGGATCTTAGGCTTTCAGCATTGCAGTCTCACACGAACCAGCAGCACGGGGCGCTGCAGAGATACAACGGAGACCGCAAGAATATGGCACAAATGAAATGTCATACGGAACAGTGAAGTGCTATCGCTGCGGCAGAACAACACATGACCATAATGATTGCTGGTTCAAGGACAAAGTGTGCAGACAGTGTGGAAAAGTAGGACACATAGCAAGAGTCTGCAGGTCGGGAAAGAAAACCAGCAGCAAGAAATCTCCACAGGAGAAGTACAAGAAGGTACATAAGGTGACGGAGTGTAGTTCAGATGAACAGAAGAGTGATACAGACTCCGGAAGCAAGGAGCTGGGTTGTCTGAAACTACATAATGTGATCAAAACATAGGATCACCAAACTATCTGGATCACGCTCAAGATAGCAGGAGTCCAAGTGAAAATGGAATTTGACACAGGATCAGCTCTAACAGTCATAAACCGAAGGGAATACAAGCGGCTATTCTCACATATAACCTTGAGAGATACAAAGATTGTCTTGAAGATGTACACGGAGCAAAAAGACTACCCCAAAGGAAAAATAAGGGTGAACGTTATATATAACGGCAAGGAAACACCAAAAATGGACCTATATGTATTGCCAGATGGAGGACCACCATTACTGGGACGTGAATGGATCCGGAAGATACAGCTGTGGTAAACCACTGTTTGTATTCCTGTTTGTCCTGTTTGTATTCCACTGTGTACATGCCTGGACATGCCTCGGCTGGCTCCTCCCACAGGTCCTAGTATAAAGGTGACTGCTCCCCAGCCCTTGGTATCCTGGACCGGTCGACCACTCGAGGCAGACCTCCATTCTGTTGTTAATAAAAGCCTTTAGTTACTCTTCTAACTCTCAGTCTTTTATGAGTAATTGATAGCGCATCAATTTTATTAACAACATTTTTATAATGGAGAAGATCCTCACACCAGCATGCCTGGACTTAGATCATCGGGAGGCGGACTCATCCACCAAGTTTACTCACTGGCTTAAGTGTTTCGAAAAATTCCTGACCGCCTCCGAAGCAATCAAATCGGACGAGGACAAACTGGATGTCCTGACCTCCAAAGTGAACCACCGAGTGTACTCGGTCATCCAAGACGCGACCTCGTACGCGGATGCTATCAAGCTCCTCAAGGACCAGTACACGCGCCCAGTGAACGAAGTGTACGCCAGGCACCTCCTGGGGAGTCGTAAACAACAACCTGGGGAATCGACCGTGGAATACCTTCAGGCACTGTCTGTGCTTGGCCGGGCCTGTGGTTGTAAGGATGTAAAGGCCGCCGTGTACACAGAGGAACTTATCCGGGACGCTTTTGTAGCGGGCCACAGATCCAATTACACACGACAGCGACTGTTGGAGCAGAGTAACCTCGACCTCAACAAGGCCTCTGAACTCGCACTATCGTTGGATGCAGCCTACCAGGGCATGGATGCCTACTCCTCTGCACCGTGGACGCCGCGGGGAATGACAGCCTGGGACACGGTAGGACCGCCTCATAGCGCCGTGCCACCCCAGCCACACCCCAACAACGGCCCAACTACCGCAGCAGTGTCCCAAGGCCAGACAGCAGTGCCCCAAGGCCAGAAATGCTACTTCTGTGGCCAGGCGAAACACCCCAGAGCGCGCTGCCCGGCGAAAAACGCGATCTGCTCGGGCTGCGGGAAGAAGGGACACTACGCTAGCGTCTGCAGGGCCAAAGCCACCCCGAACCCCAGCAGCGCCGCGTGTGGGCCATGGCCGCCATTTTGGACCTCCCCGGCCGTGTGCGAATCACCGGTACAGCAGCCATTTTGGACGCCTCCAGCCACATGGGGATCATGGACGCCGCCATCTTGGACGACAGCCGGGACGCAGCAGGCCCCCGACACCGCCTCATCTGATACCCGCAGCGACACACCGACCCCTACGCTGGCATCCGTTACACTGGACCAAGCGAGACCGCACCAACTGGCCAGTTCCACAATGGACATTAAGGTAAATGGTCACGATACAATCTGCCTTTTTGACTCTGGGAGCACGGAGAGCTTCATCCACCCCGACACGGTGCGGCGTTGCTCTCTCCCAGTCCTGCCTGCGCAACAGCGGATTTCTATGGCCTCCGAGTCCCAGTCGGCGGACATCGGCGGCTACTGCGTGGTGACACTCGTAGTAGACGGGACCGTGTACGATCATTTTAAACTTCTGGTCCTGCCTGACCTCTGCGCTGCCGTCCTGCTGGGGTTAGATTTTCAGTGCCACCTTAAAAGTGTTACGATGGCGTACGGTGGACCCCTACCCCCACTCACAGTCCGCAGCCAGCAGCTTCCAAATTGCCCGCCGCACACCAGGTGCAACCTCTCCACACTCAGAGTCACCCCCCCACCACTGTTTGCTAACCTCACCCCCGACTGTAAGCCCATCGCCACAAAGAGCAGGCGATACAGTGCCGGGGACAGGGTTTTCATTAAAACCGAAGTGGAGCGGCTCCTGAAAGAAGGGATTATTGAGGGCAGCACCAGCCCCTGGCGAGCCCAGGTTGTGGTCGTTAAGACCAGCGAGAAGCAGCGCCTGGTCATCGACTACAGCCAGACAATAAATCGCTACACCCTGCTGGACGCCTACCCACTCCCCCGTATAGCTGATATGGTCAACCAGATCGCGCAGTACCGCGTCTTCTCGACCATTGACCTGAAATCAGCGTACCACCAGCTCCCCATCCGCCCTGAGGACTGCCAGTACACTGCCTTTGAGGCAAACGGCCGCCTCTATCACTTCCTTAGGGTTCCCTTTGGCGTCACCAACGGGGTCTCCATCTTCCAAAGGGAGATGGATAGGATGGTAGATCAAAATGCGTTGCAGGCCACTTTCCCATATCTGGACAATGTGACCATCTGCGGCCGTGACTTGCAGGACCATGACGCAAACCTCGAAAAATTCCTCCGCACCGCCCAACTCCTAAACCTGACATATAACAAGGAGAAGTGCATATTCCGCACAAACCGCCTCGCCATCCTTGGCTGTGTTGTGGAACACGGAGTCATCGGCCCCGACCCCGACCGGATGCGTCCCCTTATGGAACTTCCACTGCCCCACTGCCTCAAGGCCCTGAAGAGGTGCCTAGGGTTTTTCTCCTATTACGCCCAGTGGGTCCCCTACTATGCGGACAAGGCCCGTCCGCTGATCAAGTCCACCTCTTTTCCCTTGACGGCAGAGGCCCGCTTAGCCTTCCACCGTATCAAGGAGGACATTGCCAAAGCCACCATGCACGCAGTGGACGAATCCATCCCCTTCCAGGTGGAAAGCGACGCGTCCGACTTTGCCCTGGCCGCTACCCTCAATCAGGCGGGGAGACCCGTGGCCTTCTTTTCACGAACCCTCCAAGGCCCGGAGACCAGACACTCCGCTGTTGAGAAGGAGGCCCAGGCGATTGTGGAGGCTGTGCGTCATTGGAGGCACTACCTGGCCGGAAAACGATTTACCCTGCTCACTGACCAGCGTTCAGTTGCTTTTATGTTTAACAACAAGCAGAGGGGCAAAATCAAAAATGACAAGATCTTGAGGTGGAGAATCGAACTTTCCACCTACAACTACGAGATCTTGTACCGGCCCGGGAAGCTAAATGAACCCCCGGATGCGCTATCGCGTGGCACCTGCGCCAGCGCGCAGATCGATAGACTACGGGTCCTCCACAATGACCTCTGCCACCCGGGGGTCACCAGGTTCTTCCACCTCATCAAGGCCCGCAACCTGCCTTACTCTATTGAGGAGGTCAGGACCATGACCAGGAACTGCCAAGTCTGCGCTGAGTGCAAACCACACTTTTATAGACTAGACAGGGCCCACCTGATAAAAGCCACTCGCCCCTTCGAGCGCCTGAGCGTTGATTTTAAAGGGCCTCTCCCCTCCTCCGACCGCAATGTGTACTTCCTCAATATTATTGATGAGTACTCCCGTTTCCCGTTCGCCTTCCCCTGCCCGGACATGACCAGTGCCACGGTCATTAAATGTCTGAACAACCTCTTCACCCTGTTCGGCTTCCCCAGCTATATCCATAGCGACCGGGGCTCATCGTTTATGAGCGACGAACTCCGTCAGTACCTGCTATCTAGGGGTATTGCCACAAGCAGGACCACCAGTTACAACCCCCGGGGGAACGGACAGGTGGAAAGAGAAAATGCGACAGTTTGGAAGGCCGTCCTGCTAGCCTTAAAGTCTAGGGGCCTTCCAACCTCCCGCTGGCAGGATGTGCTCCCCGATGCGCTCCACTCTATTCGGTCACTGCTCTGCACTGCCACTAACGCCACCCCTCATGAGAAAATGTTTGTCTTCCCAAGGAAGTCCACATCAGGGACATCGCTACCGCCATGGCTGACGTCCCCAGGGCCGGTCCTACTGAGAAGACACGTGAGGACCCATAAAACGGACCCCCTGGTCGAGAGGGTCGACCTCCTCCACGCCAACCCCCAGTATGCTTACATCGCATACCCGGACGGGCGGGAGGACACAGTCTCCATAAGAGACCTTGCACCCTCGGGGACCACAGTAACCCACTACCCACTACCACCCCCCCCCACGATCCGATATCCAGCCCCAGCAGACGGCAGGCCTGGGCCCCGCGACCCGCTCGACATCTACGAGGACGACACGCCTGTGCCACAGCCTACGCTGGACTCGACGCCGGAAGCTTCACTACCCCTGCCGTCGCCACGCCGATCACAGCGGCAGACAAGACCTCCGGAGAGACTCCAATACACTAACTTTTAATACACTTCACCCCGCCGGACTCAATTTTAAACAAGGGGTGAATGTGGTAAACCACTGTTTGTATTCCTGTTTGTCCTGTTTGTATTCCACTGTGTACATGCCTGGACATGCCTCGGCTGGCTCCTCCCACAGGTCCTAGTATAAAGGTGACTGCTCCCCAGCCCTTGGTATCCTGGACCGGTCGACCACTCGAGGCAGACCTCCATTCTGTTGTTAATAAAAGCCTTTAGTTACTCTTCTAACTCTCAGTCTTTTATGAGTAATTGATAGCGCATCAACAGCTAGATTGGCATTCCATACAGGCACTGACTGGCTGACAAAAAGGATGACGACGTCACACCTGGGCGACTGTCAAAGATCCCAACTGACGCGAAAGAAGTGTTCCAGCAAGGACTCGGAACACTAAAAGGCATGACAGCGATGATTAAAATTGAAGAAAACGCAAGCCCAAAATTTTTCAAGGCCAGACCGGTACCTTATGCGATCCGCCCAGCCGTCGAAGCAGAGCTGGAGAGTCTGGAATGTTCAGGTGTACTGTCCAAGGTAGACTGGAGCGAGTGGGCTACACCCATCGTCCCTGTGATGAAAAAGTCGTTGAGCAGCATGCCTGGGGAACCAAGGAAGGTTCGCATCTGTGGGGACTTTAAGGTAACAGTGAACCCGGTCCTTCAAATCGTACAATATCCACTTCCACGGACTGAAGATATTTTCGCCTCGCTATCTGGAGGGAAACGCTTCACTAAGCTTGATCTGGTCCAGGCGTATCTGCAAATGGAGGTAGAAGGAGCATCAAAAAAAATAACTCACAATCAACACCCATAAAGTTCTCTACCAATACAACCGACTGGTATTCGGGGTAGCATCAGCTACGGCTATTTGGCAGAGGGCAATGGAACAAGTCCTGCAAGGGATCCCAGGCACCCAGTGTTATTTGGACGACATCCTGGTCACGGGCAAAAATGACAGTGATCAACTTGCCAACCTGGAGCAGGTGCTCACTAGATTGCAGGAATATGGGCTCCAAGCTAACCGCCCCAAATGCGAGTTTTTTAGAAAACAGATCTCGTATTGTGGCCACGTTATCGATAAACAGGTGTTACATAAGTCCCCAGAGAAGATTGAGGCAATAGTCAAGGCTCCAGCACCGGAAAATGTGTCACAACTGAGGTCGTTCCTCGGGCTGGTAAACTACTACCATAAGCTCTTGCCAAATTTGACTACAATACTACACCCACTGAACACCCTACTGCAAACTGGGGTGCCATGGAAGTGGAGTGATGAATGTAGATGAGCTTTCAAGAAGAGCAAAACACTAATCACATCGAAAGAGGTATTGGCCCATTACAACCCGGCATTACCAATTCGGTTGGCATGTGATGCGTCACCCTACGGCATTGGAGCAGTGCTGTCGCACAAATTCTCGGACGGCTCAGAGAGCCCAATAGCCTTTGTGTCACGATCACTAACCTCAGCCGAGCATAACTATGCACAGATTGACAGGGAGGCCCTCATCCTAGTGTGGAGAGTGAAAAAGTTCAATCACTATCTGCACGGGCAGAAGTTCACCTTGCTGACTGGCCAACAACCACTTGTCTCCATCTTTAATCCAAAGAAGGGCGTTCCGGTGATGACTGCGCAACGGCTACAAAGATGGTAACTTTTTCTAGGGACGCACCAATATGAAATCGAGTATAAGGGCACGAAACAGCATGGAAACGCTGATGGGCTATTACGCCTGCTACTGCCTACTGCGGAGGAAGCACCAGCAGTGGATCCTGTCAAAATATTTCATTCGACTATAATTGAATGCTTGCCAGTAACAAACGCTGGTATAGAGAAGGAGACCCGAAATGACCCGACACTGTCTCGGGTATATGATTTGACGGTGAAGGGATGGCCAGCACATGGTGACTCACTGTTGCCAGCATTCTCATCCGGAAGAGAACAGCTGTCAGTATGCCAGGGGACCTTGATGTGTGGATCCCGAGTGGTAATTCCACCCAAGTTAAGGGAGAGAATGCTCAATGAGCTTCACGAAGGTCATCTGGGAGGGGTGAAAATGAAAAGCCTTGCTAGGGCATATGTGTGGTGGCCGGGGATTGATCAGCAAATTGAGGACCTAACAAAGAGCAGCTCAGAATGCCAGGAGGTCCAAAATGCACCACCACATGCCCCTCTGCACCCATGGGAGTGGTCCTCATCTCCATGGCAACGGGAGCATATTGATTTTGCTGGTCCATTCATGGACTCAATGTTTTTAATAGCCGTGGATGCGCACTCGAAATGGCCTGAGGTCATCAAAATGCCCTCCACCACCACGGAGAAAACTATTGCAGTCCTAGGGACCATTTTTGCCGGGAATGGCTTGCCAGAACAGATTTGCTCCAACAACGGACCACAGTTTGTGTCCGAAGAGTTCCGGAGGTTCTTGAAAAAGAATGGGGTCAGGCATTGCACATCCGCCCCGTATCATCCAGCCACAAATGGATTGGCTGAGAGGTTCGTACAAACCTTTAAGAAGGCAATAAAGGCTATGTACAATGACAACATTCCGCTGCTGCACAAGGTGGACAATTTCCTGTTAGCCTACAGAAATGCGACACATGCAGTCACCAACCAGGCCCCGGCCATGATGTTCTTTAACCGAAGGTTGAGATCTCGTCTGGATTTGCTCAGACCAAATGTACGAAGAGATGTTGAGAGTAAGCAATTCCAGCACATCAATGAGAAGCCGACAAGGAGATTCAATGTAGGGCAACCAGTCTTGGCCCGCGACTACCGAACAGAGAAATGGCAACAAGGAACGATATGCACACGGCAGGGGCCACTAATGTACACAGTGGATGTTGGAGAGAACATTGTGAGATGCCATGCTGACCAGATCCTAGAGTCACAAGAACGAGTCAACCCCATGTCTCGACCATACGTACCTGGTGAGGAACCGGACGTACAGGTCGCATCTACCCCAGAAACAGTAGCATTGGAAGCTGATGAACCAACCGACGACAGGGGGCCAGAATTGCCTCCGCACCAAGAGCAAGACACTCGGGAAAGGCGCTATCCAGAAAGGATCAGGAAGCTTCCGCAAAGACTGAATTTATAAATAGACTATTTTCAGTTAATGTTGCATGTTAAAAGTGTTAATTGTAATTAGTTTGATATTTAATTGTTAAATGAGTGTTATGGTACTGTTAATCTAAAAGGGGAGGAATTGTAATGTATGTACCTTTAAGGGAGAGAACTACTTTTTACAGCTCCTGTATACTGTAGTACCGGCAGTGACCACACCTGTATATAAACCCTGAGTAGTGATCTGTACAGTTAGTTCTAGATTAACCCTCATTTAGTAAACACCTGTTGAATTGTTCCCTGCAGTCTGTTGTCTGATTATTGAAGGACACAACATTAAGATACACGGATCTAACAATAAGAACATAAGAAATAGGAGCAGGGGTCGGTCATTCGGCCCTTCGAGGCTGCTCCGACATTCAATAAGATCATGGCTGATCTTCAGTCACAACTCCATTCACCGGCCCTATCGCCTTATCCCTTGATGCCCTTACTAGTCAGAAATCTATCGACTTCTGTTTTGACTATACCCAATGATTGAGCCTCCACAGCCCTCTGGGGTAAAGAATTCCAAAGATTCACCACCCTCTGTGTGAAGAAAATTTTTCTCAGCTCAGTCCTGAATAGCCTACCCTTTATCCTGAGGCTGTGGCCCCTGGTTCTAGACTCCCCAGCCATGGTAAACATTCTCCCAGCATCCACCCTATCAAGCCCTGTAATAATGTTGTATGCTTCAATGAGATCCCCTATTATTCTTCTGAATTCAAGAGAATACAGGTGTAGTTTACTCAATCTATTCTCGTACGACAGTCCCACCATCCCAGGAATCAATCTCGTGAACCTTTGTTGCACTCCCTCTATGGCAAGTATGTCCTTCCTTAGGTAAGGAGACCAAAATTGTACACAGTACTCCAGGTGTGGTCTCATCAAGGCCCTATATAATTGGAGTAAGACTTCTTTACTCCTGTACTCAAATCCTCTTGTAATGAAGGCCAGCATACCATTTGCCTTCCGAATGGCTTGCTGCACCTGCACATTCACTTTCAGTGACTCATGTACAAGGACACCCAGGTCCCTTTGAACATCTGCATTCCCCAATCTTTCACCATTTAGGAAATACTCTGCCTTTCTGTTTTTTTCTACCAAAGTGGATAACATCACATTATCCACATTATATTCCATCTGCCATGTTCTTGCCCACTCACTGAGCCTGTTGAGATCCCCTTGAAGCCTCTTCACATCCTCTTCACAACTGACACTGCCACCTAGCTTTGTATCATCAGCAAATTTGGAAATGCTACATTTAGTCCTCTCATCCAAATCATTGATATAGATTGTGAATAGCTGGGGCCGAAGCACTGATCCTTGCGGTACCCCACTAGTCACAGCCTGCCATCCTGAAAAAGACCCATGTATAGTGCGATGGATGTAGAATAATTACAGCAGTTACACTTTATGGTACAGAGCCAGGCTAGTAGATGATAATTTAGCTGCACATTCAAATATTTCAGCTCATCCAAAACTCTCCATAATTGGCTCAGCAATTATTTTTCCTGATATCTCTGCAATGTGCCTTGCACTGTTTATCTATGTTAAAGATGCAGGAAAATGTAAGTTATTGTTCTTGTTCAAGTGCAGACCATGATAAAGCTAGTAAAATGCAGAGTAAAGGAATATGGTCACATAAGAAAATAATGACAAAACATCAGACCAGGGAGTGGGAAAATGCCTCCAAGTTCTACGGTAGTTTAGAAATTCTGACATTTTTCTCTGAGCACAGGAATAAATTGGGAGACCTGTAGGTTCTTGCTGGAGAGGAAAGGCTATGGCATCATCTGTTATATCCGTGTATCTTAATGTTGTGTCCTTCAATAATCAGACAACAGACTGCAGGGAACGATCAACAGGTGTTTACTAAATGAGGGTTACTCTAGAACTACTGTACAGATCACTACTCAGGGTTTTTATACAGGTGTGGTCACTGATAGTACTACAGGATACAGGAGCTGTAAAAAGTAGTTCTCCCCCTTAAAGGTACATCCATTACAATTCCTCCCCTTTTAGATTAACAGTACCATAACACTCATTTAACAATTAAATATCAAACTAATTACAATTAACACTTTTAACATGCAACATTAACTGAAAATAGTCTATTTATAAATTCAGTCTTTGGGGAGGCTTCCTGATTCTTTCTGGCTAACGCCTTTCCCGAGTGTCTCGCTCTTGGTGAGGAGGCGATTCTAACACCCTGTCGTCAGTTGATTCAGCAGCTTCCAATGCTATTGTTTCTGAGGTAGATGTGACCTGTACGTTGGGTTCCTCACCAGGTACGTATGGCCGAGACATGGGGTTGACTCGTTCCTGTGACTCTAGGATCTGGTCAGCATGGCGTCTCACAATGTTCTCCCCAACATCCACTGTGTACATTAGTGGCCCCTGCCGTGTACATGTCATTCCTGGTTGCCATTTCTCTGTTCGGTAGTCGCGGGCCAAGACTGGTTGCCCTACATTGAAGCTCCTTGTCGGCTTCTCATTGATGTGCTGGAATTGCTTACTCTCAACATCTCTTCGTACATTTGGTCTGAGCAAATCCAGACGTGATCTCAACCTTCGGTTAAAGAACATCATGGCCAGGGCCTGGTTGGTGACTGCATGTGTCGCATTTCTGTACGCTAACAGGAAATTGTCCAGCTTATGCTGCAGTGGAATGTTGTCATCGCACATGGCCTTTACTGTTTTTTTAAAGGTTTCTACGAACCTCTCAGCCAATCCATTTGTGGCTGGATGCTACGGGGCAGATGTGTAATGCCTTACCCCATTCCTTTTCATAAATCTTCGAAACTCTTCGGACACAAAATGTGGTCTGTTATCAGAGCAAATCTGCTCTGGCAAGCCGTTCCTGGCAAAAATGGTCCGTAGGACTGCAATAGTTTTCTCCGTGGTGGTGGAGGACATTTTGATCACCTCAGGCCATTTCGAGTGTGCATCCACGGCTATTAAAACCATTGAGTCCATGAATGGAGCAGCAAAATCAATATGCACCCATTGCCATGGAGATGAGGGCCACTCACATGGGTGTAGAGGGGCATGTGGTGGTGCATTTTGGACCTTCTGGCATCCTGAGCAGCTCTTTGTCAGGTCCTCGATTTGCTGATCGATCCCTGGCCACCACACATAAGCCCTAGCAAGGCTTTTCATTTTCATCCCTCCCAGATGACCTTCGTGAAGCTCATTTAGCACACTGTCCCTTAACTTGGGTGGAATTACCACTCGGGATTCACACATCAAGGTCCCCTGGCATATTGACAGCTGTTCTCTTCTGGATGAGAATGCTGGCAACAGTGAGTCGCCACATGCTGGCCATCCCTTCACCGTCAAGTCATATACCCGAGACAGTGTCGGGTCATGTTGGGTCGCCTTCTCTATACCAGCATTAGTTACTGGCAAACATTCAATTATAGTCGAATTAAATATTTCGACAGGATCCACTGCTGGTGCTTCCTCCGCAGTAGGCTGTGGCAGGCGTGACGCTGTTTTGTGCCGTTATACTCGATTTCATATTGGTGCGCCCCTAGAAAAAGGGACCATCTTTGTAGCCGTTGTACAGTCATCACCGGAACGCCCTTCTTTGGATTAAAGATGGAGACAAGTGGTTGGTGGTCAGTCAGCAAGGTGAATTTCTGCCCGTGCAGATAGTGATTGAACTTTTTCACTCCCCACACTAGGCTGAGGGCCTTCCTGTCAATCTGGGCGTAGTTACGCTCGGATGAGGTTAGTGAATGAGACGCAAAGGCTACTGGCCTCTCCGAACTTTCCGGGAATTTGTGCGACAGCACCGCTCCAATGACATAGGGTGATGCATCACACGCCAACCGAATTGGTAGTGCTGTGTTGAAATGAGCCAACACCTCTTTTGATGTGATCAATGCTTTACTCTTCTGGAAAGCTCGTTTACATTCGTCACTCCACTTCCATGGTACCCCCGTTTGCAGTAGGGTGTTCAGAGGGTGTAGTACGGTAGACAAATTCAGCAAGAACTTATGGTAATAGTTCACCAGCCCGAGGAACGACCTCAGTTGTGACACATTTTCCGGTGCTGGAGCCTTGACTAATGCCTCAATCTTTTCAGGGGACTTATGTAACCCCTCTTTATCAATAACATGGCCACAATAGGAGATCTGCTTCTGGAAAAACTCACATTTGTGGTGATTAGCTCGGAGCCCATATTCCTTCAATCTAGTGAGCACCTGCTCCAGGTCGGTGAGGTGATCACTTTCATTTTCGCCCATGACCAGGATGTCGTCCAAATAACACTGGGTCCCTGGAATCCCTTGCAGGACTTGTTCCATTGCCCTTTGCCAAATAGCCGGAGCTGATGCTACCCCGAACACCAGCCGGTTTATTGGTAGAGATCTTTATGAGTGTTGATCTTGAGGTACTGTTTCAAGGCTTCTTCTACCTCCATTTGCAGGTACGCCTGGGCCAGATTAATCTTAGTGAAGCATTTCCCTCCAGATAGCGAGGCGAAAACATCTTCAATCTGCGGAAGCGGATATTGTACAGTGTGAAGGACTGGGTTCACTGTCACCTTAAAGTCCCCACAGATGCGAACCTTCTTTGGTTCCCCAGGCATATTACTCAATGACCTCTTCATTACAGGAACAATGGGTGTAGCCCACTCGCTCCAGTCCACTTTGGACAATACTCCTGAACGTTCCAAACCTTCCAGCTGTGCTTCGACAGCTGGGCAAATCGCATAAGGTACCGGTCTGGCCTTAAAAATCTTTGGGCTTGCATTTTCCTCTATTTTGATCATCGCTGTTATGCCTTTTGGTGTTCTGAGTCCCTGCTGGAACACTTCTTGTGGGTCAGTTAGCTTTTTTGACAGTCGTCCAGGTGTGACGTCGTCATCCTTTTTGGCATCTACAGTCAGTGCTTGTATGGAATGCCAATCTAGCTGTATCTTCCGGATCCATTCACGTCCTAGTAGTGGTGGTCCTCCATCTGGCAATACATATAGGTCCATTTTTGGTGTTTCCTTGCCGTTATATATAACGTTCACCTTATTTTTCCTTTGGGGTATACTTTTTGCCCTGTGTTCAATTTCAAGACAATCTTTGTATCTCTCAAGGGTACATGTGAGAACAGCTGCTTGTAGTCCCTTCGGTTTATGACTGTTAGGGCTGATCCTGTGTCCAATTCCATTTTCACTTGGACTCCTGCTATCTTGAGCGTGACCCAGATAGTTTGGTGATCCGCTATTTTGATCACATTATTTAGTTTCAGACAACCCAGCTCCTTGCTTCCGGAGTCTGTATCACTCTTCTGTTCATCTGAACTACTCTCCGTCACCTTATGTACCTTCTTGTACTTCTCCTGTGGAGAATTCTTGCTCCTGGTTTTCTTTCCCGACCTGCAGACTCTTGCTATGTGTCCTACTTTTCCACACTGTCTGCACACTTTGTCCTTGAACCAGCAATCATTATGGTCGTGTGTTTTTCTGCCGCAGCGATAGCACTTCACTGTTCCGTATGACATTTCATTTGTGCCATATTCTTGTGGTCTCCGTTGCATCTCTGCAGTGCCCCGTGCTGCTGCTTCATGTGATACTGCAATGCTGAAAGCCTTGTCCAGCGTAAGATCCTTTTCTGATAGAAGCCTTTTCTGGGTTCCTTCACTTTGAAGCCCACACACAAACTTGTCCCTTAAAGTATCTGCTAGTCCCGTTCCAAACTGGCAGTGTTTCGATAGCTTGCGCAGTTCCGTTAAATACTCAGCATTACTTTCATCTTTATGCTGGTTCCTTTTGTGAAACTTAAATCTTTCTGCTATCAGCAGCGGTGTGGGGTATAAGTGGTCCTGTAGGATTGACACCATGTTTTCAAAATCCTTTTCTACTGGCTTCTCTGGAGTTACTACGTTTTGTCGTAAGCCATACATTTTTGCACCCATTGAATTCAACAATACCAGCGCTTTCTTGTCATCTGGCACTTCATTCGCCTTGCAGTATACTTCTATGCATTCGACATATGTCGTCCAATCTTCGACTTCATTGTCAAACGCTGTGATACTGCCACTCTTCGGCATTTTTGGGTGTGGTTAGACTGGCTTAAAATGGTGTCTCCCGCGCTTTCCTTTCTTCCCCGCTGCGACTTAAAATGGCATCTCCCGCGCTTTCCTTTCTTCCCCGCTGCGGCTTAAAATGGCATCTCCCGCGCTGCTGCCAACGCCGCTCTCGGCAGTCCTCGTGGCAAATGGCGACGCCCTGTGGGTTTCGTGCGCTGCTCCTGCGCTGCTGCCAATGCCGCACTCTGCGGTCCTTGTGACAATGGCAGTGCCTCGCATTTTCCTGCGCGCCTCTCTCCCCCATTGATGCTGCTCGGCCCTTGAACACCGGCTGCGCTCTGCTCTCTTTCGCCTCTCTCCCTGTTGATGCCGCTCGCTCCTGAACACCGGCTGCGGCCTGTGCGCTCTGCCCTCTCTCTCTCCCCCATCGATGCTGCTCGGCCTTTTTCTGTGTCGCTCTGTTGGCTCTAGCCGCCGCTGTCTGGGATGGGTCTGCGCAGTACCTGTTGCCAGCCCGTTTCGCTGGACCACTGTGATTGGAAAGCCAAACCTGGGTCTCGACAGCCTCCTCTGCAATGCTCAAATCTCCGCTGGATGACTGGGCGGTTGCCCATGGTCGACGCCCGTGCTTCTGGACTCGACCTCCTTCCACTGTTCTCCAGGAGCGAATCCCTGGGAGGTGATGCAGAGTTGCAGGTAGGTTCGAATCTGCTTCGTCGCCAATGTTATATCCGTGTATCTTAATGTTGTGTCCTTCAATAATCAGACAACAGACTGCAGGGAACGATCAACAGGTGTTTACTGAAAGAGGGTTACTCTAGAACTACTGTACAGATCACTACTCAGGGTTTATATACAGGTGTGGTCACTGCCGGTACTACAGGATACAGGAGCTGTAAAATGTAGTTCTCCCCCTTAAAGGTACATACATTACATCATCGGCATCACAGAGACCCAGCTAAACATAAAAGGATACAGATTATTTTGTAGCGATAGAAGAAACAAATTTGGGGCTAAAGATTAGGAAGCACCTCCACTTACTTAAAATCAGCCTTTAAATCCTTTCAAAAGAAAAGCTATTAATGTAGAAACAACAGAATTGGAAAGTTCAATATTAATTAAGGGTGAGAAAAGGATGCCTTCTACAATGGTTTAATTTAAATGATATTAAAAGCTATTCAAGGAAAAAGGCAAAATATAAAGGATATTTTGTGAACAAGAAGTTAGACTTCAATCAATATAAAGAATGAAATAGCCTGCTTGCTTCAGTGATAAATCAATCTGCAAATATTCGAGCAGTGATGAGTAAATTAACTTGGCTGCAGAGGACCAAACAGCAACTTTGACGTAGACGAGTGAACAGATATAATAGTCCATTCATAGAAAACAGTGGCAACCGATTTAAATACTTGCAATGAACATAAACATAAAAGTGTATTTACCATGTGAGTATACTAAGATTTGGACTACTTCAGATTGTTTAGAAATTCTGACATTTTGCACATGATCACATATCGTGTCCTTGACGGTCAAATTAAACAGTTCCTGGGATTTTACCAAGTGATATTCAATTCCCGGTGGTCTGTATTAAACTACCTAGAAGGCTCATTTGTTGGTACACTTCCATTCTTGTAAGTGTATTGAGGATTATCAACATCTGATTAAAAGCCAGTTAATGGTAAGTGTTCATATTTGTGACAGTTTAGGTGTGTCTTGTGTGTCTATGTGTGTCTAATTTGAATATTTTAAAAAGTCCCTACCAGATTGAGGGCATATACCAATGCAGGGCATTGCCAAACACTCCTGAGCAGTTAGGATCAGTGTTTCCAGTCCCAGTCCACAGTTGATTGGGACTAAGCAAGCATTCAACAATCTACCAAATGAAATGGCTCAAGGGCATCCTTCAAAGTGTGGAATAATTCTCAAGGCAAAAAGGGATTATATTCCAGTAATGAAAGCAGCTGCAAAATGCTCCAATCTACGAGAGTCAAGTCCAACATGCATGTGACAATTGCCCAACCTGGAGCACTGCAATTAATGGCTGCAAAAAGTGACACCACAAGTCCCAGCTTGAATGGAAATGATTGGGTAATTCCCCCTGTCAACCATGCCTGGAGTTGTACTGCTTTAAGTGACTGGGATTGATTTTATGCACACAGTTTGTATTATGTAACTATCCTTCACTCATTGCATTTTGCTGGAGAAAGAATAACATTTGTAGTATGTAACTACCCTCCACTCACTCTAAATTAAAACCATTGGCTGACACAGTGGCGTCAATATTCACTCCATTAAAAGAAAATTCAGAGTATGGGAATACATTCAGGAGACTTTGGAAATTGAGGAAGCTGAAACAAAAGAAATGTCTGCCCTTAGATTATGATCTTGAACCTCTTTCTTAAAACACCTGAAGTGACTTTGTTGTGAGGAAAGGCAGGAGGTTATCTGCCAAACCTCTCAAAACACCCAGAAGTCTTCTCAGCAATAAGAAGTTCCTGACAGAAGTAGCAGGGAAGCTGTTTGTTTTGATTTAAAGGGTCAGTGTAGCTGAAATGCCCTCCTCTGCTGATTTATCTTTTGGAGTTGTAACACTCCAGACAAATCATCACTCCCCACTGATTTAGTTTTGTAAGCCAAAGTGCCTCACCACAGAGATGGCCTGAATAGTTCAGCAAGAACATAGGCTGCACTAGTTGTGAACCTCCAGCATTGGATGAGCCTCAGGAAAAACAGCAGGGAAATTGCAGGAAAAACAGCAGGGAAATTGCTCTGTACTTTATTGATGATCAAACTGTTCAGATCTGGACCACAAGCAACTGCACAATGTTACAGCTAAAAAGGAACACAGTTATTTGTGAGTCTGTGTACGTGTAATTATAAAGATATAATGAGGATATGAATTGTAGCTTGGTGTTGTATCACAGGTGCTATAGGATGTTCAAGCCTGGAAATTACCTTCAACGATGTTAACACATGAACACATTAATTTCTTCTTTCTGCTATTTTAATACCCTTTTTGAAATAATAAAAGAGCAATTTGATGCAGACACTCCAGGGCTAAGTTGGGCTCTGTAGAACCCATTTTTGGGTGCTATGAGGCCTTCTAAAGGTCAAAAATGGTGTCTGCAATGTGCGCGCATTTCCAACGGGAAGTGCACTGAATGTCATATTTGTAAGGGGGTTTGCGCGTGCAAACCTAGCAACCGCCGGAACCATGCAGAGCAGGCAGATCACAACATCAACCAGTGTGCAATGCTGATTTGACGCCAGCACTGTAATTTTCAAGCTCCACGCAGCAGTCTATGTGCTCTCTTAACTTCGCACAGCTGAACACACATTCAACAGTATGTTGGACCACCCACCAGCGCTACTTAAAGGGATCATGAGCTACTTACAGGTTAGTTGCTGAATTATTTCTTCTGGTGGAAAATGAGGGATGACCCGAAGTGTGACAGTGACCATGAGTCCCAGACCATGGAACACATCACATCAGCCTGCCCACTAAGATCTGTTGTGTGTGGTACCTCATTTCTCCACTCGAGATCTAAGGAGGCTATTGAATGGATAGTCAAAATAGTCATCTGTAGGACATACAGAATTATCCCTTGCCCCATCCAACAGGTTATAGAGTTCGGACTTGAGACGTATGAGAAATTACACCAGGTACACCAGTTCTGTCTTTAACCTTTTATTGTTCCTAAGACAGATTCAAAACCCCAACCACTATTCGAGCAGTTCACCAATAATATTACAGGAAATCATACATACAACCACCCACCGATGATCAGTCCAGCGTTGATTGTAGGCCACATCCTTTCAACTGCAGTAGGTCTTCGCCTTTTGACGGCAGCTCTTCACCGTTTGACTGCAGCTCTTCGACTTTCGACTGCAGCTCTTCGCCTTTCGACTGCAGCTCTTTGCCTTTCAACTGCAGCTCTTTGAGTTCAGATGATCAGCCAGGCCCCTCCTTCTGAATGCAGCAGCTCTTTGTCTTTTGACTGCAGTGCCTATATTTTTAGTCACTGGTTTTTGTACAGTTTTCCTTGCCTTTTTCAGTAAATCAATCATTGAGAGATTGTGCGATGCTCCTTTAATATTTGACCTAAGTTGTTTGAGCTGTCAAACTTTCACACTCACACATCCTGTATGGCTATCCATTAGCTGCCTTTATCAAAGCCCAAAGTTGTTCATTCACTCATAAACATTTACAAAAATGGCAGTAAACCACTTGGTCACATTTCATGTGTTACATTTGTAGGAATTAACAGCGGGGTTGGGGTTATTGTCGCTGGCCTGCCAGAAGCCTCTGAGCTGCTCCAGGGACCCCCGTGTGGTTTTGAAGCACTCCCCTATTCCTGGTTCTGACTGCCGGACTTATTTGGTAGCGAGGTAGACAGAAAATGTGACTTGTGGTTTGGGTGCAAAACAGACCAGTATTTATTGAAAGAAAAAGAAAGAAACAACTTAAAAACAAACAATACAACACTCCTATGCTCAATACAGCACTTTTACTCAACGCAGTACACTTAGTGTCCACTAGATCGCTCTTTGCTCAGTGCAACACTCCTTTATTTAAATACAGCACTTTTAAATATAGAAACACCTTGCTCACTACAGCACCTTTGCTTAGTGGCTTTTACTTAAAAAAAAACAGCACTTTAATACAGAACCCTTAGGCCTAGAAATTCATTATAGCCACTTTTGGGGCAGTAAAGTCGGGCGGCCGCTAAAGTTTGCGCCCGGCGCAAATTCGAGGCCACATCGCCGATATTCATTAGCTTCGCCTTAAGAGTTTGCTCGAGCGCTAAAACTGGCGATGCACGGCTCTCTTTAGGCACTAAGCCGGAGGTGCTGAGCGATACCGCCGAGGCCGGGCGCAGCGCAGGTGCAGCCATTTCTTGATTGACAGCAGACACCCAGCTCTTAAGGGGGAAGGGTCGACTTGGTCTTCTGCCACGCCCTGGACACTGGAGCCCTCCAGCTAGGCCTGAACACTGCTGCTGGACCCAAATAGCGCCTCAAAGTATGGAGAAGGCCCGTGAACGAGCGCAGCGCTTCTCAGAGCATGATCTGAGGGTGCTGGTTAGCGCTGTGGAGAAGAGACGCCATATTTTGTTCCCAGACAATGGGAGGAAGCCGCCGGCCCGCGTCTACCGGAGAGCCTGGAGGCATGTCGCCACGAGGGTGACATCCAACAGTGAGGTCCCCAGGAGCGCTGTCCAATGCAGAAAAAAGCTCAATGACCTCGCCAGGATTGTCAGGGTGAGTACCCTTTCCAGTGTCCTCCTCGTCCTTGCATGTGCACCTCACATTATGGGCAAAGGGACCTGAAAGCCCTAATGGCCAGCCCTCATGCAGCAGCTATGGGACAGTCATGAACATCAATTGCACATTGTGCACTTAACACACTGGCCAGGCTATTAGACCATGGGAGGCAGTGCACACAAGATCAGGGCTACACACTGGCCAGGCTATTCGACCATGGGAGGCAGTGCACACAAGATCAGGGCTACACACTGGCCAGGCTATTCAACCATGGGAGGCAGTGCACACAAGATCAGGGCTACACACTGGCCAGGCTATTCCACCATGGGAGGCAGTGCACACAAGATCAGGGCTACACACTGGCCAGGCTATTCCACCATGGGAGGCAGTGCACACAAGATCAGGGTTACACACTGTACTTAGAGGCCGTCCTTTCTCTTGCAGGCCAAGCTGGCCAATAATAAGAGGAGCCGGACTGTGACCGGGGGAGGCGGACCCCAGATCCAGACACTCACCGAGCTGCAACAGCGCATGGAGCGCATCGTGGGTGCCCGGGTGATTGGCCCCGTTGCATCTGGAGATGCCGACCCTGTTCTGGGCACCAATGGTAAGGACATCACCTTTTGGACCTCTCTCGTCCCACTTGCGCATCAGCTCTACATCCTTTGCCACTGTCCGACCAATGCGCTGAATGCCACCACTCATGCATCCCTCGCTGACGCCCTCTCCTCACTCTAAAGCTACTCTTGTGCCTTCCTGCTTTCAGTTGGTGAGGAGGAGGTCCCTGAACTTGCCAGTGACAGCCCCTCAGAAGAGGAGGAGGAGGAGGAGCAAGAGGAAGGAGGCCCATCAGGGGAACCCTCGGCCGCGGCAAGCCATGCCACTGTAGGGGAGACGTCTTCCCTGGAGGGGAGCGTGGCGGAAGTGTCGGAGGGGAGTGTAGCACCTGGGACCAGCGGCCTGCAGAAATGCAGGAGGGGGGTGGAAGCTCAGCGGCCTTCACCCCAGAGGGGGGAAGGGTCGGAGGGGAGTCCAATTGCTGGGCCCAGCGGCGTCCAGCAACACAGGAAGGGTCGGCCAGTTTGGCGGCCTTCTCCCCAGAGGGAGAGTCCGGCCTCCAGTCCGGAGACGGTCAACGCCGAGGAGATGCGCCGCCTCGAGGACATGTCCGCGGACTCGGAGCACCAGCACACGGAGCTCATGGGGGTAGTGGGACGGATGCCTGAGGCCATCGAGTCCCTGTCTCGGAGTGTCACCGAATTCGGGGCCTCTCTGGCAGCGACTGGCCAGGTGATCAGTGGTGCCGTGCAGTCACTGACTGCTCTGATGCGGTCACAGAACAGGGCAACACGGGCACTCACTGCTGCCACACTCGCTGTGTCAACCCGGCATCGCCAGGGCACCCGGCGCGCTGCAGCAGCACAGCGGTCTGTCCCTCGGCAGATTGCTGCGCATGCTGCAGTGCTGGCCCGGGCGAGTGCCAGTGTCTCAGGCGACCAGCGAGCGCCTGCCATCCGCCAACTTGCCCCCATTCCTCCAGCCGCCACTGCCACTCCCCCAGTGGAGCTGCCACGAGCTGTTGCAGCGACTGATGCTGGCCAGCCACAGCTGCAGCATTCACCAGCCGGACCCTCGAGGGCCAGACCTCGTCTACGCCGACCCCCAAGGGCATCTGCCGTCACGACATGTGCCCCTCAGGAGCCTTCCCCCAGCCTTGCAGCAGCCACTGGCCTCACTTTGAGGAGGAGCAGCAGGGCGTCCAGGGGCCGGCAAAGTTTGCAGAGGGCATCGCCCTCGCGGGACACAAAGTAGAGGGTGTGTCCAAATGTTGTGTTTTGTGGAATGGTTGTTTTTTGAACACCGAGGATGAGGCCATTTTTGTTTACATCTTTGGTTAATCCTCCCCAGGTTGTGGGATTGAGTCATGTGTGTGAGTGTTTTTTGGGGGTTTCGTGTGTTCTTGGTTTTCATGTGGGAAGGGCCCTGAGTTTGTACAATAAACCATTTTATTTATTCACATTGTCCATGTTTGATCTTTGAAGTGTTTGTTGCCTTAACCGGCTGAGGGCTTGCGGAGCGGCTGCAATCATGTTCTTTCGTTGGCACAAGCCATTCCCTGACAGGGGGCCTAGAAGTGACGTTCAATAAGCCGCCGACGGGCGGCCCTTGGACCTTCTGCCTCCCTCCTGGGCTGGTACTCCTCGTCCTCCTCCTCCTCATGCTCCTCCTGCTCCTCCTCCTGAGGTGGTGGTCCAACATGAGGTGGCAGTGCCTGAGTCCTGCGGATAGCCAGGTTGTGCAGCATGCAGCAAACGACGACGAATTGGGAGACTCGCTCCTGCGAATACTGGAGGGCTCCCCCAGAGCGATCCAGACAGCAGAACCATTGCTTCAGGACACCGATTGTTTGTTCGATGAGGTTCCTGGTCGTTGATGGCTCTCGTTGTATGCCTCTTCAGCAGGGGTCGTGGGCGCGCGGAGCGGAGTCATGAGCCAGGTACACAAAGGATAGCCTTTGTCCCCGATAAGCCATCCTCTTGGGTGAGGCTGTGCCTGGAACATATCAGCCACAGTTGTCTGTCGCAGGATAAAGGCATCGTGGCTGCTGCCTGGAAAGCGGGCATTGACAGCTAGGATGCGCTGCCTGTGGTCACACACCAGCTGTACGTTGAGGGAATGGTAGCCCTTCCGGTTGCGGTAATCCTCGGCATGCTCCAGAGGTGCCCGCAAAGCCACATGCGTGCAGTCAATGGCGCCCTGCACCATGGGGAAGCCCGCTATTCTTGCAAATCCCACTGCACGCTGCTGCTGCTTGTCCAGGGTTATGGGGAAGGAGATGAATTGATGTCTCCTTCTGAAAAGGGCATTGGTCACCTGGTGGGTGCAGCAATGCACGGCAAATTGGGAGATGTTAGCGATGTCCCCAGCAGCGGATTGGAAGGAGCTGGTGGCATAGAATTTGAGAGCCACCGTCACCTTCACTGCCACCGACAGAGACATCCTGCGCATCAGCTGTGGACGCAGATCTCTGTGAAGCAGCTGGCAGATCTCTGCAACCACCTCCCTTCTGAATCGCAGCCTCCTAACACACTGCGCGGCAGACATGTTGAGATAGGAGAACTGCTGGCGGTATACCCTGGGTGGGTAAGGCCTCACTTGGCGACATCTGTTGCCCCCTCTGCGTCTAGCCAGGGCTGCCACTCTCTCACGGCGTCTGTAAGCCCTTCCGACATAAGGCTGAAACTCAGCATTGGCACCCAATGCAGCCCCCATAATATGCAGGCAAACACTGAGATCTCAGTGAAGGCAAAGATAATTGCAAAGCTCTGGCCTGAAGCCAAAAAGACCTGTCCTAGTGTTGGGCCAAAGCAGTAAGCTCCCTTCCTTGGTCTCTCTCCAAAAATCCGTTGCACAAGAGTGAATGCTGCAAAATGGCTGCTCTTTATAGTGCAGGGTAAGTGCCCTTTAATTTGCGCTCCCCGCGGCCCACCTCGGCTGTGTACCATTCCACTTCACAGTCATTAGGGCCGCCCGGCGCACAATGGGGCGGCGCGAGTGAAGTTCCGGTTCCGGGTGCACAAAGGGCGTTGCACGACGAAATGACGTCATGATCTGCGTGCGCAGCTGAGCGCGCGCAAAGACTTTGCGCCGGCGCTAAATGTCTACTGAAGTTGGGGCGAGGCGCAGATCGCGCTGCGCCCGGGCGCTAAGCGCCTAGCGCTCGAGATCTGCTCCTCCTAAGGCGCTAACGGCTGGCGCAGCCAACTGAATTTCTAGGCCTTAGTGTCCACTGAAGCACTTCTCTGCTTAGTGCAACACACTTTTAATATAGAAACACCTTGCTTAGTGGCTTTTACTTAAAAACAGCACTTTCATACAGAACCCTTAGTGTCCACTGAAGCACTTCTCTGCTAAGTGCAACACCCTTTTTAATAGCACTTTTAATATAGAAACACCTTGCTCACTACAGCACCTTTGCTTAGTGGCTTTGACTTAAAAAAAAGCACTTTAATACAGCTACTCTCAGTATTCACTACAGCCTTATCTGCTAGTGCAACACTGTTACTTAAATAGGGAAGGAGAAAACGGACACAACGAGGGAAAATTGACTAAAATCACAGTTCTAACAAAATTCGCACTTAATTCCCACCGCTATACCTATTCTAAGTTGCCTTGTAATGGGCCAGAGAAATATATGTTCACCAATGAAAACCACCTGCTCCGTGCCCTGCGATCTTTGATCTTCACTGCCCCAAAGTAAAAACACCTCAGTATTTTAAAAGTAAACTGCTGGTGTTCCACTCCTTTAGGCAGGCTCCCACATTGTAAAGGGCATGGAGGTGAGGCCACAGAGAGAGAGAGAAAAAGGATAAAGATGGCTTCTGAGAAGCTATCTTTTATACCCCATTTGGGGCCTGCCCAAATCCGGATGTATCTGGGCTAAACAAAAAGGGATCCAAACTGCTCCATTGTCTATAATGGGTTTGGATGAATTACCCATTCATTTAAACTGTTTTTTTTCCAGTTTAAATGTGTCCTCATTGTCTGTGATGGGCTTTTGAATAAAGCTGCAGTTTAAATGTGTCCTCATTGTCTGTGATGGCTTTTGAATAAAGCTGCAGTGGTTTGAAATGTGTCCTTGATTGCTTGAGTAAACAGAGTCATTGTCCTTGTGGTCAGACTGAAACCGCAGTAAATCCTTTGTGTACACAAAGTAGCAGTTTCTGTAAACACATCAATTGCCTGCTGCAGGGAAGGGAACTCCCCTTTGATTGGCAGATTGACTGCCCCATTGAACCTTTTCACAGACACATCCAAGCTGCCTTTTCAAGTCCTTTTGTCTTCTGCCATGCGGTCTGACAGCCATTTTGATCCCTGGATTTTTAAAGGTATATTACCCAGGTATTCTTTTAATCAAAATTAATCTTCAGAACTGTAGGAAATCTCAAAATTATTGTGAAATCCCTACACTTTGCATCCTGCATTTCAGAACTCCAAAGGTTTGACTCCTCCCCTTTACCCACCAAAAGTCATTCTACAACCTTGTGGCCTGTTTTGTTGTAGACACGAAATCTGCAAATCTAAGGGGGTTTGTTTATCTCTGTTGTCTATGACTACTCCCTGCAGTCACAACCATTTGTTCTGTCAGTGTCTCTTATCCAACACACAGCTCTTGAAATATCTCCATCACAAAGAAGCTTGCAAATACAACAGTTATTTTTGAAAGCACATTTGCTCCCAAATGTGTGTTGCCTTTTTGTAAAGCACATCAAAGCATATTCCATGTACACTTGTCAGTGAAAGACAGTGTGTTCATTCATCAACTTTATTTCACTTCAAAAAAACTTTTTGGCCTGGGAAAGCATTTTAATATATACCAAAATTAAAATTAAGGTTCTGTGTATACCTACACATCCCATTATAAGCTTTTCCCATCATACAAAAGTAGTATTTCTGCTGGCTGTTGGTGCACTATCACACATTGTGGGAGCTTTTCCATGCTTGTCTAAAGTTTCAATAGTCAACAGGAAGCAATATTCCCTCTTATTTTTTTTTGGGTGCACGACCCCTTTAAGTGGCTGTGCGGTTCATTCACAGTTTCACGCATACACAAAACTTTACATTGAAAAGTTGGTCCTGGGCTGCGCAGAACCGGCAGAGACCGCGCACCTTATAGGGAACGTAGACAGAGAGTAGTCTGGCTGGTGCTGAAGTACTTTTTTGGTGACTTAAAGGCTTGTGCTCAAACCAATTGCTTGCAGACATGGATGGACTAGTAATCCTTCCTTTTGGAATTGAGCATGACTGGAAGAATGAAGAGAGGTCCTATAGAGCAGGACAAGCTGCTAGAAGAGTGAGCAGGCAAAGGGGGATGACAGGATCTCAGCAGAAGACCATATACACAGCGGATATTTAGGAAGGCAATTCTCTTACCTGAACTTCAGTGATGACCAATGCTTGAGATGTCTGCACTTCACTAAAGAGGTTGTGACTCAAATCTGCCAACTGTCCACAAGCAATGCTACCACTGTCTGGACCACTCTGGAGGAGCCCTGCAGTACTCAGCAGAGCGGGTCTCAAGATTTGTGGCCATATGCTGCATGCTGCACAACCTTGCCATTATGAGGGAGCAGCCCTTTGTACCAACTTTTAGGAAAGAAGCTGAGGAGCAGGAGCACAAGGAGGAGGAGGTGGTAGTGAAGGAGGAGGAAGAGGAGAACAGGAAGAGGAGGGGTGGCTACAAAGTAGACAAAGCCCCTTTCTTCCCGGCCTCTACATGATCAAATAATTCATGAGCGCTATCAGTAACCTCAACTGCAACTCTTCATTTACCAACAGTCCCACACTCCTTAACTTTCCTCTGTCACTGACCATCACATTGTCCTCTTTCCCACAATGCAAAAATAAAAGCCAACACAAAATATACATTCCAATTCAAATTTTAGAATTAAATCATGACATAATGCATACAAAAACAAACTCATCACCTTTGTGCATTCACTTAGAGCATCTTCCATGTGCCTTTGCCTCTCCTGGTGTGCCTAGGAGGTGCTTCCCCAATGGCTATAGCATAGGTGGTGGAAAGCTGCTGACCTTCAATTGAGAAGACTGCAGAAGATCTTGGAGGGCGACCTCGAGCAGCTCTGGGCCTAAATGGGCTGGCTTCAGACAGCACCATCTTGGCCTGGGCTGCAGCAGTCTGGGCTGGCTGGCTGACAGGCGACAGCAAGAGCACTGGCAGAGTGGCAGGGGTAGGAGCACGAATGCAATCATCCTGGGAGAGGACAGCAGGTTTTTAATCCATGAAGCCACTGCCACTCTCCTGGGGCGCGCCTCCACAATCCTACTGATCTGTTAGAGAATAGATTGCTGGACTATGCTGGACTACTGTGACACCTTGGAAGCCCCTTTAAACACTGGTATCCAGGGCCATGATGGCAACATTAGATCTTGTATGGTAGCAAGCTGAGATTTCATGACAACCATCTCAGCTTCCACTGCAGCACTCAGACTTTTGGTGGAAGCTGCTTGTGCTGCGATGAAAGCTGTGACATCGGCCATCGGACGCTGCATCATAGTTGATTCCATGCTGGTAGGATGGGCTCCAAGCTCTGTGCAAAGCCTTGTGTCAAGTTGGTGCTGGACTCCTCCATGCTCCATGATGTTGAGCACAGGCTTTCTGGCAGGCTATCTAATGCACCAAGCATTTGGTTGTCTGCAACCATCAGCCGTCTTCTGTAGCCTGGCCCATCAAAGTCCTTTGCAGCAGAACTAGTGTGAGACCTCGCCCTCTGGCGAGCTAGCACCTGCGCTGTCCTCTCCCCCTGCCCTGGCTCCTACACACTTGTGCCTGGTATCTCATCTCATGCATATCCCTCCTCTAACCTGTCCTCTAAAATACACACAGTGTAAATAAAATATCTGAGCTGATGGCTGCGACTGAGAGATCGAGTGACGGTGTGTCTTCAGCTCCACTGCCTGGACAGGTACCATTTCTGGAGTATCTGAAATGAAAGGGACAATGGTTAGGTTGTGCTGAGGGGAGAGGAGAAAGTAAGAAGTGCGTGCTTATACCCTCTGCAGCTTCTCAGTCAGAAGGGATTGAGTGATGAGGGAGAAGTGGGATGAGAGAAGAAGGATTAGGTATGCGAATACCCTCATCATCAATCACTTCAACCCCTCCGGTGACCCTGGCCTCGGTGATACCCCTTCCCATGATTCCCAGCACTGTTTCCTCCATGGGGGTTAAAACATGCAGGTGTGCTTGTCCCCCTCCAGTTAATTCCTGCTGCCTGCTGTTATGTGCCACTTTCTGCTGCAAGAGAGAGGCGAGTGTGTCAGTGAGTACCGTGCAATGTGTTTGGGTACTGTGGCTGTCACAGTTGAATAGCTACCAGTGTGTGCAAGCTGTGAGATGTGGGTGTGAGGTTTGCAACAGTGCTAAATGTATGAGGGTGAGGTAAAGCATATGATTGGCAGAGTTGAGTCCTTATTGATAGAGATTGTTGATAGATGGGTGATGGGGTTGTAGTGAATTGAGCAGTGGATGATGTTAGTGGTCCACTTGGTAGGATATGGCATTTGAAAATAAACTCACTGACCTTGAGAACATGCATGAGATCATTAAACTTCTTCCTGTACTGCATCCATGTTCTTGGAGCAAGACTCCTGGTTCTGACCTCCACTGCTACCTCTTCCCATTGTCTCCTGAGCATGTGTCTGGAGAGCCTCCTGCTCCTGTGAGGATACAGGACATCTCTCCTCCATTCCACCTCTTCCACCAAGACCTCCAGTGCAGCGTCCAATAACCTTTGTGCATGCTCTCTACCATGGTCAACCATTTTAGAATCTTCCACAGCACACTTTTGAAAATACTCTCACTACCTCCAGCAGTCGCAATGTACCTTCTCTTTAAGAGGTGCAGGCTGGTTTTAAGTAGCTCTAGGCACTCGCGATATCAGGCCCCCTGCTGATGCATTTAGCCTTAAATACTTGTATCTCTTTAAGCTTTCATGTACTTACAGCACATTTTCTCCAATTTGAGTACAGGAAGTTTGAGTACATCTACAACTTTGGTTACAAGCTGTGTCCCACTTTCAGTTTAACTATTGTTTCAATGTCTTTACACTCAGCAGCTATTTCTTCAAGGGGGGATGTCATTATGTATGCACCTAACAAGCATGTGTCGTCACATCATAGGGGCTGTCTTGCAGAAAGAGGCCAGTAAAGACGATGATCACCCAAGCAATTCTATTGGACAATTTGCTGCTAGATCCACCATGCCAACTGCTATTACTTCTTTTACTTCTTCACAAACTGTGGCATGGCATCTTACTTGGGTAAATACCAGCACAGAGACTCCACTCTAGAGGAAGTAGCTAGTGAGTCAGAATGGCTGTCAGTGGATGAAGTATTGAGCACTAATGATAATGAGGATCTGAGAGAAATGACCACCCTCAGCTGAGGAGCTGAGATCCAGATCTGCGGGATCCATTCTTCAAAGGAGCTATGATTTGGGAGCATCAATGTCATGTGACAGCAGTGGAGATGGGTTCTATGCATATGGTTGAGATAATGAACAAATGGGAGGAGTCCACTATCTCCATTTGCAATACATTTTGGAAATTTCCCATGACCTGCAGGAGATGCTGGAGATTTTGATAGCCCATGAGATTTCTGGGGTATGAAGACATCAAGAACAGCTTCCAAAGGAATTGATAATTTCCAAAGTGGCAGCTAACAGTGTTTTCATAGATGCTTTGAACAGAATACTTTTACACTCTGGGGTTTCTCGGAGACAAGAGTCACCTCAGGCTTCTAAGGTACTGAGGGACAATCCTAGCCACCCACAATTCAACCACGTTTCACTCAAGGTGCACCTTATAAGGATAGCAGATTAGGACCTCAAACAAGTAAGTTACAACAACAACAGCCAAATGCATTTATATAGCACCTTTAACATAGAAAAACATTCCAAGGTGCTTCATGGGAATGAACAAGGCCAGAGTTGGAGGAAAGTAGTGCTGTCAGAGGACTATAAGGCTGGAGGAGGTTGCAGAGGTAGAGAGAGGCGAGGCCATGAAGAGATTTGAACATGAGAATGAAAAGTTTAAGTTGGATGAATTGGCAGATCAGGAGCCAATGTAGATCAGCAAGGATGGGATGCTGGGTGAACAAGACTTGGTGCAGGATAGGATACGGGCAGCAGAGGTTTGGATGAGCTGAATTTTATGGAGGGTGGAAGATGGGAGGCCGGCCAAGACAGCATTGGATTAATCAAGTCTGGACACAACAAAAACATGGATGAGGGTTTTGGTAGCAGCTGGCTGAGGCAGCAGTGGACAGTGGTGATGTTACAGATGTGGAAGTAAGGGGTCTTTGTGATGAAGAGGATGAGGCCGGAAGCTCAGCTCTCTCTCTGTTTCTATGCACAAAACTAAATCATGGCCCTGAATTTCCTCAGACATGCTGCCACTGCTGCTGCCACTGCACTGCCATAATTTTGCCGTGGAAATCTCGTTTACGTGTCAAAATGGGTTTCTGCTGCACTTCCTCTTATGTTCATTAATAAATAGACATTCTTATTCTGAACACAGCTAGCTTTTGCTAGACACTTTTATTGAGCACATGTGGACTAGGTACAGTATCTGTAGAGGCTTCCATCTTGACTGCTGCCTTGTGGGTAGCCTAGTGCCTCATGGGTAATGTAGTCTTAATATACATACAGCTGGGTAGTGTAGTCTTATACATACAGCTATATACAGCTCTACACAGCTCTACGGCTCCACCTAGTGTCCACTATAGAATGACATGTTATTGATCATTACATCCCCCTTTCTTTGAGGTTTAACAAAATCAATATCAATCAACTTTCAAGAAAACAATAAAGATAATATCAGTAACACTATTGTTAGTGCTCTATAAACATAAACATTTTCAAAAAAGTCAACACATTTTCAAAGCTTTACATTGTAATCAAAGATTAAGTCTATCAGGCTTTTTTACTTCATGTGTGGATCTTCTCAACATGGGTAAGTCTGATGTGTCTTCAAGAGATTGTTCTGGCGGTGAATGACAAGATGCAGTTGCGGCATTGTCATCAATCTACTCTTGAATAGTCTCTTGTGTATTTAGGAGGGAGCGGCGGTTCCTCCTGAGAATCTGTCCTTCCTCAGTTCTAACAGTGTATGACCTTGGTCCTACTTCCTCAAGAACTGTAGCTTTCCTGTTCCATGCATCTGGATCCTCAATCCTGACAACATCATCCCTTGTCAATGGTTTTAGAGTTTTGGATGACTTGTCATAGTATGATTTCTGTTTCAGCTTTAACAGTTGAAGTCTCTGTCTCAGTTCCTCACTTTGCTGTTCTTTTGCACAATAGGGTAGCGTGGTGCGCAACTTGCGACCCATTAGTAGTTCAGCAGGTGAAGAACCACAGTCTAAAGGTGAGGCTTGGTAGCTCAGCAGGGCGAGATAAGGATCAGACTTGCGTTCTGTCGCTTTCTTCAGTAGCTGCTTGAGAACTTGAACACCTTTCTCTGCTTTACCATTTGACTGAGCATACAAAGGACTGGATGTGATGTGCTGAAAGTCATAATGTGCTGCAAACTGTTGCCACTCCTTACAGTTGAAGCATGGACCATTGTCGCTAATGGCAATCCTGGGATTTCACATGCATTATGACACTGCTTGCTGATGTGCTTGAGAGCAGCGCCATCTCAGGATAATTAGAATAGTAGTCAATCACTATTAGATATTCTTTACCATTTAAATGAAAGAGGTCCATACCAACCTTTTGCCATGGTGCTGTTGGTAAGTCAGCTACTATCATTGGTTCCTTTGTTTGTTTGTTTTGGTGTTTCTGACATGTCTCACATTTGCCTATCATGTTCTCAATGTCCTTATTTATGCCAGGCCAATAAACAGTGTCTCTTGCCCTCCTTTTGCATTTTTCAATTCCGAGGTGTCCCTCATGAATCCTTTTGAGCATGTCTTGACGTAGAGCCTGTGGAATGACTATTCTGTTCTGTTTTATTAATAGTCCACTTGCGACACTCAATTCTGACCTTATGTGAAAATATTTTGGACAGGAACCTTTTGGCCAAACATGATGAATGTTCTATATTACTGTTTGTAATACTGTATCTTTTATTGCTTCTTCTGCTATTTGCTTTGATTTTGTGTCTGACACAGGCAGCGCAGCAGTGACCATACTCACATGAACATCCACGTCTTCTTCAGTAGAGCTCACATGGCTCATTGTGGGTACTCGGGATAGTGCATCTGCTAACACTATGTATTTGCCTGGTGTGTAGATCAGTTCAAAGTCATATCTTTGCAGCTTCATCATGAGTCATTGAATCCTTGGAGACATCTCATTCAGGTTCTTTTTTATGATGGCAACCAGTGGGCTGTGGTCTGTCTCAACTGTGAAGGTGGGAAGTCCATGTATGTAGCCATGAAACTTTTCTAGTCCAACTACCAAGCCTAGACAATCCTTTTCAATCTGGGCGTATCGACACTCAGTATCAGTCATGGACCTGGAGGCATAGGCAACAGGCTTCCAATCTTCACCCTCTGCTTCTAGCAAGACTGCACCTAGGCCATCTTTTGATGCATCCATTGACACTTTGATTCTTTTTGTTGGGTCAAAGAAGGTGAGTACAGGTGTGGTTGTCAGCACTGTTTTGAGGTTTATCCACACTTGTTCATGTCTTTCTGTCCATGCAAACTCATTTGTTTTATGTAGCAGGCCTCGCAGACAGTCTGTCTTGGCTGACAAGTTAGGAATTAACTTTCCAATGAAGTTTATCATCCCCATGATGCGTAGCACTCCTTTTTTGTCAGTAGGTCGGGGCATTTTGAGTATGGCTTTTACTTTTTCCATATCTAGCTCTATTCCTTTACCAGATAGATTATCTCCTAGGAAAGTGACACTTGGCTTTGTTGAGCTTCAGTCCATTCCGGCATATGCTCTGTAGCACTTTAGTCAGTCCCTCATTGTGTTCTTTCAGTGTGGAGCCCCAGATGATGATGTCATCAACATAGACCCAAACTCCTTCCAGACCTTCAATTATGTGTTCCATCGCTCTATGAAAGATTTCAGATGCAGATATTATCCCGAAAGGCATTCTTAGGAAACAATACCTGCCAAATGGTGTGTTGAAGGTACAGTATTTGGTGCTCTCTTCATCCAGTTTTAGTTGCCAAAATCCTTGTGAGGCATCGAGCTTTGTAAAGTATCTGGCACCTGACATTTCACTGGTGATTTCTTCTCGCTTGGGAATCTGGTAGTGTTCACGTTTTATGTTTGCATTTAAGTCCTTTGGATCCATGCATATTCTTAGATCATTGTTCTTTTTCTTTACACATACCCAGTCTGTTGGCTCTTCGACTTTCCTGATGACTCCTAGTGTGGTCATTCTGTCCAGTTCATTCTTGAGCCGGTCACGCAAGGGTGCTGGAACTCTTCGTGGAGCATATACCACTGGCTGAGCATCCTCCTTTAGCTGGATCTTGTAAGTGAATGGTAGAACTCCAAATCCTTTGAACACATCCTGGAAATTATTCACTACAGAATTCTCCGAGTCATCTGGTCTGCTTATGGCACAGTTTATACGGTAGACTCTCTTGACCAGTTCTAAGTCCTCACAAGCTTTGTCACCTAATAGTGAATCAAGTCTTTCAGCCACAACAGAAAACATGAGATGATGCACTTTGTCTTTGACTGTCACTTTAAGTCTGCATACACCTAAGCTATCTATTTTCTGTCCATTATAGTTCTTCAGTAGTACTGACTTTTTTTGTATTTTGGGCTTTTCTTTCATATTGTTAATGTCACTCATACTGATTAAGTTTGCTTTTGCCCCAGTGTCTAGTTTCAAGGTAACTAATGCTCCATTTACCTGCAGTGGGTTCAGCTATTTGTCCTCTTTTACTGCATTAACTTTATGTTCAGCATTGTCCATTTATGAGGGCTGCACATTTTCTGTATCCTTTTTGATATTGTCACATGACACCATTCCTACAAAAAATGTCTCACTTAAATCAGTGTCCTCAATTACATTAACTCATTGCCCTTTCTTAGTTTTTACTTTTGAAAAGCATTGTTTGGCAAAGTGATTCTTTCCATTACACTTTGTGCACATTTTCCCAAATGCTGGGCCTTGTCTTAACTGGTGTTTGTAACCACAGCGTTTACAATTAAAAATTTCATCCTCCGATTGCTTTTCATTTCTGTTCTGCCCATGTTTCTTCCCCTTGTAGGACACAACACCGACAGCAGCATTATCACTCATTACAATCGCATCATTATTGATTTCACTGAAAGTCTTCATGTGCTTTCGAGCTAGCTCGCTGGCTTGGCATATTTTCACCGCATTTTCCAAATTTAGTTCGGTTTCTCTCAACAGACGTTCCCTGGCTTTTTTATCATGAATACCAAACACAATCTGGTCACGAATCATGGATGCTTTGAGCTCAGAGAAATTACATGTCTGTGTTTTCAGTTTCAGATCAGTTATAAAGCTATCAAAAGTCTCATTTTGCTGCTGTGTCCGAGAACAGAAGATGTATCTTTCATAGGCCTCATTCTTTTTGGGAGAGCAATGTGCATCAATTTTTTTTAGCACATCTTCTAATTTTTCTCTGTTCTCCTCTGGATTAAATACAAATGTATTAAATACCTCTATCGCCTGTGGGCCTGCAACCGTAAGCAGCAATGCTATCTTCCTTGCGTCTGGCTTCGTACCGAATCCGATGGCTGCAATGTAGAGTTCGAATTGTTGTTTAAGAGTCTGCCAATTGTAGTCGATGTTTCCTGTGAGTTTCAAACGCTCTGGTGGCTTCAAATTCTCCATGTCGCTTTTCACAATTTTCAGCCGGTCTTCACCATCCTGGTACCATCTTATGTTCATTAATAAATAGACATTCTTATTATGAACACAGCTAGCTTTTGCTAGACACTTTTATTGAGCACATGTGGACTAGGTACAGTATCTGTAGAGGCTTCCATCTTGACTGCTGCCTTGTGGGTAGCCTAGTGCCTCATGGGTAATGTAGTCTTAATGTACATACAGCTGGGTAGTGTAGTCTTATACATACAGCTATACACAGCTCTACGGCTCCACCTAGTGTCCACTATAGAATGACATGTTATTGATCATTACACTTCCAATGCCAAAAAGACAGGAAATTCAAGGCCTTTGTGTTTGATTTCTTTTGTCTTGATCCATGGCGTGTATAGTGGAGTCAACTGAAATAGGCTTAATTAAGTATACTGTCGAGTTTGATTTCTGCATGACACATGTCCTGCTGTGCTGATTGATTACCTGCAATCTTTCTCTCAGTATACTGCTTTGTTTTATCCATTTGTGACTAGCAGCATATCCAATCCTCTAAATGATAGAAATCCTGACCTCCTAAATATTTCTTTCTTCTGCAGACTTCAAGCTTTTAAAATCCAAGCTTGATGTCACCTACTTCTGATTTATTTCATATTCTGCTTTACTTTTTCGAACCTTGGTAGTATCCGGAACTTTTCTCAATGAAAGAATCCACCATCCTCTTTGATATTGATATTTTCTAGTGTGTTTTCTCAGTCATTCCGCAGCAGATGTATGCTAACCTAATTTACATATACACAAGTGTAGACACACATATCAATACAAAATACAATACTTGTGTTTTGCCAGCACATAAGATAAATTGATGCAGATATTCATCTTTACAGCCTGGGTGTTAGCATCACATGTGCGAAAGGCAGAATGGTGACTCTAAAAGGGAGGATCACGTGCCCCTTTACAAAACCTGCAGGAATTTCCTTTCATTCATTTTGATGGTAGGAAAATCCGACGCATTCTGTGAAAGCTGTGCAATCCTCCACACCAGGTTTTTCCTTTCTACGCTTGGCCCAGGTGATGCTGAGTGCCCAGGTTTTAAAGATGAGAATCTATCCCGTTATCACTAAATATAATGCATAACACAAAATACCAAAAGGGGTATTTTGATATCACTTAGTGTGATCACTGACACGATAGCTTGATAACTAACTTTTTTAATAGAATGAGAAATGACCAAGTATATAGTATACTTGTTGGAACACAATTTGAAGTAAACAGGGTTCTCAATAAGTATACAATATGGTATGGGACTGAGCCCCAGAAACCAGAAAGGTTCCAATTTTGATGACCTCGGGTGAATTTCTGTGTCAGACAGCTGCACGTCATAATCAAGCCTGACATACTACTGCACTGTTGAGGGGATGCCGTGTAGTTGGAGTTGCTATCCTTTGGATAACATGTTCAACTGAGGAACCTGTCTGCTGTTGCAGTTTGACAGTAGAGATGCAATGGCACAATTTTGAAGAAGAGAAGGGGTTTCCTCTGGTGCCCTGGCCAACATTTTCCCCTTAACTGGTACCACCATGAACAGATTAATTCATCTCAATGCTGTAAGTGGAATCTTTCTGAGTGCAAAATGGCTGTTGCATTTACCTGTATAACAAGAATAACTTAATAATAATCCATTGTATATGAAGTGCTTGAGACACAATGGGGGAAATATTCAGTTGCTTTGCACCTCCCATTAGCAAAGTAAGATGGCGCTAACGGGGCGCAAAGCAACTAGCGCTGGGCGCAGTGCCACCAACGCTTCCCGCTAAATTCAGAGGGAGGTTAGCTGCGATGGTAACTGTTAGTGTCCCGCGGTGCTGTGATGCTGGCGATGACATCATCGCCGTGCGCAGCACCCCGCTGGTGCCCCAGCTGCGATCTTCGGTAGCGCCCCCTGACTTACCGCTGGACGCTATGTCCGACAGGGTCAGGGGGCCCTACCTGTGGCAAGGGCGGCGCTAATTAAAGGCGAGGTGCCGGGCGGCCATTTTTGTTGCTGGCCGCCTGGCAGTACATGCCCCCGTTGCAACCCCCGGCCTCCTGACCAGCCCCCCCTGCGGAGTGCCAGCTGCGCTCCGTGAACCCGGCACTTCTCTTGAGTGCCGGGCTCTTTTGCCGGCATGCCGATCCCTGGTGGCCCAGCTGGGTCCCAGGTCATGATGCGCAAGGCCCCTCATCTTTAAGAAGGGGAGGAAGGCCTGCAGTACCACAGCGCGACGTGCCGCGATATTACCTCACAGCACCCCCAAAGGGGGTGTGACTCATTTTTTCCCCCAATAGATGCTATATGAATGGAAGGCTTTTTTTTTCTAGCTGTGGCACTTCAGATCCGTGAACCACAAAAGACAAGTTATTACTGTGGAAGCCCAGACATGTGGCATATTGTATAACAATTCGCTCCACTGAGTTAAATAAACTGGACTATGTTATAACACATGGGGAGAAATGCAGTGGGGCTACAATTCCACAGCCTTTCTGGTGCAATCCTGCTGTAACTCTGGTGGGATTACGATGGAGGGGCTACAAATTAGACCTGGATGCAGATATGCTGGGTCTTGACCTTCACGCCGAGTTCTGAATGGCCTTGTAAGAGGCAAAGCCTCTGCTGTCCCTTACAAGGCCAGTAACATGGAAGGGCGGGCCAAGAGATGGGATTCCCCATGTTCGGACTCCATGTAATGATGGCCTCTCAAATTTTTGGAGGGACAGTGGCAACTGGTACGCCTGGTGAGAAGAGCTTGTGAGAAGAGGTAAAGAAGTCACTATGCTGCTTGAAGTGGGGCCCACCTGGGTTAGCGGCCTGAATTCATGTCAGACAGAATTTTTTGTTTAATTACAAAAGGGGTTGAAGAATACACAAAATATTTCTGGGAGGTTGGGGGGTTGGAGGGCGGTGCGGGGGGATGGAGATCCAGACACCTCCCCCCGGACAGCAGCAGGCACCAGACTTTCTGGCCTTTGTGGTCTAGCGGGCACGTGAGATGCACCCGTTATGCGGCAGGTGCCCACTGGCGATATCAAAATAGGGTGCCCTCCCACTGGCCACACATAATTTGGCAGAGGGGGTCCATTTCTAGTGTAATTGTTGGGATTGCATCTCGAGTAATTTCAGGCCATGCCTAATTCATACAGTGATCGTGCTACAGCCTGCATCCCTCACATCAAAAATTAAATTAAAAAAACCACAATGCAAAGAAAATAAATATGGGGACATTTGCTCACCAACTTTAGCATTGCACTTCACTGACAGATTTGTTAGCAGGTGTGGCTTTCTTTTTGTACAACTCCTGATTTCAGGCTGACATAGCAGAATTAGGAAAATGAATGTCAGGATGGTCGAGAAGTATCACAAAGGCCTAAAACTCTGGCCGTGCAGCATCTGTTTTTCGGGCATTAAACGACATTCTAAGGCTACAATATGGCAGACAGGAAGTGTGCGCTCGTTACGAGCTGGAAATGCGCCACTCACCATATTGGTAAAGGTCAAAACATTGTTGTGCAGTTCCCACACTTTAAACAGATGTTAGGCTCTTTGCAGGTGCAAATAAGGGCCCTATCACCTTATTTAAGGCTCCCACTGCAAGATTGGTTCACCGTAATGCAGGAAATCCAGGTCCTCAATTGACCTAACAGATGCCCCTTAAAGGGGCCACTGCAGGCCGCAACCAACAAGGTATCTTTTTAAAATATACTCACTTGAATGTGGAGCCAAGAGGAGCAGGAGCATTCCTCCCGATGCCATATTAAAAGACCATGGGCCGCCTCACCAGTCTGGCACAGGGATTGATCCGCCCGAATTTCCATAATTTTAAATTAAGCTGCTCTAAAGCCAAAGGACTTGACTTGAGCCAAAGCTGCCAACATGTTTTTTTCTGAGTATTGTGGTCCAACTTGGATTCATAATTCATGTTGATCTTCATTGCTGGAGGAGATGTAAAGAAATCACCACATCCAGAGCAATTAGATTAACTATATAAATTGAAAGTGGGGTGAATATAAAAGCACAGCAAAAGAAAGTTAAAGCATATTAGATCAGCAAATAGCATGCAAATAACATTATTAAGAATACTAACAGAAGTAAAAATATTAATACAATGTATACTCATTCAACTGAGGTTGCCCTTCAGCATGAAGAACTAATTAAGAATTATGACAGGCTGCAGAAATACATCGGCTGCTGAAACAGTTTCCAGCAGATTCTAAAATGGAAAGCTGAATACTACAGATAGTTGAACTGATAAGCCAGAAAACAGGCAGTCACTGCCTGGAGATAACTGGAGTGAGGAATCACAGAAGATAAAACAATGCTGAGACACACAAAATCCATCTCTGCAAAGGTAGAATACCGAGCCAGTGAAGAATCAGAAGAGATTAGAGATGGTTGATGAGGTCACTGAATTCCAAACTGGATGTGACCTAAATGTACCAATTTGGGATACCTTGCTGGAACTGCCATGTAATACCAGGGTGCTTTATCATATACTTTATTTGGATCTAAATATCATCAACTTATTTACTTTCAATCATAGTTTATCATTAAAGGGAAGGGTAATAAAGATAGTGAGGATGACTTTCTTGGGCCTAACGCATCCCACGTACAGACACTGGAAAAGCCCTGCTCTTGGAAACAGGTGCCTTTAGCCATCTCTCTTGAATTCAGACTGGTCTCGTCTATCTCTTATGAAGTACCTTGGGACACTTTCATTAAATGTTATTGTCACCGTCGTTGTTGTTGTCTCATTATCCCTAATTAGCTTTCATTGTCATTGTGTGCAAGCCTGTACAATTATTCTGTCAGCAACAATAATAATAATTTGCATTCATTAATGTAGAAAAACATTCCAAGGCACTTCACAGAAGCGTAATCAGAAAAGAATTGATATTGATCCAAAGAAGGAGCTATTAAGAGGGGTGACTGAAAACTTGATCAAGGAGATGGACTTTAAGATGAGTCTTAAAAGAAATGGGGGAGGTGGAGAGGCAGTGGGTTTAGGGAGAGAATTTCAAAGTTTAGGTCCTAGACTCCAGAAGGCATGACCATCAATGGTTAGGCGAAGGTTGTGGGATGTACAAGAGGTTAGAGTTGGAGGAACACAGAGTTCCACAAGGGCTGTAGGGCTGGAAAATGTTATAAAGATAGGGAGGGATGAGGCCATGAAGGGATTTAATTATGATGATGAGAATTTTAAATTGGAGGCAATCAATCATTGTGTCTACATTTATCGGCCCTTTCTACTCATTGCATCCTATCACATATTACCCTCCACCCCCCACCCATTCACCAGGGCAACTGCCCCTTAACTACCCATCCAATGAGCCGCATTTCAATTCCCCTCCCACTGAGCAACATGTTGGGTAGTTCAAACCACTCCCCACTGACCTTTCCCCACCCCACACATTCTGAGGCCCTGCACCTACACCACCAACAAACACCATTTTGGCCTTTTCATCTAATAGGGCACTCACCTTCATCCCCCAGCTGAGTAGTATTCATAAACCACAGGTGCTTTGACAAAAACTTTGACCCTCACCCCATTGAGCAGCATGTTGACCCCTCACGCCTTGCCCCCACTAAGCAGGCCTTTTGTTATGAAAATTCTCAACACTTGTGGTGCATGTTTGGCGCAACTCTAACGGGAATTTGGCAAAAGGTCTGGAAATTGTGCTGGGTCCCGTCCTTACACTTAATGCCCCCATAGAGGCTTGGACACCATTAGCATACAAAATAGGAAACTGTCCCCTGACTCGAGAGAGTCCGCTGGGATTAGTGGCTGAATTTCCCAATGGGTGCGATCCCGGTATAATTGCCCGAATTGCATGCCTGTGCATTTTCAGACTCATATATTTTCTGTCCAAAAATATTAAAAATTACAAAAACAGCTGAGGTAAGGAAACATAATAAATCTGACTTTTTTTTAATAAGCAAACATATGGAATGTCTGGGTAACAATAAAATATCTAAACAAATTCGTTCTGCCTTTATCATGATTGAGTTTTAAGTCTGAAAGATACCATAATCACTCAATATGTGTTTTTGCTAAGTTTATGAAGCAATAAAGACTTCCCACAGATTGAATAAGTGCTGAGAGCAGGGGCCGAGTCATTTACAACCATGTGGGAACTACTTTTCTGAAATAAACTTGGTAACTCTGATGGATATAGCTATTATACTGCCTGAATTTTTTTGTGATTCATTTTTTATTAGTCCCAGACTTGAAACAATAAATTATGATCTTATTCCAAGGTTCTTAAATTACAATGTGATAAATATATTTTAAAAGTTGCTTGACAATTTTTAGACGATAACCGTCTGTGATTCTGGCTGCAGTGAACAGTTGGTTTCTAGTGCTTTCGTAAAAATGACATAGTCAATCGTTTCACTGAACATTAAACCATGAATTTGATTGTTGCAAACCTCAGTTGCCATGTCAGCTGCTCATCTTGAACCTTGCAATTAGCAGTACTAAAAACACACTGGTCTAGAATTTGCTTGGAATGAGCTATATACTGCTGTGGCCTATCAGGCAGTGCATTCCAAACCCTAATCACTCATTGCGTAAAAAAGTTTCCCCTCATGTCACCTGTGCCAATTTTGCCAAACACCTTAAATCTGTGTCCTCTGGTTACCGACCCTTCAGCCATTGGAAACAGTTTATTTTTATTTACTCTATCTAAACGCTTCATAATTTTAAACATCTCTATCAAACCTCCTCTCAGCCATCTCTGCTCCAAGTAGAACAGCCCCAGCTTCTCCAGTCTAGCTATGTAACCGTAATCCCTCATCCCTGGAATCATTCTAGTAAAACTCTTCTGTACCCTCTCCAAAGCCTTCATGTCCTTCCTAAAGTGTGGTGCCCAAATGGGGTCAGTGGGAACTTGCCAGGCGGATCACAGGAAGTATCAAAAAGCACAAGAAAATTCAGGGGCAGAATTATAAAGGCACACAAGCAGTGGAAATGTCAACCACCTGAATTTCCCTGCTAAAAAAATCTCTTGTGGCATTCCTGCACAGTAAGAAGAGCACTGACAACAGCAAGAAAATTCATCCACACTCTCGTATTTATCAAGTCTCCCACACAATTCAAATTTGCTCATTTACAATCCTTTTCACCCACTCCTGCAAAAATACCAAGCGACCACTGCAAATCACTAGAATGGAGTTTTCTATTTTAAGTAACATCAGCAGGTGTCTGTGAAATCCAGCCATTTCTGGCTTTCACAAAGCTTGTCATTATGCATTTTCACCTGCCCATCTGTAGGAGATTTCTGCCCATCACAACTCTGCCAAGAAAGATTGATGCCTGGCACACTGCAGGCAACTGCATTACCCTCTATTTTCTTTTCTCTTCAGCACAGGTCCACTTTCATGTTAGCCAAATAACTATTTGTTAATGTAAAAGAGAGGTAGTTCAACACAGTTTATTTATGTCTTTTTTATTCTGAATCCCTTGTTTAAATCTGTAGTCCACATGCATAGATTGTTGCATGGGATGGTGCTGTTTTCAGTACATTGCTAACTTTCAATACTGACCAGTGCTTTACTTTTTTGTGCCTACGTGCATTAAAACAGCATGTTCATACATATGTAAGGATATAATGGCATAGCTTGCAAGTCTTGCAAATGTAGACACACACAAACAAAGGGGTGTTTCCCTCTTCAGCAAAAACATTATACCAGCATACCAACAAGCAACCCACTAAAGTAACGAGAGCTATATGACTTGTGGAAGATTTTGCAATAATTTACAGCTCCGAAGATTATTTTTTTATGATTAAAGAATCCCTGGGTAATACCTTTAAAAATCCAGGGGGATCAAAATGGCCATCAGACCACATAGCAGAAGACAAAGGACTTGAAAGAGCAGCCTGGGTCTGTGGAAAAAGGTTCCAATCTGCCAATCAAAGGGGAGTTCCCACCTCCCTGCAGAGACAATCGATGTGTTTACAGAAACTGCTACACAAAGGAGTAACCACTTGAGGCTGCAGTTTCAGTTGACCACAGAACAATGGCTTTGTTTACACTAGCCTCCAAAGCTGTTTACTCAGCAATCAGAGAAAGGCATGTTTTTTTCAAACCGACAGCTCCATTCAAACCCATCATTGATGAATGGAAACACATACAAAGCCAATGACAGATAATTTGAACAGACACTTAAACTGAGAAAAGGAACAGTTTAAAATGAATGGGTGATTCATCCAAACCCATTGCTGGACAATGGGGCAGTTGGATCCCTTTTGCTTTAGCCCAGAAACATCCGGATCTGGGCGGGCACCAAATGGTGGTATAAAAGATAGCTTCCCAGAAGCTCTCACTCTCTCTGGCCTTGCCTCCATGTCCCTCTACAGCGTGGGAGCCTGCCTGAAGAAGTGAAACACCAGCAGTTTACTTTTAAAACACTGGGGTGTTTTTACTTCGGGGCAGTGAAGATCTAAGTTCGCAGGGCACGGGGCAGGCATATATTTTTCTGGCCCTTCCACAAGACAACTTAGAATAGGTATAGGGGTGGGATTAAAGTGGGAATTTTGATAAGAACTGTGATTTTAGTCAATCTTCCCTCATTGTGTCCGTTTCTCCTCCCCTATTTAAGTAAGACGGTGTTGCACTGAGCAGAGGAATTGCTTCAGTTGGACACTGAGTTCTGTATTTAAAACTGTATTAAAAGGGAGTAGCTGTTTTAAAGTACTGTATTTAAAACTGTATTAAGAGGGGTGTTGCAGCAAGCTGAAGTGCTGTGGTGAACACTGTGTAGGTGTTTTAAGGTAATGTATTTAAAACTGTATTAAAAGGGGTGTTGCACCTAGCAGAGAAGTGCTGTTGTGAACACTGTGTAGCTATTTTTTAAGTAACTCTGTTAAAAGGGAGTGTTGCACCAAGCAGAGAAGTGCTGTGGTGAACGCTATGTTTCGATATTAAAGTATTGTATTTAAAGGAGTGTTGCACTGAGCGTGGAGCACTCTAGTGGACACTGAGTGTATTGCGTGTATTAAAATAAAGGAGTGTTGCACTGAGCAGGGAGCACTCTAGTGGACACTGATGGTACTGCGTTAAGCAAAGTGCTGTAGCAGGCATAAGAGCTATATCGATTATTTTAAGTTGTTTCTTTCTTTTGTTTTCATAAATACTGGTCTGTTTTGCACCCAAACCACAAGTCACTTTTTTATTCTGTCTACATCACTACCGAATAAGTCCGGCGGTCAGAACCAGGAGGAATAGGGGAGCACTTCGAAACCGCAAGGGGGTCCCTGGAGCAGCTCAGAGGCTTCTGACTGGCCAGAGACAAATAACCCCAACCCCGCTAGCGTCTGCTAATTCCTTACAAAATGGCGACCACGGCAGGACTGTCAGCAATGGTGTGCGATGTGGCAGACAGTGGTTTGAGTCTGGAAAGAGCAGCAGTTATTGGGTTTCTTTTTATCCCACTGGTTTGTTTGTGGTTAGGTTCCCGTAGGCTTGTGGAGGTTACCCGCAGGCTTAGGGAAGCCAGGGCAGAGAGTTGGGATAGGGAAAGGGAGGTTGAGGAAAGCAGGCTAAGGTAGAGTGCCCGGTAGTTAAGTTTAGTGAGGGCAAAAGCCACACGAGGCACGAGTCAGAATACCTGAAGTGCCTAGTTGCAGAGGCCAAGAGCAAGTAGATGAGGGTGCGGGAGGAGAACGCTCGCCTCATACAAGAATTAAAAGAGCAGCAGGAGAAGGTTAGGGAAGTAAAGGCTGCATATGAGCTGGACTGCGAAAAGGGTTTGAGGAAGCAGATCATGGCCCCTGTAGGGCAGAGATAGAAAGCCCGAGTATGGCTTTAAAAATAGCAAAGGGGATGAAAAGCCTGATCAGCCCGAAGGCAGGTCAGCTGGATTTTACTGGCAACCCAAGTAAAACCGCCCCACTGGCAACACCCAGGGAAAGGTTGGTCAGGGAGTCAGAGGTCCTACGACCGCCACCCATGGCTCTGAGCTTTCGGGAGCTCTGGCAGCAAAGGGGGGTGGAGGATGTGAAGGTAGAGGAAGCACAGCAGGCCCCGCTAGATAGGCCGGGACCAGGACCAGTGTACCCCCTCTGACAATGGAGCTACGGTCCGCCCGTTGATGAAGATGACCCAGGGGATATCCAGAATCAGTTTCTGGTGTCGTATGGCACCCACCAGCTCAGGGACATGGTTAGCCACATCCCCAAGCTCACTAAAAAGTGAGAGCCCTCTTTGCACTTCAGGGAGATAGAGCAAGCAGCTTGTGTAAACGACTGCGATGAGGCAGAGCAAGCAAAAATGCTGCTGTTTTCCCTGGCAGGTGATCTCCTCCAGTCTCTATCTGGCGAGTGCAAAAGGGGGCAGAGGGATTATGAGGGTCTCAAGAATGAGGTATTGGAGGCCATGGGACTCAATGATGGAAGCCCGTTCGCTCTGGTGGAAAGAACAGTGCAGCTCCCAGGGGAGTCCCCGTAAGCATTCGCAGACAGGCTGTGGCCAGTCTACCGGAGCGCATGCCTGGGAATGCCAGGCCAGGCAGCACTGGACCCAGTCCAATTGATTCACTGGCTCCGGTGTCTCATGACAAACAGCCTACCCCAGATCCAAGCCCAGGTCATGGCTTGGTTTGACCCTCGAAACCCCCAGACCACCAAAGAAGTGGTGATCCACCGGCTAACAGTAGCCTTCAGGAACATGAGGGGTATCGAGGCTGCCCAACCCAAGGGAAGAGTCCATGAGGTTAAACCTGGGAGCTAGATTAAGAAAGAGTGGCACCAGGAGGGGAACCAGCCCTCTCAGGCTAGTTTAAATTGTTATGGGTGTGGGAAAGATGGTCACTGGAGAAAAGACTGTAAAAATCCTTGGAAGGACAAGGGAAAGGATCCCACAGCCCCAGCCCAAAAGGCAGGGCCAGACCTCCCTCCCGCAGCAATTGAGTCATTTTTACGGTCCCTATAGTCTCTTCTGACCAACCAGGGAAAAATAGCAGCCACCACCAGTGCTTTGACCCCGTCTGCCCCACCTCACTCCCAGCAATGACTAGAGCCAGCGCAGCCTGTTGATCTGGGTCCCCGCAAAAAGGCTGAGGGGAGCAGGCCCTATGTTGAGATGGGGTTGGAGATGGTGCAAGGGAGATATTCAGTGGACACTGGAGCCTCCAGCACGGAGGTCCACTCGGAGGACCTGACCCACTCACCCCATTCTAACAAGGTCCCATTTAGCTTAATGGGGCCCACAGGGAAACAGGCAGCTGGGAGTGAACCTGAGAATAGTAATCCCCAGCCTACAGCAGGACCAAGTTCACAGGTGGCACAGGCAGGCGCTGTGGCTTGTGTGGTGGGGGGAGGAGCTATTCATGATTTTGAACAGGATTACTGGCAGGCAGCAAGTTATATCAAACAATACAGTTTGTGCAAGCAGGGGACAGGGGAACAGGCAGCTGGGATTGTAAAAGATCCCCAGCACTTGGCCTGAGCAATTACCCCTCTCTTGTGGGGCTCCGGGGAGGAGCCTGAATCAGGTATTAGACCTGAAGGGGAAGGCTCTCAGCCATCGGCGGCCGGTGGCAAGGGATTGCCTGTCCCCAGCCCAGGTTTGGGAAGGGAGGGACCCGAAGGAGGAGGTCCCCAGCCAGCAGGGAGTGTGACCTGAGCTAAGGGTCTGCTCGCCAGGGTAGCCCCACCGGCGACACTCCCTTGAAGATCTCTTTGGGTACCCCAGCCCAAGAAGGTATGGTCACCCACTTTCCAGTGGAGTAGGGCAGACTCCCGAGTCAGGGAGAGGCCAAAAGGCAGAGGTTCCCAACCAGCAGCCATAAGCTGCAAGGGACAGGATGCTGGAATCAGTCCAGCCATGCCACAGGGAGCAGCCTGTGGCAGCCCAACCAGGGATTAAGCTGGCCGCCCAGAGACGGGCGGCGTTTGTATATAGCTTTGTTAAGGTAGAACAGGTTAATTTTGTTTTTTAAGGTAGAACGTGTATTAAGGTAGAACAGGTTAATTTTTGTTTTTTCAGGTAGAACATGTTATTAAGGTAGAACGTGTATTAAGGTAGAATGTGTTAATTTTAATTGCAGTGATATATTAGTGTATAAGTTTTGCGTGTGGTATGGTTCCAGAATTGTATTGTGGATCAAGGTCACGGGACCTGATTACACTCCCCAAAGCCAGGGGACCTGGCGAGATGTTTTCTTTTGTTTTTCAGAGTTCCGGAAGGCACCAGGGACCAACGAGTCGTGGGATTCAAAAGAGGAAGCACCCCTAGTCCACGAAGGAAGTGGTCTGCAGGAAACAGATGCACACAACATTTAAAACTGCTGCTGGAAATACAATTTAAGACTAAGAATTTACAGAACTGGTTAATATTTCACTGCTTGTTTGGAGTTAAGGGAAGCTCATTTGTCTTCCATCCTTTTTTTTAGCAGACATGTTGGCTGGATGACAATCCCTTTAAAGGTGTTAAAATTATGTTACAAGCGGTGCAGGGGCGTAGAACCCCCTCCATGCTTGAGTTATTATGAATATAAGCGGTGCAGGGGCATAGGTCCCCTCCATGCTTGATTTATTGTGAATATAAGTAGTGCAGGGGGCATTGGACCCACTCTGTGTATTGATTATTTAATTAATTGTTGGTTTTCTGTCAATAGATGCCTGCCGTACTACGATTTTCTCTGGGCAGGGGAGATGGAGGTGTCGGGGGATCAAAGAGAGATTTAGTTAAGTATAAGGGAAGGTTGTTTGTGGGGGGGTCAGAAATTATTGCTCACTTTTGGCAAGGATACTACAAGCAAGTTTTAGTATCCAATGGGGGACTGTAAGATTTCACAATAATTTACAGCTCCGAAGATTAATTTTTTTTGATTAAAGAATCCCTGGGTAATACTTTTAAATATCCAGGGGGATCAATATGGCCATCAGACCGCATGGCAGAAGACAAAGGACTTTCAAGAGCAGCCTGGGTCTGTGGAAAAAGGTTCCAATCTGCCAATCAAAGGGTGGTTCCCACATCCCTGCAGAGACAATCGATGTGTTTACAGAAACTGCTACACAAAGGAGTAACCACTTGAGGCTGCAGTTTCAGTTGACCACAGGACGATGGCTTTGTTTACACTAGCCTCCAAAGCTGTTTACTCAGCAATCACAGAAAGACATTTTTTTTCAAACCAAGAGAGCTCCATTGAAACCCATCATTGATGAATGGAAACACATTCAAAGCCAATCACAGACAATTTGAACAGACATTTAAATTGAGAAAAGGAACAGTTTAAAATGAATGGGTGATTCATCCAAACCCATTACTGGACAATGGGGCAGTTGGATCCCTTTTGTTTTAGCCCAGAAACATCCGGATCTGGGCAGGCCCCAAATTGTGGTATAAAAGATAGCTTCCCAGAAGCTCTCGGTCTCTCTGGCCTCGCCTCTGTGTCCCGCTACAGCGTGGGAGCCTGTCTGAAGAAATGAAACACCAGCAGTTTACTTTTAAAACACTGGGGTGATTTACTTCAGGGCAGTGAAGATCTAAGTTCACAGGGCATGGAGCAGGCATTTCCAGTGGTGAGCATATATTTTTCTGGCCCTTCCACAAGGCAACTTATGATAGGTATAGGGGTGGGAGTACAGTGGGAATTTTGTTAAGAACTGTGATTTTAGTCGATCTTCCCTCGTTGTGTCCATTTCTCCTCCCCTATTTAAGTAAGACGGTGTTGCACTGAGCAGAGGAAGTGCTTCAGTTGGACACTGAGTTCTGTATTTAAAACTGTATTAAAAGGGAGTAGCTATTTTAAAGTACTGTATTTAAAACTGTATTAAGAGGCGTGTTGCATCAAGCTGAAGTGCTGTGGTGAACACTGTGTAGCTGTTTTAATGTACTGTATTTAAAACTGTATTAAAAGGGGTGTTGCACCAAACAGAGAAGTGCTGTGGTGAACGCTGTGTTTCGATATTAAAGTATTGTATTTAAAGGAGTGTTGCACTGAGCAGGGAACGCTCTAATGGACACTGAGGGTACTGCATTAAGCAAAAGTGCTGTACCAGGCATAAGAGCTATATCAATTATTTTAAGTTGTTTCTTTCTTTTGTTTTCAATAAATACTGGTCTGTTTTGCACCCAAACCACAAGTCATGTTTTTTTTCTGTCTACATCGCTGCCGAATAAGTCCGGCGGTCAGAACCAGGAGGAATAGGGGAGCGCTTCGAAACCTCAAGGGGGTCCCTGGAGCAGCTCAGAGGCTTCTGACTGGCCAGAGACAAATAACCCCAACCCCGCTAGCGTGTGCTAATTCCTTATACTTGTAAGCACAATTGTTTCTGGAAATAGACTCAATCCCCGATCAGATGATTCTTGCTCACTCAACCGGCTGCAGGATGCGCATACATGTTTTCCAATAGTTAATTAAGCAGTGAATTTATTGTCAGGTTGATGCGCTATCAACAATACCAAAGACTACGAAGTGGACTTATATGAAGTAGGCTTTTATTGACTAAGAACTAGAGCATGCCTCTGCTAGTAAATCCATCCTAAGAGCTCCCGGGGGAAGGGTGGTGAGTCACCTTTATACCCGGGCTTAGGGGTGGAGCCAGGGGCTGAGACATGCCTAGACTTGTACAGGATTAACAGTGGTTTACCACACAGGCATGTACAGGTTAACAGTGGTTTACCACACAGGTTACGTTCCACAAACTCAGAATTGGTCCCAGGGGCATGAATCTGATCAAAGAGGTGGCTCTACTTCATTATATGACAAAGTTAGAGCACAAAATTTACCTTTTCATCTTGCCAATTAGAAGTGATGCTTCCAGGAAATAATAATCTTATTCCAGCTTCTGGTTTCCAGGATAAACATTGTATTAAGTTTAATCAAACTATTAGTAACAGAGGCTGTACACATCTAGAGCTCAGTACCTGGATCAGGAGAGTAGTTAGTTTGTCTGACAGGGATACAGAAATGAAAACTGGAAATAAAAAACACATTTTCAATGTAACTGGATTTTAAAAGAAGAGACTGATGTTCTAATTCCTGCAAAAACAGTTCTAATACTTTTACTGTAAACCCACTGACAAATTTATGTTGACCTTTCTTTTGGCAATGTTCTGCTGCATGGGTACTAAAGGGTGGATCCTATCCTAAGCTAGATGACCTTTGTGGGTCAGTTCGATGGGAGTGAGCCAATCAAGCTTCCCATGAGGGCAGTATGACTTTGCAGTGTTGTCTGCAAGTTTTCAGCTATGAACCATTCTGCCAAAGTCTAAGTGAGGAGGTGCTGGCTTGATGATCATTGACATTTCAGCTAATTCTGCTTGCTTAATAATGACACTAAACATGATTCAAAGTCCTACAGTGCATAAAAAAGAAGAATTGGCAGCACAAAGTACAGGTCAGCAACGCCAAATGCATTTCTGGTAAGATTTTATGCTGGTGAATCAGAGTTACAAAAATATGATGAGGATGTAGCCTTGTGCAGCAGTAAAACTATTCCATCTTCACAATCTTTAGTTCAGGACAGGAACCTTTCTCTTCTATTATCAAGTGTTGGATGGCATGCTGAGTATTGTTGGGTACAAAAAAAAGCAATTTATGAGTTACACGTAACATAGGTTAGATGTCTGGAATAGTTAAGGCTAGAAATTACATTTGATCATAATTATGGAGGATCATTTAACATGGCAACACATCACCAATAGTAATTTCATGCCTATAAATAAAGAAAGAATATGGAAGAACAAATTACTGTTTGTCCCATTGAGCCATTCCTTTCAATAATTTATGTACAATTTGCACTGTCATGAACTCTATCAAGTTTTGTTTTAAAGAACTGCTGATGGAGGTGAATAACCACAAAAAAAACATAGTGGCAGCTTAGCTCTGTTGGTAGCACTCGTGCCTTTGAGCCACAAGGTCATGCTTTCAAGCATTCCAGTATGCAATCTAGCCTGGCACTCCAGTGCAGTACTGAGAGAGTGCTAATAAGAATGGGAAGATTGGAACAGGAGTAAGCCATTCAGCCCCTCAAGCCTGTTCTACCATTCAATTAGATCATGGCTGACCTGTACCTCAACTCCATATACCCACCTTTGATTCTTATCCCTTGATACCCTTACCTAATAAAAATGTCAATTTCAATCTTAAAAATTTCCATTGATCCAGCATCCACAGATTTTTTTGGCAGAGAGAATTCCAGATTTCCATTAACCTTTGAGTAAAGAAGTGCTTCCTAATTTCACACCTAAATGGCCTAACTCATTTAAAATTTGTGCCCCTTTGTTCTGCATTTCCCCACCAGAGGAAATGGCTTCTCTGTGTCTACCCTATTGAATCTTTTTATCATTGTAAACACCTCAATTAGATCACCTCTCAACCTACTAAACTCAAGGGGATACAAACCTGTCAACCTATCCTCATAATTCAACCCTTTAAGCCCTGGTATCATTCTGGTGAATCTGCTCCGAGGTCAATATATACTTCTTGAGATGCGGTGCACAAAACTGAACACAATACTCCAGATGAGGTCTGACCGAGGCTCTGCACAATTCGAAGCATAACTTCCTTCCCTTTGTATTTCAATTCCCTTGAGATAAAGGTCAAGATTCCATTAGCCTTTTTGATTACTTTTTGTACTTGTGCACTAGCTTTTAGTGATTTGTGTACTTGGACATCTAAATCCCTTTGATGCTCCACAGTTCCTAGTCTCTCGCTATTAAAAAAAAATCCAATTTGTCTTTCTTGAATGCACAGTGGATGACCTCACACATCCCCACACTGAGCTCCATCTACCACTGTTTTGCGCACTCGCTTTACCTGTTTATGTCCCTTTGTAACTCCTTGCTCCCGTGCACACAACTTACATTGCCTCTTAATTTAAATCTGCAAATTTGGATATACAACTCTATTCCTTCATCCAAGTCTCTGATATGTGTGGTGAAAAGTTGAGGCCCCAGTACATATCCCTGGGGAACACCAGTTGTCACATCCTGGCAATCAGAGAACGTTCCCTTTATTCCTACTCTCTGTCTCCTACCTCCCAACCAATTGCCAACCCATGTCACGAGGTTGCCTCCAATTCCATGTACTTTTATTTTTGCTAATTATCTCTCGTGCAAAACCTTATCAAATGTCCTCTGGAAGTCCATGTAGACAACATCCATAGACATTCCCCTGTCCAGCATGTTAGTGACCTCCTGAAAAAAATGAACTAGTATAGGACTAGGATAGGACTGAAATAGCACAAAATAGTAGCCACCAAATGGAGACACAATGGTCTCAAACATTAAGAAGGTTGTTAGATTTATTTTCTGTGAGTTTTTTTGTCACTTTTAGGATATATGCAGAATGATTTGGGTCTAGGTGGGGTATTACATGCATGGAAAAGTAGCAGAATGATCTCCAAATGGGAGCCTTGTTAGTGGAGGACAGCTAGACACCAATGAGCAAATGAGTTAAGTTTGTTGCTAAAGGGGGGCTGTAGGATTTGCAAAATTTCTACATTTCCCCAAAGATTATTATTAATAAAAGGGACACTGCATGGACATTTAAAAAAAACAGGGTACCCAAGATGGCGTCTGCGCCTCGTGGCCGAAAGCCTGTATGATTTTAAAAGCTTCGACTCTGTGGCACAAGCAGCTTGGGGAAATCAAAACCAAAGCTGCAGTTTCTGTGAAGAGAGACTTTTGTATTTTGATAAGCAGACAGGAATTTGAATATGTATTAGGTCAAATCGGAGACAGATCAGAACCAGTTAGGCCTATACTTAAGGCCATCAAGCAGTTTGTATAAATAATCAGAAACAGCTTAGGGAAGCCATCGAGGCTGGACAGGCCCATTAAGATGTATTAATAACAAAACAACTCAATAATCAGGCCAGTAGATGCGATTACCGGCCATCTAAAAACAGTTAGTTTAGATTGCTACCATTATTTAAACTAGCCCGCCAAGGTTGGGACAAAGAACTAACCTGATTTGGCGTGCAGATAAGGGCCATCTGAAGGAATATAACTGAAGGCCCCGGGTAGCAATCTCTCTCTTCTCTTCTCTCTGGCTATCTGTTCCCTGCCCTCATGGCGGCTGCTCTTCCCCTGTCCCATGCTTACCGCCTGGCCACCGCCCGTGCCTTTCCACATTCCACCAGGAACGCCTGGCATTGCACCAGGCGGACACGCACAAACCAGGCCAGGCGAGGCGGGACGCAACGAGGCGAGGAGGCGAGACGAATTGGGAAGACGGATGGGAAGACGATTGAAGAAAATCTTCGAATAATCAGGCCTTTAATCAAGCTGACCTGTGACTATCTTCATGCAAACTCCAACTGCCGACCGAGGAAGAGGAACCATCATCCCAGCGAGGTAAAGTACCCAAGCAGAGAATTTAACTTTGAGGTACTCGTACCTGGACAACCCCCTTGCAGCACCCGGAGACCACGTGACGATGGCAGGCTCCAGAGAGCACAAAGAGCGAAACCCAAACCCCACCGCTGTTTTGAATTCAGCAGATCTTTGATTGGTGAGCATGAATGCTGGCCCCTCATAGCTTAATCTAGTTAGGTATAGGGAGTGGGATAAGGATAAGGGGATCGTTAGACAGTTGTTTTCCCCCGATGTGCCGTGTGTTCCCCATTCCCTGTATAAGTATATAGTTATTTTTATTTGCCTGTAATTTTACACTGGTAACTTCTCATAAGATTGTGTTAATTTCCATTTTTTCTGTTTAATAAAATTTCAGTTTTGCTTACATCCAAACCACCTGTCTACGCGAGTCTTTTATGTATCGCCGCCTGTACCTAAGTCCGGTGTCTAGAACCCAGGGGCGTGGGAGCGATTCGAACCGCGCATAAACAGTCAGGGGCATAAGTGACTGGGCGTACGCGCCACCCGACCACCACCTCCCCCTACAGAAATGGTGACCACGGCAGGACACCGGCAACAGGGTTGCGATACAGTGGACAATGGTTCAGATGAGCAAACCATGATGGATGAAAGGATTTCTGATTATGTGTTTAGCAAGGTAAATATCACTAAAAGGTCGATCACCACTCTGTTAAAGGCTGGGTGTCCGGTAGATGCAGCAGCTAAGTGGACAGAGTGAAAGGAACACAAGAAGTCCTTAGATTAGGCAGTTTGGCTGATGTGTTTTAAAAAGCAGGTCCAGCTTTTGGACAGGCTCGTTGCAGCACAGGCAGTCGAGTTAAGGGAGTCAGCCCTGGAGATCCAGGATAAGGCTCTAGCAGGGGAGAAGTTATTAGTAGCTTTGCAGTCTTTGAATCAGGAGAGAGTGCATTTAGTGGGAGAACACAAGGCTCAGTTGGAATACCTATGGTGCCAAGTCACCGAGGCCAAGGGAAATGAGTTCAGGTTATGGGAGAAGAACGCACGCTTGGCAAGGCAGATTAGGGAACAGGAAGAGAAAGTACAGGAGGTAAAGGCAGCTTACAAGCTAGTGAGCGAGCAGGGGTTTGAGGAGGCAGATCACGGCCCCTGTAAAGAGAGGATAGAAAATCTAAGCCGGGCCCTCTGGAAGGCAAAAGGCATGTTATGACTCATAAGCCCAAAGGCAGGTTAGGCAGATTTTATGGGGAACGAGGGGAGGACAGTTCCAACGTCACCGGTAGTGCCCAAGGACGAACCGGTTGAGAGGGAGGAGACCTCATGACCACCACCCAAAGCACCAAGTTTCAGTGAAGTTTGGCAGCAAGGGAGGGTGGAACCAGGAGTGGAGGCGGAGGTAGAGCAAACCCCACCCGAGAGGTCGGAGCCAGGACTGGTGGTTCGGCCCACCCGCCAATCACGACAATGAGGGACCCCTCCAAAACCAATTTGTGTTACCCTATAACACACGACAGCTTAGGGTTATGGTCAACCATATCCCGAGGCTCTCCGAAAAGGGAGACCCCTCGATTCACTTCAGGGAAGTAGAGCAGGCAGCCAGCGTCAATGACTGCGATGACGCTGAGAAGGCCAAGATGCTGCGATTCTCCCTGGAGAGTAGTCTCCTCCAATCCCTCTCTGACGAGTGTAAAAGGGGGCAGAGCGGGTATGAGGAGCTTAGAGATGCGGTTCTGGAGGCCATGGGGATGGATGAGGGAAGACCTTTCTCCCATGTGGAGAAGATGATCCAGCTCCCAGGGGAAACCTCACAGGCTTTTGCGGACCGGCTGTGGCCGGTGTACCGGAGGTCCTGCCCGGGGACGCCGGACCGAGCGTTCCTGAACAGGGATTCCCTGGCCCATTGGCTCCATTGCCTGGTGGCGAACAGCTTGCCACAGGTCCGGGCCAAGGCAGAAGCCTGGTTCGACCCCAAAAATCTCCAGACCACCGAACTTAAGGTAATTAGGCAGGTCACTCTGGCCTATAAAAACGGTAGGGGAGCCGATGCACACCCACCCAAGGGAAACATGCATGAGGTAAAACCCGGACCGGGTAGGAGATAGTGGCACCAGGAAGGGAGTAACCCCCCCAACACAAAGACCAATTGTTACGGGTGCGGGGAGGATGGTCAGTGGTGGAAGGAGTGGAAAAACCCTTGGAAAGATAACAAGGGAAAGTATCCCACAGCCCCAGCCCAAAAGGCGGGGGCAGGGATCCCTTCCGCAGAGGTCGCGTCACTTTTGGACACCATGAGGTCCTTATTGACTGACCAGGGGAGAGTAGCAGCCACCACTGGTGCTCTCACCCCATCAGTCCCTTCCAACCCACAGCCATGACTAGAGCCAGCGCAGCCTGTTTATGTGTGTTCTCTCTGGTATGATGAGTGGAAAAGACCCCTTTTGGAGATGGAGGTGGAGAAGGTGATGAGGACCTATCTGTTAGACATGGGGGCATCACGCACCGTGGTCTACTCAGATGACCACACCACCTCACCTCTCTCTAACGGGGTCCCATACAGTCTATCGGGGTTCACGGGCAGGGAACAGGCTGGCTCATTTTCCATCCCACTCGCCATTCAGTTACGACCACTCTGCTCCAAGTGGACCTGTGTCCTGATGAAATGGGAAGTGGAGGGTGGAAGAGGGGTCCTGGGGGCCGACTTTATCGTGGGCCACGGGATCCTAGTGGATTTGAGGAATCACTGCCTTTGGGGGGCAGGTCGAGTAAAGAACGGAGAGGTAGTAGTAATCCCGGGAAAGGAAGGGAAGGGGACCCTCTGTACCATGAAGCCCAAAGAGGATTATAACCTCGGGCTCATGGTCAGCAACACCCCACCAGAGTTCCAGGCATTTGTGCAGGCCCACCTGGCCACATTTGCCACTCACAAACACGACTGCGGGAGGGTCACAGGGTTTGAGTTCAGCATAGACGGGGGCCCCATGGGCCGACCACAGAAACAGTATAACTTCCCCAGGGAAGCAGAACCAGACATGGAAGCAGACATGTCCTCGTTAGTGCAGCAGGGAGTTCTGAGACCGATAGCTACCCAAGTGAATTCTCCATTATGGCCGGTCAGAAAGCCGGACAATTCTTGGAGGGCCACGGTGGACTATCGGGGGCTCAATAGTAACATCCCAGCCTGCGCACCCACAGTAGCAGCAGTTGCCGACCTCATAGGGAGTATTCCAGCATCCGCGACCACTTTCACGGTGCTGGATATTTCAAATGGGTTTTGGTCCATCCCTGTAAGGAGGGAGGATCAGTACAAGTTTGCCTTTATGTTTAAAGGGCAACAGTACACATGGAACTGTTTGCCGCAGAGCTTCCACAACAGCCCCAGCATTTTCCATCAGTTCATGGCCAACAGTTTGAAGGATTTTAGCCAGCCCAGACAGTTGATTCAATATGTGGATGACCTACACCTGTTCACTGATTCGAAAGAGGAGCATGGCCCAATATTGCCCGAACTGCTGGAGCTGTTAGGGCAGAAGGGTTTCAAGGTAAATCCCAAGAAAGTGCAGATCGGCCAGCAGGAGGTGAAATTCCTCGGCCTGACCCCGCACGCTGGAGAAAGGGCCATAGATAAGGCTAGGAGGGAGGCGGTATAAGAACTACCGGTCCCTAACACAGTAACGGGTGTGAGGTCATTTCGAGGGCTGACCTGGTACTGTAGAGACTTATTGAGGACTATGCAGCCACCGCAGCCCCTCTGCTCCAACTCCTACACAAAGCAGTGGAGTGGCTTTGGGGTGAGGGTTGCCAGGCAGCATTTGTCAGGCTCAAGAAAGACTTGCAGACCGCGCCAGCTTTAGGGGCCATAGATGGGGGGAAAGAGTTTTTCCTGGAGGTAGCAGCCAGCGGGGATAGCCTGAGTGCTGTGCTGCTCCAAGAGCGGCACGACCAGCTGAGGCCGCTGGTCTACTCCTCCAGGATACTCACAGATGTGGAGAGGAGCTACTCCAACTGTGAGCGGCGCCTTTTGGCCACACATTGGGCTGTGAAAAGATCACTGATCTTCACAGGCACCTCTCCCATCACCCTCCTCACCCATCACACACCCACCCAGGTGCTTCTGGATGGGAGGATCAAGGATGGGACATGAGCAGTGCCCGCATTGCCCGCTGGACCTTGCTCCTCTCACAGATGGATCTGAAGGTGAAGGGCCTCTGTGAGCCAAAGCTCGCAGCCAACATGGTATATCTTGGAACAGCCCACCAGTGTTCCATTGAAGGGGTTTGGGAAGTAAACATAGGTTCACGGGCTGGGATACATCCCACAGGCCGCACAATCTATGTAGACGTTTCCAGCACGATATCTGCTGGCGAGCGTCTCACGGGGTGTGGAGCTTACGACCCAGCGGCCAACATTGCCCTGGCGATTAAACTCCCTAGCACCATGAGCGCCCAGCAGGCTGAACTGTCTGCGGTGGTGTACGTTGTTACACATCCCAAAATCTTCCCCACCCCCTACATGATTTGCTCGGACAGCATGTTCACGTGCAATTCGTATACGGAGTGCCTAGCCATCTGGTCCCGCCGCGGATACACCTCCACGGACGGGATACCCCTCACAGTAAAACACCTGCTGGAAAAGATCCTGGCAGCAGTGGGGGAGGAAGGGGAGGTTTTCATTCAAAAGGTGAGAGCCCATTCCTCCACAGAACCCCGCGGCCAAGGCAACCAGCAGGCTGACTTGCTCACCAAGGAGGGTGCCCGCACAGGCACTTTCTGGGACGCATTTGGGTCCAGACCCATGGCGGCGGTCAGAGGTAGGAACGGGACCCAAGGGAGTGTAGGGGTTGTGTTAGCCCTGGACCTCAAGACGGTCCATGCCCAAGACCCCATCCTCAAAGCAGTCCTCAGTGCAGTCACTGAGGGAAAGGGAGTAGAAGGTCCGTACGGCACAGCGACCCTCTCCGTTAAAGAGGGCATGCTGTTCCGGGGCGAACAGTGGGTTGTGCCACAGCAGCACCGGAGGGAATTCCTTCAACTGGCCTATGAGGGTCCAGGAGCAGGACACCCAGGGCCTGAGACCACCTGGCTGCGGGTGGAACAGGTGGGATGGTGGCCGGGACTCAGGGACGATGTCCGCGGGTTCTGAGCAGGCTGTCTTGTGTGCGCGGCGAATAACCCCGACCCCCACAAAAGAAAGGTACCTACGAGACATGTCAGGAGGGTAGAGGGACCATGGCAGTCGATACAGGTCGACTACATCGGGCCCCTGCCCACCGCCCAGGGAGGCTATAAGTACTGCCTAGTCCTGGTGGACGTGTTCTCCAAATGGGTAGAGGCCTTTCCCTGCAGAACAGCCACAGCTCTGGGTACTGCCAGGATCGTGGTCCGGTAAGTGTTCTCGAGGTGGGGACTACCACAGTTTGTGGAGTCCGACCAAGGGAGCCACTTCACCGGATAGGTGATGCAGAACACCCTGATGCTGTTAGGCATTGAAGGGAAATGGCACGTGGCCCACAACCCGCAGTCATCGGGGATTGTGGAACGTATGAATCGGACCCTCAAAGAAAGGTTAAGGAAGGAGACGGTGGACTCGCCCCGTAAATGGGCCGAGGTCCTCCCGTTGGTTTTGATGGGGATCTGAGCCAGCCAGTCTGAAAGCACGGGGTACTCCCCGTACGAGCTATTGACTGGCAGGGTTATGCGGACCCCCATCCATGTACTAGCCCCGTTGCTCATGGAGGGTCAGCTCAGGGAGGTAAACTGGGACAGGTTTGCCCAAAACCTCTTTGAGCACCTGAAGCAGGTCCACGAGCAGGCGGCTGGGAACATGGGAAGGTAGCATCGGAGTAACCGATTGCTGCTCGAACCCAGAAAGCACCACGAGTGGGAGATAGGAGATCAGGTTATGGTAAGAAATTATGCCCGAATAGGTAGTTTGGAGCCGTTGTACATGGGGCCTACAGCATTGTAGATAAAGCCAGCCCCATGGTATACGTCGTGAAGATGCCCTGGCGGACAAAATGGTTCCATATCAACCAGTGTAAGCTGTTTACACCGGAAAGGGGAAAACAGCCAGTTGGGGTAAGGTCTGAGGCCTGCAGCAGGAGCGAGCTCACAGACTGCACAGGCAGGCGCTGTGGCTTGCTTGAAGGGAGGGGCCATCACGCCCATCGATTGGGACACTCCCCCACTCTTCTGGGATCCAGACGAGGGGGAGGGACCTGAGGGTGAAAACCCTGCCCCTAATGCAGGTGTAGAGGGGGAGGGACCTGAGGTCGAAAACCCCGCCCCGGACCCAGCCATGGGACCCGGGTGCGGAGACTCTCAGCTCGCAGCAGCAGGCTGCAAAGAGTTACCTGCCCCTAGCCCAGGTTCGGGAGAGGTCAAGCCTGAGTGAGCAGCCGTTCGGGTTAAAGGCCTACCAGCCAAGAAAGCCCCACCCGCCAAAGTCCCTAGAAGGTCCCGACGGATGCCTTAGTCGAGAAAGCCATGGTCACCAGCCCTCCAGTTACAAAAGGCCACCCCTCAAGGCAGGGAGAGGTCCAAGGCAGAGGTCCTCAGTCAGCAGGCATGGGCTGCGAGGGACCAACAGTGAAGGACGGTGCGGTCACGCCGGGGGTAGCGGTGAACCGCAGTCCGACCAGGGATTAGCCTGGCCGCCTGGAGACGGGCGGCAGATGTATATAGTTTTAGTTTAAGTAAAGTTTAATTATTTAGCTTAAGTTTGGGTGTTTAAGTTTAAGTTAAATAAGGTGATGGGTAGTTTTAAGTAAGTAGTCTGCTAAGAGTATATATTTGAGTCGAGGTCGCGGGACCCGACCATGCTTCACCAAGCCAGAGAATCTCTTGGGGACCTGGCTGCATGTTTTTACATCTTTTTGCAGAAAGACTTTCAGGATGGAGGGGATCGTGATTCTATTCGCCCTGATTGGGACTGAGCCTGGGAAGACGTGGCGACGCCCAGGATTCCCACATCTACGGGTGCTCGGGAGACAGGGCGCCTATAGCGACCGATGGAAGCGGTGAACGGGATGCGGAGGAGACCGTCGTCTATGTCCACGAGGGAAGGTGGCCAGGCTGGCTGGAGTCCAATTCATCTCAGTACTCCAGCCAAACTGGATTCACGTAAGGGGAGGCCTCCCTCCTGTGCCCCAGGGTACGGGTCATTACCACGAGGGTCAGCATCACCGTTGGAAAGCGAATATATTTAACGTGCAAAGGACACATTCTTCTGGATAGGTGGTGGTGGCTCAGAAAGCTGAGCAAGGACATGAGGAACCCTGAAGTCGAGTGGGAACGGTTGGGGAACAACACCCACCGGACGATTACACGGACTCATGGAGGATTGAGTGTGTGTTGGGACAAGTGGTGGGAACCGGACCAAGTGATTTATATCTGTATGTGGGGGACAGAGGAGTTCTTCCCCGCAGGCATATCCATCGTTTTCCATCGGCAGTGGCAAGACTCAGGGGAGGGGATGAAGTGGGATACCAGCCTGAAGGTGTGTGCGGTCCCATACACCCCGATCCCAGTCAACACCACTGAGCTTGTGCCCCGCCCATGGCGCAGGCAGCGAGGTTATCCAGGGAAGGGTGCCCCACCACAACCAAGGGACCAGGGAATGGTCTGGTACTAGTCCCCACCGATCAGATGCTGTAACAGGGGACACACTACGTGGTAGCCTCCATGATTTTAAATCTCACCGAGGTACATTTACCGGAGTGTTGTCCAAAAGAAACAGAGCAGCTATACCAGGCCCTATTAAGGAACATGTTCAAGAGGTTTTGCAAGTTCGATTTCGCCCACGTGGACAAAACCGAACTGCACACCACACGCCGAGAATTTTTGGGTAATGCAGGGAGGCAAAGAAGGGGAGTATGGAATGATGTTTTTACTGCGTTTAATACTGGGTCCACTGTCATCAACAGTTTGGATGACATAGAGCTGCTGAACCAGATAAACAGATTAAAAACACAGTTAAAGAAAATATTACTGGATGAGAACAAGGTAGTGGGCTCGGAGTTGCATGAGGACCAGGCCATGACGGTCCATTTAAAAGAAATCATAGCCGAGTTGGAAAAGCACGCAAAGACGGTAAATGCCCTCATAAGGGAGGACAGAAATGCTTCTGACCAGGCTGCGCAAAATGAGGTGTGCATGCTATACGGGGTGTGGTTGCTGGGCAAGGGCCGCAGTAATCTAGAGGATTTAAAACAGGGTTTAGTCCCCTCCTGGATTTAAAAAAAATGTTTTTATTCATTGATGGGATGTGGGCGTCGCAGGCTAGGCCTGCATTTAGTGCCCATCCCTAATTGCCCTTGAGAAGATGGTGGTGAGCCGTCTTCTTGAACCACTGCAGTCCATATGGTGTAGGTACACCCACAATGCTGTTAGGAAGGGAGTTCCAGGATTTTGGCCCAGCGACAGTGAAGGAACGGCGATATAGGTCCAAGTCAGGATGGTGTGTGGCTTGGAGGGGAACTTGTAGGTGGTGATGTTCCCATGCGTCTGCTGCCCTTGTCCTTCTAAGTAGTAGAGGTCGCGGGTTTGGAAGGTGCTGTTGAAGGAGCTTTGGCGAGTTGCTGCAGTGCATCTTGTAGATGGTACACACTGCAACCACAGTGCGTCAGTGGTGGAGGGAGTGAATGTTGAAGGTGGTGGATGGCGTGCCAATCAAGTGGGCTGCTTTATCCTGAATGGTGTCGAGCTTCTTGAGTGTTGTTGGAGCTGGACTCATCCAGGCAAGTGGAGAGTATTCCATCACACTCCTGACTTGTGCCTTGTAGATGGTGGAAAGGCTTTGGGCTGTCAGGAGGTGAGACACTCGCTGCAGAATTCCCAGCCTCTGGCCTGCTCTTGTAGCCACAGTATTTATATGGCTGGTCCAGTTCAGTTTCTGATCAATGGTAACCCCCAGGATGTTGATAGTGGGGGATTCAGCGATGGTGATGCCATTGAATGTCAAGGGGAGTTGGTTAGAGTCTCGCTTGTTGGAGATGGTCATTGCCTGGCACTTGTGTGGTGCGAATGTTACTTGCCACTTGTCAGCCCATGCCTGAATGTTGTCCAGGTCTTGCTGCATATGGACATGGACTGTGTCAGTATCTGACGAGTCTCGAATGGTGCTGAACAGTGTGCAATCATCAGCGAACATCCCCACTTCTGACCTTATGATGGAGGGAAGGTCATTGATGAAACTGCTGAAGATGGTTGGGCCTAGGTCACTGCCCTGTGGAACTTGTGCAGTGATGTCTTGTGATTGAGATGAATGACCTCCAACAACCACAGCCAACTTCCTTTGTGCTAGGTATGATTCCAACCAATGGAGAGTTTTCCCCTTGATTCCCATTGACTTCAGTTTTGCTAGGGCTCCTTGATGCCACACTTGATCAAATGCTGCCTTGATATCAAGGGCAGTCACTTTCACCTCACCTCTTGAGTTCAGCTATTTTGTCCATGTTTGGATCAAGGCTGTAAAGAGGTCAGGAGCTGAGTGGCCATGGCGGAACCCAAACTGGATTAGCAACAAGCACCTCGCAGCACTCCACCCTTTTGAGAATGCATTGAGCCCGTGCCAACTCCGGCTAGCCTCCGATGCCTATCCAGTCCCCGTGGATTGTCGGCGGTCCAACCACACATGGGAGTAGTAGGTAGGATGCCGGTTATGGGTAGGACAGCCCGACCCGCGCCGATATACAGGGTTGAGAACATTGGAGTCATTCAAGGGGGTGCACATATTTGTTTCACAGCGGTCCCGCCTTACGTCATAAAGTGGGAGCACGCTAAGACAGGTACTGACCTCTCAGGGTGCCGGAGCCGTGGAGCACTGTAGTGGTTCACAAATTTCCCCTATTTTCCCTGAAGATCGGGAAATATTGGTCCACATCGTGGACGAAGAATTGGGTGATGTGAATTGTCTACAATGTTTTAAAACATGCCCAGAACCGCAAAAGGCTGCATTCAGATGGACAGCACGTGGACAACACCAGAATCTAGGAGATCTGTGGAAAATATTCACACACCTTAAGACAGTACTTTTGAATAAAATTGTGCCCTTGAGCCTGGTCAATCACAAAAGGTTTTAAAATGGCTGTCGGAAAGCATTGGCCAAGACACTGGGGCTTAAAAAACAGCTTGGAGTATGTCTGTGAAAAAGTGGGAGGATACAGTGGCAGTCAGACCTGTCAATCAAACCAGGGAGTTTCCCTTTTGTGGAGAGGCAAGGTTTGTTTACACGAAACTGCAGAAGTTTATTTACTTAAGGGATTAACCCACTTGAGACAAACCGCAGAACAATCGGCTTCTATTTACACAGAAATCCCAACCCATTAAAAGCACTCACACAAAATGGATATATCTAAACCCCGGAAAAATGACTTTGATAGGGGACAGATCAGTATGAATGAGGTTTTGAATCACCCATTGACTCAGACAATACGGCAGTTGGATTCCTTTTGTTCAGCCCAGGGAGCTCCGGAGGTGGGCGGGAACATTCCGCCCCCAGAGTGCAGACACATTTGAGTCAGCCAATCACAGTCCTTCTCTTGTATATTTGGACTTTGGGCGCAAAATTTGCAGACAGCAAAACAGCAGGAGCTCACCAGGTATAAAAGATAGCTCCTGAGAAGCTATCTCTCTCTTACTTCGCTGGACCCCAGGTGAGCAGGTTTTCTGACTCCTCAGCAAGGCAACCTAGTCAGGAGTTAGGGGGTGGTAATTTAGGGGAAATTGCTAAGATTGTTTAATCAACATTGTAGCCACTTACCCCTCATTTTTGCCATCTGCCTTCCCCCATTTAAGCAATTTTACTGTAATTACTGTGTTCGTGTGGTATAGTTTAAATTTGATCATAGTTTCTTTAGTTTAATAAAAGTTTGACTTTCTCACACCCAGACCAGTTGTCCGTTTTAATATATCATTAATTATAAGCCCTCCAGTCAGAACTGGAAGGTGGGGTAGCGATTCAAAACCACTGTTTGGAAATTGGTTTACAGTGTAGCAGCAAAAGGCTGCTGACCAGGTGAATTACCATAAACCAGGTAAAAGGTTGGAATTGGTCAGAGTGCAGGGAAAGCTGCCTGACCAGGTAAATTACCGTAAACCAGTTGAAAGATGCCCCCCTACAAAATGGTGACCGCGGCAGGACTGGAGGCAGTTCTTGATATGATAAGTGGTCTGGATCTGGAGAAAGCATCAGCTCTTGTTTCTCTCATTTTCAGTATGTGGGTAGCCCTGCAGATGTTAGCGGCAGCGTGTAGGCTGTCCTATCATGGTATAGGTGGCTGGGTTAAGAAGGGTGAGATGAGGGTGCAGGAGGAGGCTAAACCGGCCAAGAATCGGGAGTCACAGTTTGAAAAGCCAGGCATTTATAGAGCGCCTGGTGCAGGAAGTCACTGAGGCCAGAGATTGCAAGATGAGACTGCGGGAAGAGAATGCCCGCCTCACCTCAGAAGGAACAGAGCAGGAGGGAAAGGTTAGGGAAGTAAAGACAGCTTATAAGCTGGCCTGTGCCCAAAGGTTTAGTGAAGCAGATCATGGCCCCTGTAGGGCAGAAATAGAAAGCCTTAACATGGCTTTAAAAGCAGCCAAGGGGACGATTTGTGTGATCAGCCCGAAGGCAGGTCAGCCGGATTTTACTGGCAGCCCAAACCAGACCGCCCCACAGGCAGCACCCAGAGCAGTGCTGGATTGGGAACTAGAGGTCCCAAGACCGCAGCCCACAGCTCCGAGTCTTGTGGAGCTCTGGCAGCAAGGAGGGGTGGACAATGGGGTGGTGGGAGAACGCCAGCAGGTGTCGCTAGGCAGGCAAGGACCAGGACCAGTGTACCCCCTCCGACAACGAAGGTACGGTCCGCCCGTGAATGATAATAACCCAGGGGCTGTTCAGCATACATCTATGGTGCCCTATGACACCCCACAGCTCAGAGGCATGGTGAACCATATTTCCATACTCTCTGAAAAGGGAGACCCCTCAATGCACTTCCAACAAGTAGACCAGGCAGCCGGCGTTAACAGCTGTGATGATGAAGAGAAAGCCAGAATGTTGCTTTTCTCTGTGGATAGCAAGCTCTATCAGACCCTTTCAGATGAGGCCAAGAGCGGGCAGAAGGGTTTTGAGGAACTGAAGGAGGAAATACTGGAAGCCATTGGTGCGAATGACGGCAATCCATTCGATCGCGTAGGGAAAACCCTGCAGAAGGAAGGGGAGGCTCCACAGACATTTGCAGACAGGCTGTGGCCAGTCTACAACTGTGCCTGTGCAGGGGGACAAGATAGGGCACAACTGAACCAGCGGCAGCAGACCCAATGGTTTTGTTGCCTGGTGTCCAATTGCCTGCCCCAGATAAAGGTAAAAGCTGATACCTGGTTTGACTCCCGAGACCCCCTAGCAACTGAAGAGACTGTAATCCGGCAGCTCACGGTAGCATATAGAAATGGGAGGAATAGTGAGACCCCCCAGCAAAAGGGTAAAGTACACGAGGTTAAACCTGGGGCTCAATATCAGAAAGAGTGGCGCCAGGAGGGGAGCCGTCCCTCCCAGAACAAGATCACGTGTTACAGGTGCGGGGAGGATGGCCACTGGCACAGGGATTGTAAAAAGCCTGGGAGATACAATAAAGCCAGGACCCCCACAACCCCAACTCAAAGGGTAGAGACAGGAATTTCCCCCGCCTCAGTCGAGTCACTACTGGAAGCAATGCGGTCTCTCCTGACCAACTAGGGAAAGGTAGCAGCCATCAATGGTGCTGCACACCCCTCACCCACCTCTGCCTCCCCACAATGACTGTCCGATAGGCTGGCCAAGGAGGGTGCACGTGCAGGCACTTTCTGGGACCCATATTAGTCCAGGCCAGTGGCAGTGATTACAGGCAGGGATGGGACACAGGGAAATTTAGGAAAATTTTATAAATCTGCCTAAACAAGTTCAAGTTCACAGCCTGTAAAGACAGACACTGTGGCTTGTTCCCAGGGAAACATTGTCCAGCCCACAAATTGGGACACTTCCACGCCCCAGTGGGACCCAAATTTTGGCAAAAGCTTGAATTCGAACCAAAGTTTAAATTTGAGCAAGTTATGTGGCTCAAAACCAGAGAAACAGGAACCTGAGATTAGAAATCTGCAGCCAGCTGCCAATCCATTCACAGAAAATCGCTTGGAGACTGCCCGCGCATGCGCAGTCGCTGGTCTGCAGACAGGAATTCCCCAGACTTTCAAACAAGAGGTCCACGCAGGCGCAGTCGCGCGTCTGAGGGGAGGGTATTCTCAGGACCAGGTTCGCGCAGGCACAGTCACGCGCCTAAGGGGAGAGGTTTCCCAGGACCAGGTTCGTGCAGGCGCAGTTCCCCAGCCCATACCCCAAGCGGCTCTTCCTCAGTTTTCCTGCACAGGCGCGGTCGCGTGCCTGAGGGGAGAGTTTTGCCAACAGGAAGTTCGCACAGGTGCAGCCGTGCACCTGAGGGAAAAGGTTCCCCAACACCGGGTTTGCGCAGGCACAGTCACGAACCCAGGACCCCCAGCGGCTCTTGCTCAGCTTGAGGCCGAGCTCGCAGGCGCAGTTGGCCATTTAAAATCCCCGCTTCCCAAACTATACACGCAGGTGCAGCAGCCTGCTTGGAAGAGTCAGCCGTTTTTCCAACCCTTTTTAGAGAAACCAGACGTGCAGGCGCAGTTGCCTGCGGGACCCCAGCGGCTCTTTCTAAGTTTTCCCGCACAGGCGCAATCGCCTGTTTGAAGCCAGAGGCTTCACAGCCTCTGCTGCGGGACTCTGAGGAGGAGGTTTGCGCAGGCGCAGTTGCCTGGGGGACCACAGCGGCTCTTCCTCAGCTTTTTCACGCAGGCGCACCTGCTAGTTTAAAGACAGAGATTTCACAGCGTCGGCCGCAGGACTCCAGGGAGGAGATCCACGCAGGTGCCGTGGGCTGTTTAAAGGGACCAGCTTCCCAGCCCGCTTCCAGAGTGGTCCCCCCCATGATCTGGGATCCTGGGGAGGCAGTGATAGCAATCCCTCTTGCAGGAGACATAGGGAGGGAGATGACACCAGGTTTTGGATCGGGAGAGGGAGATTTGTACCAGCAAGCTGCCAGGTATCTTATACAGTGCAGGCTGTTGGCATCAGGGGGAGAAGGTTCCCAGCCAGTTAGGGCTGTGACCCAAGCTCAGGGTCCGCCAGCCTCCGTTTCCCCCACAGAGACGTCATTCAGAAGGTCTCAGCAGGTCCGCAAGCTCGAGACAAGATGGTCACCCACTTTACTGTGGAGTAAGGCGGTCTCCTGAACCAGGGAGATGCCAAAGAACAGAGGTCCCCAACCAGCGGCCATAAGCTGCGAGGGACCAGAGGCAGGAGGCAGTCCAGCTTCGCTGCAGTCATGAGTAATCTGCAACAGTGCCAGAGATTAGCCTGGTCATCTGGAGACGGGTGGCATTTGTATCATAGCTATGTGTGTATATAGCTTGCTTTAAGGTGTAAATTGTAAGTTTAGCAAGATTTGTTGTATTTTCTGTTACAGCCCCAAGTTGAGCAGAGGCGTAGGACCCTCTCCGTGCTTGGGATCATTTTGATTACATTGTTTAACTAAGATTGCAACATTCTGCAAAAAGTTGCAATGTAACAAGTGATTATAAATGTTGATGCATTGTATAATGTAACAAGTGACGCAGGGGTATCAGACCCCTTATTGTAAATTGATGTATCTGTAAGATGACTACCGTACCACGGCTTTTTCTCAAATTTGAGGGGAATGGACGGGATGGGGATCAGTGGTAGGTAGCTGTTAGGTAAATACAGGGGATGGTTGTTTGTCGGGGGGTCAGGAAATTTTGCTCACTCCTTCGAGTGGATACTTCAATCAAGTTGGGAGTATCAAAAGGGAGGAATGTAGGGGTTCGCAAAATTCCCCCATTTTCCCTGAAGATCGGGAAATATTGGTCCACATCGTGGATGAAGAATTGGCTGATGTGAATTGTCTACAATGTTTTAAAACGTGCCCAGAACTGCAAAAGGCTGCATTGAGATGGACAGCACATGGACAACACCGGAATCGAGGAGCTCTGTGGAAAATATTCACACACCTTAACACAGTACTTTTGAATAAAATTGTGCCCTTGAGCCTGGTCAATCATAAAAGGTTTTAAAACGGCCGTCAGAAAGCATTGGCCAAGACACTGGGGCTTAAAAAACAGCTTGGATTTGGAGTATGTCTGTGAAAAAGTGGGGGGATACAGTGGCAGTCAGACCTGTCAATCAAACCAGGGAGTTTCCCTTTTGTGGAGAGGCAAGGTTTGTTTACACAAAACTGCAGAAGTTTATTTACTTAAGGGATTAACCCACTTGAGACAAACCGCAGAATAATCGGCTTCTATTTACACAGAAATCCAAACCCATTAAAAGCACTTACACACAATGGATATATCTAAACCCCGGAGAAATGACTTTGATAGGGGACAGATCAGTATGAATGAGGTTTTGAATCACCCATTGACTCAGACCATACGGCAGTTGGATTCCTTTTGTTCAGCCCAGGGAGCTCCAGAGGTGGGCGGGGTCATTCCGCCCCCAGAGTGCAGACACATTTGAGTCAGCCAATCACAGTCCTTCTCTTGTATATTTGGACTTTGGGCGCAAATTTTGCAGACAGCAAAACAGCAGGAGTTGGCAGGATATAAAAGATAGCTCCTGAGAAGCTATCGCTCTCTTACTTCGCTGGACCCCAGGTGAGCAGGTTTTCTGACTCCCCAGCAAGGCAAACTAGTCAGGAGTTAGGGGGGGTGGTAATTTAGGGGAAATTGCTAAGATTGTTTAATCAACATTGTAGCCACTTACCCCTCATTTTTGTCGTCTGCCTTCCCCCATTTAAGCAATTTTACTGTAATTACGGTGTTCGTGTGGTATAGTTTTAATTTGATTATAGTTTCTTTAGTTTAATAAAAGTTTGACTTTCTCACACCCAGACCATTTGTCCGTTTTAATATATCATTAATTATAAGCCCTCCAGTCAGAACTGGAAGGCGGGGTAGCGATTCGAAACCGCTGTTTGGAAATTGTTTTACAGTGTAGCAGAAAAAGGCTGCTGACCAGGTGAATTACTGTAAACCAGGTAAAAGGTTGGAATTGGTCAGAGTGCAGGGAAAGCTGCCTGACCAGGTAAATTAACGTAAACCAGTTAAAAGATGCCCCCCTACAGCACACATAATCCTGTGTCCCCAGCACTCGAATGCCTATTCAAAACCGCAGTGTGGGTTCAGAGCTGCTGGCGCGAAGTCTATAAATGATACCATGGAGGCAATGGCACAAGGCCATGTTCCCCCGCAGGTAGCATATATAGGAGGTGGGACATTTTGTGTCACCACTGGTGCGTCCCACTACCAGCATGGACAGCATAGCTGGTGTTTGGTTCGTGACAGCAGTTTCTGTTTTAAAACTGAGGCAGATGTTCAAGTGGCTCAGGAACGAATTGTCCCCATTCCTGAACCCTCCACTGTTCACCTCACTGTGAAGGAGAATTTTACGAATTTGCAAAAGTACGTAGCGCATTTTGGCTACGAAATTCCCCCTCTCCCTGAACACCTTATCAAAATACTCAAAGCCGTTTTAGTTTCGCAGAAACATTTTTACACTCTAGAGCAGAAAACAGTAGAGATAGGGACTAAGATATTGGATATTGTGATTCCACCCTGCTGGGACATTTTCAATAACATAGAGGTCCCTTCGTGGATCAGACTGGCTTTCCACATTCTTGTGGTTTGCCAGTTCGGGATAGTGTTGTATCTAGTTTGCATTCAATGTAAGGGAAAAGGTCAGTGGTCAGAATTCCGAAACCAGAGGATCTGGAAGGAACATTATGTAAAGCTGGAGGGAGATATGCCTGTTTAAGCCTTTTCCCCTGTATTTTGATTAAAGATTGTTGTTTTTTCGTGTTTGTTGTATTTAATAAAGGTTTTTCTGTTGTTTTTTTGTGACACATTTATAAAGATGTGTGTGTACCAAGTGGTGCAGGGGTGCTGGACCCCCTCCATGCTTGGATGTGTGTAAAGTCTGTAATTTTATCCTAGGTATGCTCATGTACACTACATTTTCACGGAATGGGAAGTGCATGTGTCGTGGATATATTAGATGGGTAATTACAGGGGAAGATTGACTATGGAGAGTCAGAGAATTTTGCTCACCTTATAAGAATGATACTTCAAGCAAGTTTTAGTATCACAGGGGGGAGTGTAGGATTCGCAAAATTTCTACATTTCCCCAAAGGTTATTATTAATAAAAGGGACCCTGCGTGGACATTTAAAAAAAAAAGGGTGCCTAAGATGGCGTCTGCACCTTGTGGCCGAAAGCCTGTACGATTTTAAAAGCTTGGACTCTGTGGCACAAGCAGCTTGGGGAAATCAAATCCAAAGCTGCAGTTTCTGTGAAGAGAGACTTTTGTATTTTGAAAAGCAGACAGGACTTTGAATATGTATTAGGCCAAATCGGAGACAGATCAGAACCAGTTAGGCCTAAACTTAAGGCCATCAAGCAGTTTGCATAAATAATCGGAAACAGCTTAGGGAAGCCATTGAGGCTGGACAGGCCCATTAAGACGTATTAATAACAAAACAATTCGATAATCAGGCCAATAGAAGCGATTACCGGCCAGCTCAAAACAGTTAGTTTAGATTGCTACCATTATTTAACTAGCCCGCCAAGATTGGGACAAAGAACTAACCTGATTTGGCACGCAGAAATGGGCCATCCGAAGGAATATAACTGAAGGCCCCGGGTAGCAATCTCTCTCTTCTCTTCTCTCTGGCCCTCTGCTCCCCGCCCTCGTGGCTGCTGCTCTTCCCCCGTCCCGCGCTTACCGCCTGGCCACCGCCCGTGCCTTTCCCCATTCCACCAGGAACGCCCGGCATTGCACCAGGCGGACACGGACAAGCCAGGCCAGGCGAGGTGGGATGCGATGAGGCGAGGAGGCGAGACAAATTGGGAAGACGGATGGGAAGACGATTGAAGAAAAGCTTCAAATAATCGGGCCTTCAATCCAGCTGACCTGTGACTATCTTCATGCAAACTCCAACTGCCGACCAAGGAAGAGGAACCATCATCTCTGCGAGGTAAAGTACCCAAGCAGAGACTTTAACTTTGGGGTACTCTTACCTGGACAATGCCCTTGCAGCACCCAGAGACCACATGACGATGGCAGGCTCCAGAGAGCACAAACAGCGAACCCCAAACCCCACCGCTGTTTTGAATTCAGCAGATCTTTGATTGGTGAGCATGAATTCTGGCCCCTCATTGCTTAATCTAGTTAGGTATAGGGGGTGGGATAAGGATAAGGGGATTGTTAAGATAATTGTTTTCCCTCGATGTGCTGTGTGTTCCACATTCCCTGTATAAGTATATAGTTATTTTTATTTGCCTGTAATTTTACACTAGTAAATTCTCATAAGATTGTGTTAATTTCCATTTTTTCTGTTTAATAAAATCTTGGTTTTGCTTACATCCATACTCGAGTCTTTTCTGTATCGCCGCCTGTACCTAAGTCCGGTGTCCAGAACCCAGGGGCGTGGGAGCAATTCGAACTGCTCACAAACAGTAAGGGGCATAACTGACTGGGCGCACGTGCCAACCCCACCACCACCCCCTACAGGGCCATGATGGTATGACTCATTTGACAGCGGTCTTGGTTCTTAGTCAGCTGAAAGTTTCCCTTATGATCTGTAGCCCCAGAAGTCTGGTTGCAGGTGCAAATCAGTTATTTCTTTGTGAAGCATTTTCGAATGGTCACGTTGAAGCAGCCCTGCCTTTATCTGCAGGTAGCGAAGTGTGGGTACCAGTGGGTAGGGAACAGCGGTTGCCTAATATATCTGTTCAGTCTGGCATCTCCCCGGTAGGCCTTCTCATTCTTCTCTTCTTCCTCCTCAAAGCAGAGGACCAGAGGAGGCCCTGTCACCAAATTTAAATCTTAGGTAAAGTTGTCAAAACAACTTCAAAATTACATTAAAATAGTTTTGAAATTCTTAACTGTCCTTTAGAAATACTAAAATTATAACTAAAAACAAAAAAGAAAATTACAGAAACAAGAAAAACTTAAATATACTTTAAAAAGAAACTTACTTATACTGAAAACTTACCTGCAGATTTCTCCAGGTCTCAGGTGACTTTGAGCTGTGAAGTGCCTGTGAGCTGCCCCAACACCTTGTTTCCTGAGGTGCTCTTTCTTCTTCTTAAGCAGTCCCTCGGAACCGAGAATGACTTGCTTCCACACTAAAAATGAGTTCTCAGGTGACTGATGATTCCAATGTGGGACCTACAGCCTCTGTCACAGGTGGGACAAACGGTGGTTGAAGAGGCGGGTGGGTGGCGTGCTTGGGTTGACGTGCGCTCCTTCCACTGTTTGCGCTTGGCTTCCACTTGCTCCCGGCGAAGAGACTCGAGGTGTTCGGCGCCTTCCCGGGTGCTTCTCCTTCACTTTGTCTGGTCTTGGGTCAGGGATTCCCATGTGTTGGTGGGGATGTTGCACTTTTTAAAGGAGGCTTTGATGGTGGCCTTGCAGTGTTTCCTCTGCCCACCTGGGGCTCTCTTGCCATGTTGGAGCTCCGAGTAGAGCGCTTGTTTTGGGAGTCTCGTATCGGGCATACGGACGATGTGGCCCGTCCATCGGAGCTGATCGAGCGTGGTCAAAGCATTGATGCTGGGGATGTTGGCCTGAGCGAGAACACTGATGTTGGTGTGCCTATCCTGCCAATGGATTTGCAGGATCTTGCGGAGGCAGCGTTGGTGGTACCTCTCCAGTGCTTTAAGGTGCCTGCTGTAAATGGTCCATGTCTCTGAAGCATACAGGAGAGCGTGTATCACTACTGCTTTGTAGACCATCAGCTTGTTGCTGGGTTTCAGGTCCTGGTCTTCAAACACTCTCTTCCTCAGGCGACCGAAGGCTGCACTGGCACACTGAAGGTGGTGTTGGACTTCGTCACCGACGTCTGCCCTTGTTGACAGTAGGCTCCCGAGGTATGGAAAGTGGTCCACGTTGTCCACGGCCTCGTCATGGATTTTGATAATCGGGGGGCAGTACTGTGTGGCGGGGGCAGGTTGGTAGAGGACCTTTGTCTTACGGATGTTTAGTGTAAGGCCCATGCTCTCGTATGCTTCGGTGAAGGTGTTAACGATGGCTTGGAGTTTGACCTTGGAGTGTGCACAGACAAAAGTGTCATCTGCATACTGTAATTCGATGACAGAGGATGGGACGACCTTGGATCTGGACTGGAGGCGATGGAGGTCGAACAGTTTCCCATTTGTTCTGTAGATTAGCTGCACTCCAGCGGGGAGCTTACTGAGGGTGAGCTGGAGCATTGCAGCCAGGAAAATTGAGAAGAACATTGGTGCGATGACACAGCCTTGCTTGACCCCGGTGAATTGGGTCTGTGGTGGATCCGTTGGTCAGGATCACGGCTTTGTAGGGGGTGGCGTGTGCCCAGTCAGCTCTGCCCCTGACTGTCTCTGAGCGGTTCAAATCGCTCCCACACCCCTGGGTTCTAGACACCGGATGTAGGTACAGGCGGCGATACAGAAAATAGAGTAGACAACTGGTTTGGTACAAGAAAACAGCAATTTTTATTAAAGGCACAATAAATTCACAACACTGAGACTTACTAGGTTAATTACAGGCATATAAAATTACACTTATTTGTGAATGGGGAACACACGGCACATCGAGGGAACAAACACATTAAAAATCCCCCTACCCTTATCCCACCCCAATACCTAACTAGATTAAGCTATGAGAGGCCAGGGATTTATGCTCACCAATGGGGTTTCTTTAACAGTTCAAAACCCGTCGATTAAGCCGGTTGTGCTTTTGGGGTTTGCTCTGGTTGTCCTTTGGGGCCGGCCGTCATCACGTGGTCGCAGGGCGCAGCGGTGGAGTCGTCTGTGCAAAGTACCCTCCTTTTCCTCCATTAGAGATATGGTGTAAAGTCTTTGTTGGGTACTTTACTTTGCAGAAATGGTTGTTCTTCTGGTGGTGGTTTGGTCGCCGACGTTTTTTTTGCGGTTGGGGTTCGGTTGGCAGTTTATAGCGTTATTTTGATCTTCCTACCCATGCTTCAAACGCCAGCTTATATCTAGGCTGGGGGGTGTGTCCGCTCATCCCCAACGCTCCTTTTCACTGCCCTTCTCTGCTTATCGGTTTTTGCCATTCGTCTCGTCTCATCTGCCCGGTTGTGGCCCCGTGTGTCCTGTGCGTGTTCAAATTTGGGTCCCGTTCTCCTCCCGCGTTTGGCCCCCAGTGTTGTAGTGGGAGTCCTCGGTGTTGAGCAGCGCAGGGAGGGAGGAGAGGAGGAAAAGAGCCAGCGAAGAGGAAAGAGGCAAGAGACCTTGGCTACCGATGGGCCTACAATTATACTTGGTTCTTCACCCCTTATCTGCGCGCTTAATCAAGTCAGTTCTTTGTCTAATTTTGGCAGGCTCGTCTAAAGTGATTACAATCATTCACTTTAACGGCTACTGGGGTGGTTGTCTCCTTGTTTAATGGCTTCAATATCCTGGCTGTTTGTTATCTATGAAATTTAATTGTCTTTTCCTGGCTTGGCAGCTACTGTGAGCTGTTACCGATTATTTATGCAAAACGTTAATGGCCTCAAGATTAGGTCCATCCTGACTTGATCTGTTCCAAGATGAAGAATGCATATTCTGTGTTGACCTAGCAGTCTGGCTTTAGAAAAGGACAAAGTCTTTCATAGATTCATGCATGTTAGGTTTCGTTTCAGGATTTGAATGGGCCTGCCGTTTGCAGGGCCTTGCTTTTAAAATCCTGTAGGCATTGGTCACGAGGTTTCAGAAGCCATTTTGGGTAACCTTTTTAATAACTGGTCCATACAGGGTCCCTTTACCCATAACTTTCGGGGAACGTGGGAATTTTGAGAACCCTACACTTTCATGTTGTCGTGAAGCAGGCGGAGGATGGTGACAAACTTTTCAGGGCAGCTGAATTTGAGGAGGACACTCTATAATCCCTTACGGTTGATGGTGTCGAAGGCATTTGTGAGGTCAAAGAAGGCCATGTACAGTGGTTGATGCTGCTCCCTGCATTTCTCTTGCAATTGACGTGCGGTGAAGATCATGTCCATTGTGCCCCTTAGTGGGCAGAATACACACTGTGACTCTGGGAGGAGCTCTTCAGCCACTGGTAGAAGGCGATTGAGGAGGATTCTTGTGATGACTTTCCCTGTGGCAGACAGCAGGGAGACTCCTCTATAATTATCGCAATCGGACTTGTCACCTTTCTTGAAGATTGTCATGATTACGGCATCTCTGAGATCCCCTGGCACGCTCTGCTCCTTCCAGATAAGAGAAATGAGTTAATGTATTTGCACCAATAGTGCTTCTCCGCCATGTTTTAGCGCCTCAGTGAGGATTCCATCTGCTCCTGAGACCTTGTTGTTCTTCAGTTGTTGGATGGCCTTTTCAACCTCATGCCAGGCTGGGGCTGTGCTGAGGTGGTGGCAGGTAGCATGCTGCGGGATGGAGTTGAGGGCACTCGCGTCGAAGACAGAGTCTCGGTTAAGGAGATCTTTGAAGTGCTCCTTCTAGTGGACACTGACTGCTTCTCTGTCCTTGATGAGTACCTCTCCGTTCTTGGCCCACAGTGGGACCTTGGGTGCTTTTTTGCTCTCGAATTCTGTTGCTGTTTTCAGATCAAGAATGCCTTGCGCTTGCAGCTTATTAGCTCCTGGATCACCTGGTCATTCTCATCGAACCAGTCTTAGAGTTTCCTGGTCGCGTGACCAAGCGTCTCTTCACAGATGCTGATTATGGAGGCCTTGAGTGCAGACCAGGCACTGTGGACACTCTGGGCAGGATTTTCATTGGGCCGTGGAGGTGGGATTCGAGGCAGGTAGTTAACAGGCAGTTTTTAGCCTAATCCCTATTTCTATTGCTGAAGTGTGGGATTCCCGACGGCTCCAAACCACGCCAAGTTAGCGAGGCGGGCTGAAGGGCTTGGAGGGTTCGAGATGTCCGGTGTTCAAGTAAGTGATGGGTGCATGAGTTCAGAGGTAAGTGTGTTTGGTGTGTGTAAAGTGTTTAAAGAAGTTTTACTTACATTTACTTACCTTTACCGGCACAGAAAGCAGAATGGCCACGAGCTGTTAAAAGTTGCAGCATTCAGCTTTCTGTTCTGGAGAGATCTCTAAATCAGCCTGAGAGGAAGGAATTAACTTGGAGTACAGATTGTCAGTGTTTGACATCTTCAAACAGCTGTCAAACACTGATATTTCATCTGTCAAAAGCTTTTGACAGATGAAATGTCAATCTGTGACGTCACCTGTTGCTGGGTGGCCCTTAATTGGCCTGCTGATCCCGCTGGGCGGGCTCAGCAAGGTCAATCAAGTGAGAATCGCGTGGGTTGGCCACAACTCGATGGAGGTGGGACTACAACCCCGAAAGTTGTAGTCCAGCTTCCTGCATGCCCCCTCAATCAAAATCCAGCCCTCTGTGTCTCTGAATCACTGGTAGTCGTCAGGTTGGTTGTGAGGCGTAGGCTGAATAGAGCTTTCTTAGCAGTGTCTTTGAGTGCTCCAGCGCTGATTTTCCTGCATTGCTTCTGTTGCCGCCACTGTTTTGGGGCTACGTTGATGGAGATGACAGAATGGATTAGGCGGTGATCTGTCCAGCAGTCGTCAGCTCCTGTCATGGCGCAGGTGATGCGGACGTCCTTGCGGTCCCTCACTCGGATGATGACGTAGTCCAGCAGATGCCAGTGCTTGGAGCAAGGGTGTTGCCATGAAGCCTTGTACTTGTCTCTCTGACAGAACAAGGTGTTGGTCATGACAAGGCCATGTTCTAAGCATTCCGTCAGGAGCAGGGTACCGTTGGAGTTGGCTTTCCCTACCCTCTCTCTGCTGGTCACACCTCCCCAGAGGTCTGTGTCCTTTCCAACTCTGGCGTTAAAGTCATCAAGGAGGATCAGCTTGTTGCCCGTTGGGACTCGGGACAGGGATTGTTCGAGGCTGGAGTAGAATTCATCTTTGGTCTCGTCTGTGGCTTCCAGTGTTGGGGCGTATGCACTGATGATGGTAGCGCACTGATTCCGGGCTAGGGTGAGCCGTAGATTCATGAGGCATTCGTTTATTCCACAAGGGGAGTCTCTGAGACGTTCAACTGGTTAATTTTTTCATGGCGAAGCATATCCCATGGAGGTGGTGTTCTTCTTCAGGTTTGCCTTTTCAGAAGAAGGTATAACCACCGCCTTGCTCCTTGAGCTGGCCTTCCTCTGCCCGTCGGGTCTTGCTTAGGGCGGCAATGTCTATGTTGAAACATCTGAGCTCCCGGGCAACGATTGCAGTATGGCGTTCCAGTCGGTTGCTGTTGGGGTTGTCCATGAGGGTCCTGACGTTCCAGGTCCCGAACTTAATTTTAAAGGGTAGAAGATGTCTGTGCGTGAATTCTTTTAATGTGGGCTGACTGTTGCACACCAGCTACCACACGGGCTTGACAGAGCAAGGTCTTGGTCCAATGGCAAGGGGATCCAAGACGATTGGAGACCAGGCTCAGCTACATCGGCATACCACACACACACAAACATACTCCTACTGTCCTTCTCCCTCCTTCCCACAGGTCCTCTCTGCCTGGCTTTCATAGGCTGCAGTGTGGTCCTCTCGATTCCGCTGCTGGTCCATGATGCGCCACTCCTGGGCCTCGACCTTGCTCCTGGGCCTGGATCGCGCTCCTGGGTCCCGACCTCGCTCCTGGACCGCGACCTTGCTCATGGGCCCTGTCCTCGCACCTGGGACCCAACCTCACTCCTGGGCCTCGACCTCGCTCCTGGGTCCCGTCCTCACCCCTGTGTCTCGCCCTCACTCCTGGGTCCCGACCTACTTATAGTGTGTCTCCTTCTAGTTGCTCTTTGCAAATTAACCCACTGCCCTCATTTGCCTGCAACAAGGAAAGGATGAGTAGGGCGTTGCCGGCCAAAGCAAAATGCTACTGGGAGTAGGTTTCTAAGCAGGAAATTGGTATCACGCCTCACCGTCAGATTTTCTTCCATTGTTTGCCTGGGTAGTGTTGAAAACGGGCATGACAACGAAGGGAAATTTGTGTGCGCCATGAGAATTGCCAGTGTCCCCGGCAACTCGAGTTAACAGCTGCCGAAAGTGACTCCAGTACTGCCGTTGAAAAATTGGTTCTGGGGTTTGGCGATGTGGAGTGCGGCGCTAACTTACCGTGCAACGCCCTCCTGGTGGCAGTAATGGAGGCCACCGACCCTAAGTTCCTGTCACAGTCAGCACTGCTGCTTCTTACAGCCTGTGGGAGTGAGACTGTAGAGTTTGTAAGGCATTGTGGGTAATTAAAGGGACTATGAATTAAAGGGGCAATGCATTAAAGGGGCAATGCATTAAAAAGTAATAAAAACTAAAATCAAGTGAAAAATTGCATTTTTCAGCCCTTACTGACTTTCAAAAAAACATAAACATTAAAAATAATTCCCAAATGGGAGTCTTCAGCTCTTAAAGCTAAATTGTCTTCCACACCTAAAAAAATGATAAAAGTGCTTCAGCACTAACACAAATGTCTCAGCAAGCCAGGGATGGGGCAACCAGGGTCTCTCACGCAGCACTCCAGCTTTGTGCAGGGGGTCAACACGGCAAGAGAGGTCCTCTACCTACAGGGGCCAGGAGACCCTCCAGAAAGAGTAATGTGGGACCAGATCACCAAGGCCGTCACTGCCAGCAGTGTCGCCCCCACCACCTGGCTTCAGTGCCCAAAGAAGATTCGTGGCCACAGACCACTGGTCAAGGTCAGTGAATGCATCTTCAAAAGCCGTCTCTGACCAACTGCATCACTAGCCTCACACACTGCTCAATGCATGACACCTCCCCACCCCCCGCAATCATTCACCAACAATCTGTACCAAACACGAGGCACATCTCCCATTCATAGCCTCACCTCGCCCCCTTGGAGGAGACGCTGCTGGTCATTCATGACAGGGGCATGGCTGAGCCCTTGACCAGCAGCGGGGCTGAAAGGATACAATATACTGGTATCCTCATACGTTATCCTCCTTCTCGCATGCACCTCTTGCTTTCCCACCCTCCGCTCACCACAACTCCAATAATATGGCTCAGCTCTCCCTAAAGAATCTGGTGTCCGCGGGGGGAGAGAAGGCAGGAGCGGGGTGCGGGGTAAGTGTAAGTACTCCAAAAAAAGACGGGGAGTCGGACCTCTTGGGGCACAGGAGGGGGCAAGACAAAGAGAGGGTGCAAGAGGCAGGAGTTTTAAAATGGCAGCAGGATAGGAGCAGAGAGACAAAGACGCCAGAAGGGAGCAAGATAGGTGCCGATGCGCCATTGTGTAAGGAAGAGGCTGAAGCTGCAGGGAAGGTTCAAACAGGAGGTGAAAAAGAGCCAGAGGCTGCAGGAGAAAGCAACAGCTGCCCAAAAAGTTGGGAAGGAGCATGAGAGGAGGGAAGGGCCAGTGATTAAATGATGGGGGGATTATCAGGCACACTTCCCTTATTCGGAGCCATGATTACTGATCAGTTTTTAAAGTACAATAGATTAGTTTATGTTATGTGAGACAAATTAAACTTCAGGTTTTGATGTTAATATGTGGTGGAGGAATGGCTGTGCAGGGCAGCAGAATGAATTTGTATGATACAATGAAATGATCATGATGTAAATGTTTTTATGTTCAATAAATAATATATTTTAAAAAATTGGTAGCACCCACACCTCTGAGTCAGAAGGTTGTGGGTTCAGGTTCCACTCCAGAGACTATGAGCAGAAAAAATCTAGGTCTGACACTCCAGTGCAGTACTCGGGGAATGTTGCTCTGTCGGGGGTGCTGTCTTTTGGATAAGATGTTAAACTGAGGGCCTGTCTGCTCTTTCAGGTTGGCGTAAAAGATCCCATGGCACTATTTACAAGAAGGACAGGGGAGTTCTCCCCAGTGCCTCTTGGCCAATATTTAGAAACATAGAAAAATAGGAGCAGGAGTAGGCCATTCGGCCCTTTGAGCCTGCTCCGCCATTCAATATGATCATGGCTGATCCTCTATCTCAATACCATATTCCTGCTCTCTCCCCATACCCATTTTTTTTTCTATGTTTCTATTTATCCCTCAATCAATATCACAAAAAACTGCTATGGTGGGATTTGAACTCATTGTTCTGGATCATTAGTCCAGGTATCTGGGTTACTAGTCTAGTAACATAACCACGATGCAACTGTATAACTTGCAATAGCATTGCACAATACATTTTAGCAATACATTAGAATATAATACTGTAGCACAGAGCTGCAGAATCCTTAGGTAATGTGTGTCAGAGCTGGTGTGCTTTGATTTGATAAATGACGCGGCCATTGGTCAAGTTGTTTGCTGAGCTTACCGAAGCAGCTTTTGCTGAGTAAATGTGACATCGCTGAAGGAGCATGGATGTATTGTGTGATTTTATTTTGCAATTTTTTTAGCTGAATTTTGAATTTGGTAACAAGAAAAAAACCTCTTACCTTTGTTTTATGCCGTATTTGGAAATTCAAAGGGTCAGATATATATGCTCTATATTTTGATTGCTAAGTATGCATGGGGTATGGGCTCTTCAGAGTTTTGATTGGACTGTTGGTGTACATTTCAATATATATACAACAACAACTTGCATTTATGTACTGCCTTTAATGTAAGAAAACTTCACAGGCACTTCACAGGAGTGTTATCAAACAAAATTTTGCACTGAGCCACATAAGGAGATATTAAAACAGGTAGCAAAAACTTGTCAAAGAGATAGGTTTTAAGGAGCATCTTAAAGGAAGAAAGCAAGGTAGAGAGGTGGAGAGGCTTTGGGAGGGAATTCCTATATTACTCTTATACTCCAATTCCTTTGTAATAAAGGCTAACATACCATTTGCTTTGCTAATTGCTTGCTGTACCTGCTTGTTAACTTTCACTGTTTCGTTTACAAGTGAAGGGAGTTTATATGGAGGAAGAACTTAAGGGAGGATAGGAGCGCAGTGAACTCAGAGAATAGAGTGCATGATGAGTTGAGATGGAGGTTGAAATCACCGAGGATGAGAATTCGCCGGTGCAGAGGCTGGGGGAAGAAAGCAGCAAAGTTATCTCGGTGAGAAACTTGCCGTGGTACTTGGGTGGGCGGTACTGAACACAGTTGTTAAAGGAGAGGCGAGAGGGGTGGTACAACGTGAGATGCTCAAAGGAGGAGAAAGTGCCAGTGGAGTAGAGAGTCAGGCCAAGGCATGATTTGCTGATAAGGGACACACCGCCACCACGGCAGTCTGGACAGGGGAACTGGTAGAAGGTATAGCCAGGTGGGGAGGCTTCATTACGGGGGGAGGATGTCATCACCTGTCAGTCAAGTTTCCATCAAGACCATGATGTTGATGCAATCATCCACATATGCATATTATATATGCAATATGTAAGTAAATTAGTGTTGAACAACCATTGTGTAACTATGATTCTAGATAATTCAACTGATCCTTTTAAGGTTACTGATTGGCAGTCTTGCTTCAAGTAGCAGTAAAATAATTTGGGTGGAATATAATACAGAACTATGGCACTGTGGGTTAGAAATCCAACTTGGGCTGTAGCACAAATAGGGCAGTCTTGAAGTGGCTGCCCTTGAAATGTCCCGCCATTGACTTCAGTAGAAATGAATATCGGGCCACCATAGAACATGAGATACTGCCCGTTTTGTGCTACTGCCTAAGACAAATTTCTACTCCCAGGCATCATGCTGGTGTTTTGTTTACTTCAGTTAAAGAACGCGCTAATAGCTGTTTAGGTAAGAACGACTCCTTAACACCTTCAATCACAGAATGTTGTAACTAATCACAGCCCTGAGCGCAGATAATCTATGTAAACAATGAAGGGTTGCCTGTGTGTAATTGTTCAGGTGAGACATGTGCTTTGGTATTTATACATCTACAAAATCTTTAACAAGTGTGCTAGAGACTGGGATGGGAGTTGCTGATAGTGATTATGATATTGTAAAATCAATGTGCAATTTATTTCAATATTTCAGGCAAGAATGAGAATGGGTATAAATGTGTAATTCTGTGAGTTTCTAATTGATGTTTATAAACCTTAACTATTAATGGGAAGGTTATTCCAAAGATTTGAATTGGTCTAGAAATTGGATCAGCCTGAAACAAGTCAGATTCCGAGTGCAGTGCACATGCTTGAAGGGGTCAGTGGCAGCACCATGGGAAATTGGGCAGCTGGTAAGTCCAGGTTGGGGAGGAAGGGATAATTACTAGTCCTAGCCCTTTTTGGGCTACCCAAGATCAGGCGTATTCCCCAGACGTTCACCTTCAACTAAAGTTAGAGATAGCCGAATCCAAGAGATGCTAAATTGGGTCTAAAGGTCCAGAATATCTTTCCCTAAAGGAAAAGAACAGCCTGAAAATGTTACCATCCTCCAGATAGCACTTTTAATAAGTTTAACTAGAATGTAACCTTTCAGATATTATGAGGGTCTGGAAAACTCCCCCAGAATTCTGCAACTCCTCACTAAAGAGTGTACAGAGATTGAGTTTGTGAGTTTGATACAGAAGTACTATGTGAGACAATTCTAAAAATATATAGATTTATTAAAGAACCGACATGTAATTACAGCTGCTGATTCAATCACAACTTTAACAGTTCCAAAAACAAATAGCTTACAATTCTTATTCTCAGAGAGCCTTAGTCTCAAATCGTAATGTCGTTATATTTTTACATTTCTTAGTCTATATTTCAGGATATCCACCAAAATCAAATACCTTTGATTGCCCGAGACTCAACGAGTTGTAGGTTTACAGAGCCGCTGAAGCCGAGAATCGCTTTGCCCCTTCCAACGAATTCTGTCTTCCTATTTGAAAGTCCAATTTTTATAACCTTCTATCAGTGGTATATCCTTTGAAGTTTTCTGCCGATGTAAGCTAATTATCTCTAGTCATTTTTCTGTTGACCCCTGCTATTCTTACAGTCAGTTCAGCTTGCAGCATTCAGACTCATGTCTCTCCTTTAGGTGTTCAAAACTTATCATAAAAACAATATTACAGCAGTGGTTCTATTTGATTTCATTTTTATCAAAGTCTCCTGTTTGTACCTTTTGTATTTAGAACACCTCAGTTGGTTGTATTACAGACTTCATGTCTCCTAGGTGTTCCAAGTTTAACACAAAAACAACGTAATGGTTGTTGCCTCCCGTGTTTCATTTGATGTCATGTGCTTCTTTTACTTGATGTCATTTTTACAAAGGCACATGTTTCTTTAATCTTTCTGTGTTTCTTTCCAAAGTGTTGGTTTATATCACTTTTAACTGGTCATTCCATTGTGTTCCCTCCAAAGCTTAGACTTTCTGGAAGCTCTAACCCTCTGCTTCAATAGGGCTATTGTTTCAGTGTCAACAACTGATCTTATCTCAAAAGCTTGTATGCTGTTTACAGCTTTTCCATCATTGAGGCTTTTAGACTTCCAAACCCAGTTTGTTATGTTTAATAAAGTCAGAATTCTGTTCATAGGATGGTGTATTTTTCTGAATAGGTATGGCTCATTCCTTCACAGGGAGTGGTGGGGAGGCAATCGGGAAGGGGGCCGGCAGCAGCCCACAATTGTATTGTGGCTCCAGGAGTGGCACTCCTGCTCCTCGTGACTACACATCCAGTAAATAAAAACATGTATTCACCCTTTTTGGTGGCAAACTCCAGCAGTCCGTTTAAAGTCCATTGGTTTGGCTGCTTTGCACCCAAGAAAACTAAGGCTGCAGTCAGTCACTAATCAATTTCCAAAAAGGGCCTGAAACAATAATTGGCCCCCGATTTGCAAAGGTTTGCTTAATGCCAGCTTCAGATGGGAACCCTGGGCAACTACAGGGCCCTCTAACCAATATGGCAGGCAGTGCACTTCTGGCACAGAATAAAGCGAGTGTATGCTGCATGCCATATTAGGCCCTACAGTGCCCATTTCTTGCCTGAAAGATGCAAGTTAATTTCTCGGCCAGTATCTTTGGGATTAGGGTTAGGGTTAGAAAAGAAATCAAACTGTAAACTTTGTGGCTTCTCTCAAAATTCACTTGTTACTTGATTTATCATTCTCATCCTGTGCAGTTAAGGTGGCAACATAGAGGAACGGGTCGGGTACGCAGCAGTCAGGTTGGGGATTAACTCTCTGCATCGTGGCATCTAATTGCTTTTCAATAATCCCAATATTCTTGCCATTATACCCTGCTCAGTAGATTATTACTTTAATTTTAATGGACAGCAAATCATGGGTGGTTCACCTGTGGTTCCCTGATATATGCGGCCAGTAAGCAAGACAGCAGCAAATACTCTGAAACTTATCCACTTTAAGCATGGAGGTTTCCCTGGTACGGGTTTTAAATTTACTTTTAACTTGGTTCTTATTATGTCCTCTGGTTCTACTTTCTCTGCATGCTTTGAAGACCTAATCTGGGTTTTCCACTGAATGTATCAATGTGGTTTCTCCCCTGCTTTCTAGTCTTATTTTATATAACAATGGAGGTGGAGGTGGTAGAAGTGGGCACCAGCTTAGGTAATAAATTATAATAGTTGCCCCTTCGTTCAGCCCAGATTTCTTCCTCACACATTTCCTACTATAGTACCATTCAAAAATATTACCAATCTTTTAATCTAAACCTACAGGAGGGGCTCTAAGATTCATTGGATAGAAGCGAGTACCAACAGATCACGGGAACAGGACAAATAGTCTTGTTTTTAACTCCCGCCAGAAATCAGGCGGGAGGGGGCAGAGGTGGACAAAAAACCATCCAATCTCCGCAGCATGAGGCCTGGGAGATTTTAACTTGGGTGGGAGCGAGATTTCAGGCAGCAGGAGACCCCTGCCAGGATCCCGATGGAGCTGTCCCAGCAGTTAAGTAAGCAGCTTGGGAGGGTTCAAGAGACCATCAGGGTCGCGGGAGGGGGAAAGAGGCTGTAGGGGGTGGCGCGTGAGCCCAGTCAGTTATGCCTCTGACTGCCCATGAGCGGTTCGATTTGCTCCCATGCCCCTGAGATTCTCGACACCGGATTTAGGTACAGGTAGCGATACAGAAGAGGCTCGAGTAGACAGGTGGTTTGGATGTAAGCAAAACTCAAGATTTTATTAAACAGGAAAAATTAATACAGTCTTAAGAGAAGTTACCAGTATATAAAATTACAGGCAAATACAAATAACTATACTAATATAGGGAATGGGGAACACATGGCACATCGAGGGAAAACACTATCTTAACAATCCCCTTACCCTTATCCCTCCCCCTATACCTAACTAGATTAAGCTATGAGGGGCCAGAATTCATGCTCACCAATCAAAAGTGTTTGTTGGACTCAAAACAGCGGTGGGGTTTGTGTTTCGCTCTTGGTGCTCTCTGGAGCCTGCCGTCATCATGTGGTCTCCGGGCGCTGCAGGGGCATTGTCCAGGTTCGAGTACCCCAAAGTTAAAGTCTCTGTTTGGGTACTTTACCTTGCAGGGATGATTCTTCTTCTTCAGCCGACAGTTTGAGTTTGAATGAAGATAGTCGCAGGTTGGCTGAGGCTGAAGGCCTGATGATTCGAAGCCTACCCTCAGTTCGTCTCCTCAGTTGGTCTTCCTCAGTTGGTCTCCCTCAGTTGGTCTTCCCTCCTCCCCTCGTCACGTCCCGCCTCGCCTGGCCTGAATTGTCCGTGTCCGCCCGATGCAGTGCCGGGGCGATTTCCAGGTGGAGTGGGGAAAGGCACGGGCAAAGGACAGGGGTTAAGCGCAGGACGGGGAAAGAGCGACAGCCACGAGGGTGAGGGGCAGAAGAGTTGAGCAGAGCAGAGAGAGAAGAGAGAGATTGCTACCTGGGGCCTTCAATTGTACTCTTTTCGAAAACCCTCATCTGCGCGCCAAATCAGGTTAGTTCTTTGTCTTAATCTTGGCGGGCTATTTTAAATAATGGTAGCAATCCATACTAACTGTTTTTAGATGGTCGGTAATCGCATCTACCGGCCCGATAATTGATTTGTTTTGTCATGAATGTTCCTTGATGGGCCTGTCCAGCCTCGATGTCTTTCTTAATCTGTTTCCGATTATATATGTAAACTGCTTGATGGCCTTAACTATAGGCCTAACTGGGTTTAGATTTGTCTCCAGTTCGGCATACAGAGAGTAAAATTACAGACTTTACACACACAGCCAAGCATGGAGGGGGACCAACACCCCTGCACCACTTGGTACACATATCTTTATTAAACCACGTCACAAAAAAAAAGAAAAACCTTTATTAAAAATAACAAACACAAAAAAAGCAACAATTTTTTTAATCAAAATACAGGGAAAAAGAATTAAACCGGTGTATCTCCCTCCACCTTTACATAATGTTCCTTCCAGATCCTCTGGTTTTGGAATTCTGACCACTGACCTTTTCCCTTACACTGAATACAACACTATCTCTAACTGACAAACCACAAGAATGTGGGAAGCCAGTCTGATCCACGAAGGGACCTCTGTGTTATTGAAAATGTCCCACCATGGGTAGAATCACAATATCCAATATCTTAGTCCCTATCTCTACTGTTTTCTGCTCTAGAGTGTAAAAATATTTCTGCGAAACTATAACAGCTTTGAGTATTTAGGTAAGGTGTTACAGAGAAACATAAATATAGAAGATAGGAGCAGGAGTAGGCCATTCGGCCCTTCGAGCCTGCTCCGCCATTCAATGAGATCATGGCTGATCATTCAAATTCAGTACCCTGTCCCTGCCTTCTCCCCATATCCCTTGAACCCTTTAGCCTTAAGAAATATATCCAACACTTTCTTGAATATATTTAATGAACTGGCCTCCACTGCCCTCTGTGGCAGAGAATTCCACAGGTTCACCACTCTCTGGGTGAAGAAATTCCTCCTCATTTCAGACCTAAATGGCTTACCCCTTATCCTTAGACCATGACCACTGGTTCTGGACTCCCTTGCCATCAGAAACATCCTTCCTGCATCTAGTCTGTCCAGGCCTGACAGAAATTTATAGGTTTCGATGAGATCCCCTCTCAATCTTCTAAACTCCAGTGAGTATAAGCCCAATCGACACAATCTCTCTTCATACGTCATTCCTGCCTTCCCAGGTATCAGCCTGGTGAATCTTCGCTGCACTCCTTCCATGGCAAGGACGTCCTTCCTCAGGTAAGGCGATCAAAACTGCACACAATGCTCAAGGTGCGGTCTCACCAAGGCCCTGTACAACTGCAGCAAGACATCCTTCTTCCTATACTCAAACCCTCTTGCTACGAAGGCCAACATACCAATTGCCTTCTTAACTGCCTGCTGCACCTGCATGATTACCTTCAGCGACGGGTGCACAAGAACACCCAGGTCTCTTTGCACTTCCCCTTCTCCCAATCTATTGCTATTCAAATAATAATCTGCCTTCCTGTTTTTGCCACCAAAGTGGATAACCTCACATTTATCCACATTATAGTGCATTTGCCATGCTTCTGCACAGTCACCCAACCTGTCCAAATCGTATTGGAGTTTCACGACATCCCCCTCACAGCAAACCCTCCAACCCAGCTTTGTGTCATCTGCAAATTTGGAGATATTACATCCAATTCCCTCGTCCAGATCATTAATATATATTGTGAACAGCTGGGGTCCTAGGACCGATCCTTGCGGTACCCCACGAGTCACTGCCTGCCACTCGGAAAACGACCCGTTTATTCCAACTCTTTGCTTTCTGTCCGCCAACCAGTTCTCTATCCAAGTCAATACCTTGCCCCCAATCCCATGTGCCTTAATTTTGCATGCTAATCTCTTATGCGGCACCTTTGCGAAAGCCTTCTGAAAGTCCAAATACACCACAGCCACTGGTTCTCCGTTATCTATTTTACCAGATACATCCTCAAAAAATTCCAGTAGATTAGTCAAGCATGATTTACCTTTTTTAAATCCATGTTGACTTTGTCCGATCCAGTCACTGCTTTCCAAGTGCTCTGCTATGACATCTTTTATAATGGACTCTAGCATTTTCCCCACTACCGATGTCAGGCTTACCGGTCTATAATTCCCCTCTTTTTCTCTACCAACTTTTTTAAATAGTGGGGTAACATTAGCTACCCTCCAATCCATGGGTACTGTTCCAGAGTCTATCGAGTTCTGGAAGATGACCAGCAATGCATCTACTATTTCTAGGGCCACTTCCTTAAGTACCCTGGGATGTAGATTATCAGGCCCTGGGGATTCATTGGCCTTCAGTCCCATCAATTTTCCTAACACCATTTCCCTACAAATACTGATTTCTTTCAGTTCCACCCTTTCATCAGACCCTATGTTCCTGGCATCTCTGGGAGGTTATTTGTGTCCTCCTTTGTGAAGACAGAACCAAAATATGTATTTAGTTGGTCTGCCATTTCTTTGTTCCCCTATAACTGTTACGTCCATGTATAATAAGAAACGGACTGCGGAGAACGGTACAACAGGTGTTTACTCAACGTGGCACAAACTGCAACTGATCTGTACAGATTACTACTCAGTGTTATATACAGGTGTGGTCACTGCCGGTACTGCAGTATACATGAGCTGTAAAACATAGTCCCCCCCTTAAAGGTATATAGATTACAATTCCTCCCCTTTTAGATTAACAGTACCATAACACTCATTTAACAATTAAATATCAAACTAATTACAATTAACACTTTTAACATGCAACATTAGCTGAAAATAGTCTATTTATATATTCAGTCTTCAGGGAGGCATCCTGATCCTTTCTGGATAGCGCCTTTCCCAAGTGTCTTGTTCATGGTGCGGAGGCGATTCTGGCCCCCTGTCGTCGGTTGCTTCATCAGCTTCCGATGCTACTGTTTCTGGGGTAGATGCGACCTGTACATCGGGTTCATCACCAGGTATGTATGGGTGAGGCATGGGGTTGACTTGTTCCTGTGACTCTAGGATCTGGTCAGCATGGCGTCTCACAATGCTCTCCGCAATGTCCACTGTGTACATTAGTGGGCCCTGCCGTGTGCCTATCGTTCCTGGCTGCCATTTTTCTGTTCGGTAGTCGCGGGCCAAGACTGGTTGCCCTACATTGAAGCTCCTTGTTGGCTTCTCATGGATGTGCTGGAATTGCTTACTCTCAACATCTCTTCGTACGTTTGGTCTGAGCAAATCCAGGCGAGACCTTAACCTTCGGTTAAAGAACATCATGGCTGGGGCCTGGTTGGTGATTGCATGTGTCGCATTCCGGTAGGCGAACAAGAAATTGTCCATCTTGTGCTGCAGTGGAATGTTGTCATTGTACATAACCTTTATTGCCTTCTTAAAGGTTTGTACGAACCTCTCAGCCAATCCATTTGTGGCTGGATGATGCGGGGCGGATGTGTAATGCCTTACCCCATTCTTTTTCAAGAACCTCCGGAACTCTTCGGACACAAACTGTGGTCCGTTGTCAGAGCGAATCTGTTCTGGCAAGCCATTCCTGGCAAAAATGGTCCGTAGTACTGCAATGGTTTTCTCCGTTGTGGTGGAGGACATTTTGATGACCTCAGGCCATTTCGAGTGCGCATCCACGGCTATTAAAAACATTTAGTCCATGAATGGACCAGCAAAATCAATATGCACCCGTTGCCATGGAGATGAGGGGCACTCCCATGGGTGTAGAGGGGCCTGTGGTGGTGCATTTTGGATTTTCTGGCATCCTGAGCAGCTCTTGGTCAGGTCCTCGATTTGTTTATCGATTCCCGGCCACCACACATAAGCCCTGGCTAGGCTTTTCATTTTTACCCCTCCCAGATGACCCTCATGAAGATAATTGAGCACTATATCCCTTAACTTGGGTGGAATTACCACTCGGGATCCACACATCAAGGTCCCCAGGCACACTGACAGCTGTTCTCTCCTTGTCGAGAATGCTGGCAACAGTGAGTCGCCATGTGCTGGCCATCCCTTCACCGTCAAATCATATACCCGAGACAGTGTCGGGTCATTTCGGGTTTCCTTTTCGATACAAGCGTTAGTTACCGGTAGGTATTCAACTATAGTCGAATGGAATATTTCGACAGGATCCACTGCTGGTGCTTCCTCCGCAGTAGGCAGTGGCAGGCGTGATAGCCCATCAGCATTTCCATGCTGTTTGTACATTATATTCAATCTCATAATGGTGCGCCCCTAGAAAAAGTGACCATCTTTGTAGTCGTTGCGCAATCATCACCGGAACGCCCTTCTTCAGGTTAAAAATGGAGACAAGAGGCTGGTGATCAGTCAGCAAGGTGAATTTCTGCCCGTGCAGATACTGATTGAACTTTTTCACTCCCCACACTAGGCTGAGTGCCTCCCTGTCAATCTGGGCGTAGTTACGCTCGGCTGATGTTAGTGATCGTGACCCAAAGGCTATTGGCCTCTCTGAGCCGTCTGAGAATTTGTGCGACAGCACCGCTCCAATGCCGTAGGGTGACGCATCACATGCCAACCGAACTGGTAATGCTGGGTTGTAATGGGCCAATACCTCTTTCGATGTGATTAGTGTTTTGCTCTTCTGGAAAGCTCGTCTACATTCGTCACTCCACTTCCATGGCACCCCAGTTTGCAGTAGGGTGTTCAGTGGGTGTAGTATTGTTGGCAAAATTGGCAAGAACTTATGGTAGTAGTTTACCAGCCCGAGGAATGACCTCAGTTGTGACACATTTTCCGGTGCTGGAGCCTTGACTACTGCCTTAATCTTCTCTGGGGACTTATGTAACCCCTCTTTATCGATAACGTGGCCACAATACGAGATCTGTTTTCTAAAAAATTTGCATTTGGGGCGGTTAGCTCGCAGCACATATTCCTGCAATCTAGTGAGCACCTGCTCCAGGTTGGCAAGGTGATCACTGTCATTTTTGCCCGTGACCAGGATTTTGTCCAAATAACACTGGGTCCCTGGGATCCCTTGCAGGACATGTTCCATTACCCTCTGCCAAATAGCTGGAGCTGATGCTACCCCGAATACCAGCCAGTTGTATTGGTAGAGACGTTTATGGGTGTTGATTGTGAGGTTTTTTTTGATGCTTCTTCTACCTCCATTTGCAGATACGCCTGGGCCAGATCAATCTTAGTGAAGCGTTTCCCTCCAGATAGCGTGGCAAAAATATCTTCAATCCGTGGAAGTGAATATTGTACGGTGTGAAGGACCGGGTTCACTGTTACCTTAAAGTCCCCACAGATGCGAACCTTCGTTGGTTCCCCAGGCATGCTGCTCAACGACTTTTTCATCACAGGGACAATGGGTGTAGCCCACTCACTCCAGTCTACCTTGGACAGTACACCTGAGCATTCCAGACTCTCCAGCTCTGCTTCGACGGCTGGGTGGATCGCTTAAGGTACCGGTCTGGCTTTAAAAAATTTTGGGCTTGCGTTTTCTTCAATTTTAATCATCGCTGTCATGCCTTTCAGTGTTCCGAGTCCTTGCTGGAACACTTCTTTCGTGTCAGTTAGGATCTTTGACAGTCGCCCAGGTGTGACGTCGTCATCCTTTTTGTCAGCCACAGTCAGTGCCTGTATGGAATGCCAATCCAGTTGTATTTTCCAGATCCATTCACGTCCCAGTAATGGTGGTCCTCCATCTTGCAATACATACAGGTCCAGTTTTGGTGTTTCCTTACCGTTATATATAACGGTCACCCATATTTTTCCTTTGGGGTAGAATTTTTGCCCCGTGTACGTCTTCAAAATAATTTTTGTGTCTCTCAAGCGTATGTGTGAGAATAGCCGCTCGTAGTCCCGTCGGTTTATGACTGTTAGAGCTGATCCTGTGTCCAATTCCACCTTTACCTGGACTCCTGCTATCTTGAGAGTGACCCAAATGGTTCGGTGATCCTCTGTTGTGATCACTCAGTTCCCTGCTTTCGGAGTCGTTATCACTCTTTTGTTCGTCTGAACTATTCTCCGTTATCTTATGTACCTTCTTGTACTTCCCTTTGGTCGGTTTCTTATTGCTGGTTTTCTTTTCCGACCTGCAGGCTCGTGCTATGTGTCCTACTTTTCCACACTGTCTGCACACTTTGTCTTTGAAACAGCAATCATTCTGGCCGTGTGTTGTTCTGCCGCAGCAATAGCACTTCTCTGTTCCATATGACATTTTGTTTGTGCCATATTCTTGCGGTCTCTGTTGTATCTCTGCATTGCCCTGTGCTGCTGCTTCATATGATACCGCAATGCTGAAAGCCTTTTCCAGCGTAAGGTCCTTTTCAGATAAAAGCCGTTTCTGGGTTCCTTCACTTTGAAGCCCACACACAAACTTGTCCCTTCAGGTATCTGCCAGTTCCGCTCCAAACTGGCAGTGTTTCGATAGTTTGCACAGTTCTGTTAAATAATCAGCATTGCTTTCATCCTTATGCTGGTTCCGTTTGTGAAACTTGAATCTTTCTGCTATCAGCAGCGGTGTGAGGTTTAAATGTTCCTTTAGTATTGTTACTATGTCTTCAAAACTCTTTTCCATTGGCTTCGTTGGGGTTACTAGATTTTGTAATAAACCATACGTCTTTGCACCCATTAAATTTAACAATACCAACGCTTTCTTGTCATCTAACACCTCATTTGCCTTGCAGTACACCTCTATTCGTTCGGCATATGTAGTCCAATCTTTGACTTCATTGTCAAATGCGGTGATACTGCCGCTCTTCGGCATTTTGGGTGTGGTTTAAAATGGCGTCTCCCAATGGCTTAAAATGGTGTCTCCCGCGCTTTCCTTCCTCCCCCGCTGCTGCCGACGCCGCTCCCAGCAGTTCTCGTGGCAATGGCGGCGCCCTGTAGGTTTCGCGCACTTCTCCTGCGCTGCTGCCAACGCCGCTCTCGTTGGTCCTCATGGCAATGGCGGCGCCTCACGGGTTTCTGTGCGTCTCTCTCTCCCTCTCTCCGACGCTGCTCGGCCCCTGAACACCGGCTGCGCCCTGTGCACTCTGCCCTCTCTCTCTCTCCCCTGTCGATGCTGCTCGGCCCTTTGCTGTGCCGCTCGGTCGTGCTCTAGCCCGCCGCTGTCCGGGAAGGGTCTGCGCACTACCTGTTGCCAGCCCGTTTCGCTGGACCACCTCGACTGGAAAGCCAAGCCTGGCACTCAACAGCCTCCCCCGCAGTTCTCGAGTTTCTGCTGGATGACTGGCCGGTTGCCCGTGGTCGACGCCCGAGTCTCTGGCCTTGACCTCCAATCCACTGATCTCCAGGAACAAATCCCCAGGAGGTGATGCAGAGTTGCAGGTAGGTTCGAACCTGCCTCGTCGCCAATGTTACGTCCGTGTATAATAAGAAACGGACTGCGGAGAACGGTACAACAGGTGTTTACTCAACGTGGCTCAAACTGCAACTGATCTGTACAGATTACGACTCAGTGTTATATACAGGTGTGGTCACTGCCGGTACTGCAGTATACATGAGCTATAAAACATAGTCCCCCCTTAAAGGTATATACATTGCACTATCAATTCAACTATTGCATGCATAATTATTTCTCTACCTTTACGTGTTTCAAAAATCATCATAAAAACAATGACAGTTATGGTTTCTCTTTGATGTCATTCTTACAAAATGCTTTCAATTCAATTCTTAATATTGGCTTTACTGGTTTTTTGCAGACATTGTGGGCTGAATTTTCATTCAGGTGCGGGTTGGTGTCATGTAATCCGCATTTCGTGTTCTCCACACGAATCTAATTCGATGTGGGAGATTGAAGCAATTTTAAATAAATTGCCCAATTGAGCTCCAGCGTGTGGGAACCCATGGCAAATGAGTATTTCCAGTCAGAAAGTCGCATAATATGATGTCATTATTGCTGCTGCATTTAAGGTCTGCAACAAGCCTTGCTTCTTCTGCAGGCTGCCAACTTTTTGGCATTTACTGTTAGAGGAACCTGGAGTCACAATGGCCAGTGACAGACCTAGGGCTGCTCCCAGGTTCAACGACTTTGCCCTGCAGGCTTTAGTGGAGGGAGCAAGAGCTCACAAGGAGGTGCTCTTCCCTTCATCAGGGAGGAAGAAGCCTCCCCAGCAGACAAAGGCTGTGTGGCAGCAAGTGGCAGAGGAGGTCAACTCCTTATTGTCTACGCGCAGAACCTGGATACAGTGCAGGAAGAGATTTCATGATCTTCAGCGCACTGGAAAAGTGAGTATGAATTTCCCACCACTCTCAATCTGATCCTCATTGCCTTTCCTCACCAGCACTCAGCTTTAGCTATCTCTTCCTCCACATCCCACTTGACACTGACATCCATGCACCCTTACCCATTCCCTCTCTCTCTATGGTCACATTCACATAACTATTCGACTATGCAGCCCTCACACTCGCTATCACTCTAATGCTATGAAAACAACTGACAACATATAGGGAGGGCCCTTGGTCTTGCCACCTCACTCCATCTTTGTCTCCTTCCAAGCATCTATGCTATGGATTCTCTACACTCACTCCTTCATTCTCACTCAGCCTCCACTTGTCTCCCTCATTGCAGGAAAAGAGAGCTCACAATAAAAGAGAATGGGCGAGGACAGGAGGAGGGCCACCATCAGTAGCCCACCTCACCCCCTGGGAGGAGGCGGTCCTGGAGATCATAGAAGTGGAGGACAATGCGCATGTGGGGGATGGACAGACAGGTGCATCACACCAAGCTGGTGACAGAATAGTTTCCCATCTCTCTCATTGACATTGCATGAGTCGCTGATAATGTTTCAGAAGCTCTAACAGATGGACTAATGATCATCTGCAATAAGCAATATGCATGTAATCTTGGCATCACATCTCTGACTCTTTCCTTTACACCCCCACAGGACCATCACAAGCACCCATCCCCACTAGCCAGGAGGAACAGGCTGAGTCTTCAGACTCCTCAGAGGAAGCTGCAACCACTGAGGGTGTAGCATCAGCAGAATTCAGCGCACCCAGCACCAGCGCAGACACTCACACCTTGGTGGGACCTTCGGGACATAGAGTAGTCTTGTCACCTGGTGTATCACAGCTCACAAGTGAGCATCAGCAGATTGTGGAGACAGGGACAGCAGTGGAGTGTCCTAGTCGGAGGGTGCAGGACTCTGACAGCTCGGCTCAGCTGTATGTCGACCCTCTGCCTCTGGATCCATCCACCGTATCAGCGGTGATAATACTCCAGGAAAAGTTGCAGGTGTCTCTGGCAGGTTTTGTCTCCAGGGTCACTGCGAGTGTGGAGTGAATGGCGGAGTCCATAGCAAACATGAGCAGAGCCTTTGTGGAGTCATTGGCGCATGAATGCGTCACCACGGAAAGGATGTCAACCTCCATGGAAAGGATGGCTACAGTAGAGGAGAGGATGGCTATGGCCATGGAGGAGCTAAGTCGCCAGAGTGTTGAAAACATGGTAAGTGTTCAGAATAGACTGACATCTCTGGAGGAGCAATGGTCAGCTATTGAACAGAGAAACCAGACCTTCATGGCAGGCCCTCTGAGTAGGACTGCCAGTGCACATACCAGTCCCCATGGCCCCCCTGATGTGCAGCAAGGTGCTCTCAAGCCACTTGCAAGCGCTGAGGGGGACCTGACCCCTGAGAGGGAAGTTAGTGGCAGACATCAAGGAAGTGGAGGCTCCTCTCCAAGTGCTCACACTTCCATGCCACTGCAGAGCCCTTGGTCAGAGCCCCACCAGGGTACACACCAAAGTGAGATAGGTGTCTCAACCCCTGCACAGACGCAGGAGCAGTAGACTGCTGACAAGCCCTCACAGGTTCGCCACCCCAGAGGATGCCTGACAAAGGTGTCGAGACAGGAGCAGCAAGAAAGTGAGCAAGGGGCTTCCACATCTGCTGAAGCCACAGGAGAAGCATCACGTAGGAGCACTCATAAGAGAAAGATACTGCACAAATAGTCACAAGGGTAGTCATTTGGGTGAAATTTGATGTTTTATGTGTAAAAGCCATCATATGAATCAAGTACATAAAAAAATCTGATGGCTACTGCTGTAGTGGCGCCGTGTGTCATTTCGCAAATGGGACTTCCACATTGATGGCTTAGGATTACTTGCAATTGTCAGTATGGTGGTCAAATTGCTAGGAATCAGCTGATTCATGGCCATTGTCAATGCTCAGGTAAGAAAATGCGAGGCAAAAGTGCTTGAGTGGCTAGGCTAAGCAAATCTGGCCAAGATGAATGCGTTCCTTGCATCCCAGGCAGCTATGTTCTCGCGTACTGTTGCCGCTGGTTGATGGGCCTCTGCAGGATGTTCATTTTCGCTCTCCTCCTCCTCCTCCTCCTCATCTGAGGAGGATATGTGAGGAGCCATTTGGTCCTCAGGAATCTGCAAGCCACGATGCTGTGCCATGTTGTGAAGTGCACAGTAAACCACGACGATTCTGGAGACTCTGTCTGCTGAGTACTGCAGGGCTCCACCTGATCTATCAAGGCATCTGAAGCGCATCTTCAGCAAACCGATGGTTTGCTTGATTATGGCTCTGGTGGACATGTGGCTGGAGTTGTAGCTCTCCTCAGTTTCGTTGGATGGTCTCCTCAACAGCGTCATTAGCCACGTCCTCAGGGGATGGCCCTTGTCTCCATGTAGCCATCTGTTAAGTTGGTTTGGTGAACTGAATAGCGTAGGCACACTAGGCTGGTGCAGTATGAAGGAGTCATGGCAACTGCCAGGGTACTTGGCACAAACGTGCAAAATTTCCTTCTTGTGGTCACACACCAGCTGAACGTTAAGGGAGTGGAAGCCCTTGCAATTGACAAAAATACCTTGGAAAGCCTGCCAGATGAGCTAATCCAACAGCATGCGCCCTGACACTTGCTCGATCCTTGGTGAAATGGATGTGATTGTGCGCGAGGGCAAAGAGGGCATCGGTTACCTGCGTGATGCAAGTATGTGCGGCCACCTGGGAGATGCCGCTGATGTCTGCTGCTGATCCCTGGAATGAGCCTGAGGCAAAAAAGTTGAGTGCGGTGGTGACTTTGATGGCCACTGGTAAGGGTTGTCCACCTGGTCCTCTGGCCTGCAGGTCTTGTTGCAGCATTGTGCAGATGTCACCCACTACCTCTCCTGCGCCATCGGGCTTCCAAGCTCTGGCCCCTTCTGGCCTGTGCATCTTCAGGTGGGTGAGCAGCAGCTTGGCGAGCCTGTTATTGCTGCTGCTGTTGGGGCTGCTGCTGTTGGTGCTGTTGCTGTTGTTGCTGCTGTTGTTCGGCCTCATCTAATATCTAGAAGGGAAGGAAATAAATGGCTCCCATGTTTCTGGTTGCTGCCTAATTTGAGGAAGCACCCAGTGAATGTGGTGAGAGGGGTTTCCCAGGAGGTCACACTGGAGATGGGTGCCAGGCTCCAAACTTTCACAGCTGTGGTAATTCCTTCTAAAAGTTCCCCCAGACCGGAGACTACAAAGTCCTGCCACCTGCAAATGATGGCTGATCAAATCTCCTCTTTAATGGTTGACCTGCAGCTGATAGTCAGCACTCCAATTGTGCTCCCGCCAGGTTTCAGCATCGTGTTTCATGTGGGAAAAGGGTTAAAATCGCAATGGCCATTCAAAATGGCATTATAGAGGCAATTTAGAGCTTGTTAAGGGCATTAATGTCCTATCCCGCCTGTTGGAGGTAGGACGGAGTCGGGACCATCGGACACGAATTTTTGAAAATTGCGTGGAGGCGGGATGGAGTCGGGTTCAGGCCCGCCCACCAGTTTTTGCAGTTTTAACCACCCGCACGCCTCCAATCCCGCCTCCATGGCCCAATCTTGCCCTGTGTCTTTCCTTACTGCCTCAAGTTTAATACAAACACAATGCAATTGCTTGGTGTCTCCATTGAAGTCTTATCTCCAAAGTGTCCTTGTTGGTATGGTTTTTACTATGTCTAAATTAAAGACACTTCAACTGAATGTTTCATGCATTTCTAGCTATCTCATTTGGTTGCATATTTAATCTTATGGTTCCTGTTTTCCAAGTTTAACATAAAACTATTTGACCAGCAGTTGTTTCTTTTACTTGATGTGTTTTCAAAGGCACATGCCTCCTTTAATGTTTGTGTTTCTGTTCCAACGTGTTAGCTCTTAACACTTAAACTGCGCATTTTCATTGTGTTACCTCCAAACTCTAGACCTTTCAGAAGCAAGTCTTTGCTTTTCAATAGGGTCTTAGTTTCTTGGTCAATATCCCTTTCCTATTTCAAAGCCTGTTTACAACTTTGTTATCAACTGATCTTATCTCAGAAGCCTGTATTTCTGTTCACAGCCTGTCTGCTGAGACTTGTGTCTTTTAAACCCAGTATATTCTGTATTAATAATATTAGAAATCTATTCATGGTATCGTGTATTTCTCTGAATCATGGCTATTCCTTCACAACTCAACATAACTTGTTTTGGTCTATTAAACATTGATGTTTGAATACAATTTGAATGGGGAAATATCTTGTTAAATGCCTCTGAATTTTATTCCTAATTGATCGTTTACTTTATAAACAGGCAGTGACTTGCTGCTCACTGATCCTTCACAGCCTCTCTGTCAAAGATTTGTTTTCCCTCCTGAGTTTGTCTTCCTTTCCCTGATGCCAGGTAATTAATGCTGAATGTTAAACATACTGGTTTAGATCAGGCGCGTGATCTTTCCAAAGAATCGTTCTCTTTTTATCTAGCCTGGGTAATTTGCACTTTTGAATTCAATTGAAATTGTGTGTTTTGCTTTTTAGTGGCAGCTATTTGTAATCAAAAGCTGCTCACTGGTGAGATTCAAACATCACTGCAGGAGGCTCTTTAAATAGATTCTGGTACATGCACTCTAGAGGCAGATTACAAGTAAATTGTCAATCCTCCCCTGGAAAGTTAGTGACTTGTAATTTTAAAGTAGTTCACTATAGGTAGATTTAGTAGTTTTTCTAGAAAATCACTTAATTAAGCACCCTCCTCGTTTGAGGGTGGGTTGACTTAAAATGACTTCACAATTCATTGAAGTTAGTCATTGCAATAGCTCAGTAGTCATTCTCTCATTCATTACATCCTTAAGTAGACTTCACTCATTTCCTTTGACCAGAAGCAACCAAGCTGATCCCTTATCTAACTGCTTTTCCCATTGATATTAAAGTGTCACTCACTTTTAAGTCCATATATTGAAGAGAGATGATATGAGGTAGCGTGGCACACTGTCACTTTTTAAAATAAAATCTGTTGAACTATTCAGTTGCTCTTTTTTTGATGAAGTTACAGCTGGAAGCAGTGCAGACAACATTACTAACAACTGCATATCTATCAGAAAGTGGGTGATTCTTCCAATGTATTAAAAAAACTGCTGAAAATCAAGCAGTTAAGTCTATCAGTTGCAGAGTGGCAGCCGACTGACTGTCCTATAATGTGGCCCGTGTAAAGAGTATTTTCAAAATGACTGTATAGTTTGGTGCTCCATCAACACAAATTATTTTATTATAGAATTTATTGCCAATGTAATAAATACATAATTGGTCACCTGATAAACTATGAATGATTGCTTGTGAATATTATTGATGAAAACATCCTGTCAATTAAATCTTGGGCACTAGTTTAAGGGGTTTGGTCATTCCTTGTTTTAAAAAAAAAAGCTCAAAACTTCAATTAAATTAAATTTACCACACAACTTTTGAACTAAGTTGTAGAATGTTCAGTGAAAGAAAGTAGCTGTCTTTTGTTTTACTACCAGCTTCCGAGCAAGTGGCAAATTAAAACTAAAAACTCACTAAACCCCTCATAAAGAAGAGAACATGCATGATACTAAATGGTAGAAAATGTCTGCTACCCTGGAATTTTGCTGCTCATTTTAATAAAACTTATCGTATGCTGATGGAATTAACAAATTGATAGTGGCATATCCCTTTAAATTGTACAGAGAAAGGTGTGCTGCTAGACGAATATACACTGATGCAAAGGGCTACAATTTTTAAAAGGTTTCATTGCAAACTATCTAATAGCTGTAAATTACCCATATAACACAGAATTATCACGTTGCAATGCATTAATCATGTGGTTCAAATGTTTTGCAAAGCATATTGCATTTATCAATATCTCTTATAAACAGTCATACACTTTCCCAATCATAAAGGTTTCAGTATTATTCAACCCTTATCACATTTAAGAGAACACTTTATGAAGTTATATGATGCCAACTAATAAGCTTTTACAGTGGCGCCACACCAAATATTAGCAATATCAATGCTTTACTTCATATCATTTGAAATGCAGTTCACAAACTAATATACCTGTCACAAAGGATCCCTGCCATCTTTAGGCTTGGTGGACATTTTATTTAAGCTTTCACTATCAAGTTTTCCACTGTCATGAACCCTAGCCACTACTGCGATCAGAAAGAGAGGAAAATAGACAGCACAATTACACCACTGACTCTCCAATACACCCTGTGACATTCAGATAATACAATTCTGCACTAGCAATGTTACAATACATTTAAGATGGTGTATATTTCACTAGGTCTTATTTAAAGATATATTAACATCCAAAAAAATCACCTTGTGCTGTTGCATACCTGAAGAAAAAAACAGAAGAAAAAAATGGTGCAGGAAAATGAGAATGAACTGATCCCAGAGAAAACACTACTCTCTTTTTATACACAGGTAAGGCACGCATTGACGTTGATAAGATAATGGTTGCTCAACTAGTTATGCATCTTGTTGTTGGAATTATTTTCTGGTATTGCTGTGAATATTCAAACTTATTTTCTCTGGCTGCACCTCTTCAGTTCATATCTCCCTTTTCTCTTGCTGGTGCTCTTCCTTCTCTTCATTTCATTTTCATCTAGTCTAATGCCTGTTACCAGTGGAGAGGCAAAGATAGCCATAACCACAATCTGATCTCCCATCCGTATTGACTTCCGACAGAATGGAACACTAACAGCATCATCGTTCCATCTTGCCATATAAAATACATCTAATGTCTAACACTTTGCAACAAAAAGCAACTGATATTTTGTTAATATTGAAGTGTATTATAAACAGCCTATATTTTGGAGAAGGGACCAATTGTAGAAAGTAAATCTCTGGTAATTTGGTTAAAATAATTCACTTATATCTTAGTTAATTTTCTGTCATGAAGCACCACATATGTGTACCCTCTCAATGTATTATCCTACATGTCAATTATATATATATTTTAATTATCTTGGATTTTGATGCTTAGAAAGGAAAAAAAGGGCAATACTGGGGAATAGAATACTTCACTATTTCAAACATCCAATGTTGATAGTAAGTACTCTCAGGCCAGGTATAGCATGGGTTGGGTATACAGTAAAGCTTCCTCTGTCCTGCTCACCATAGAATACAATCACAGAATCATGGAACGGTACAGCACAGAATCAGGCTGTTTGGCCCATCAAATCTGTGCAGGTGCTTTTCTTCATATGAGGCAACTCATCTAGTTTCATCAGTGCAAGATGGAGATATAAGTTTCTACTGACAAAAAGTTCAAAGAACAATTTTTGTTAGATGTATAATTTGCATTTTGAAAAGGAAATTTATTTTCCTCCATATACCTTTAATATTTCTCTTTTTCAAGCAACTAATTCCTTTTTAAAAAGAATTTCTGAACTCTGCTCCAACAGAAGTTTGCAGCAGAGAATTCTACATTCCAACCACCCTCAGTGTAAAGATGTTTTTCTAACCTTCTCTCCAATTCTTCTGATTGCTTTAAATTTATGATCTCACTACCAACTTGCTAACCAGTAGAAACCGTCTATATTATTTACTGTTTCATAATCCTTCATAAACGTGAAGTCCTCAGTCAAGTCACCCCTTGACCTCCTTAACTCTAGTCAAAAACTTCTCAAGTATCTCTCTATAACTGTAATCTTTCATCCCTGATAACATCCTAGTGAATCTTCACTGCACCTTTTATATTGTTTTAGCGTCCTTCCAATAATGAAGCGTCAAACTAAGGTCTTGTACAACATCATATCCCAACAATATCTATTAGCAACAATCCCAGAAGAGCATCCCTTACTATACTGGTGTGAATTTTTTCCATTTCCTACACCAGCAATCTTTTGTTCAGTGAAACTGCTGATTTAATACAAAATTAGGGGTAGTTTTGTTCTTTGAGCCCAGCTCGTGAGAAATTGGGTTGTGACTGCCCAAACTCATTTCACCGAGGATCCTTGCATGTCACCCATATTACATTGAGACAATCTAAAATTGCAAAATAGATATATATATATAGATATGTTTCTACTGACAAAAATTTTAAAAATCCTCAACTTTTTGTGTGATGCATAATTTACAATTTGGCTGGGGCATTTGCTATTTAGAATGTATTAAGCAATTCTCTCTTTATATCAGCTCTATTATATATGCCCCAATGCAACCACACTCTTTTATATGCATCCATTTCAAATTCATTAACCAATCCAAAACTAAGATGTAATCATGGATTATTTTTAAATATCCTATGTTTTCAAAACAGTTTTATGATTTTTTTTCAAAAGCTCAGTATTATGTAGGATATTAGGAAGGTAAGTAGAGGTGTAAGAAGAGGTGACTAACGTAGTGGGCAGGGGAATGTCTATGGAAGTTATTTATATGGACTTCGAGAAGGCATTTGATAAAGTCCCACATAAGAGACTGTTATCTGAGGTAGAAGCCCACAGAGTTGAGGGCAAATTATTGACCTGCTTAGGAAATTAGCTGAGTGGCAGGAGACAGGCAGTAGGGGTAATGGATAGGTACTCAAATTGGCAGGATGTGACAAATGGTGCCCTGCAGGAATCTGTGTTGGGGCCTCAACTATTCACAATATTGATTAATGACTTAGATGATGGCATAGAAAGTCATATATTCAAATTTGCCGATGACACAAAGATAGACGGCATTGTAGGCAGTGTAGATGAAAGCATAAAATTACAGATATTGATAGATTAAGTGAATTGGCAAAACTGTGGCAAATGGATTTCAATTAGGTCCAAAAAGGATAGAACAGGGTACTTTCTAAATGGTAAAAAGCTAATAACAGTGGATGCCCAAAGAGACTTGGGTGTTCAGGTACATAGATCATTAAAATGTCATGAACAGGTACAGAAAGTAATCAAAAAAGCTAATGGAATGCTGGGCTTTATATCTAGAGTACAAGAGTACAAGAGGGTAGAAGTTATGAAGCAGCTATACGAAACCCTGGTTGGACCACACCTGTGAGCAGTTCTGGGCACCACATTTTAGGAAGGATATATTGGCCTTGGAGGGAGTGCAGCGTAGGTTTAACAGAATAATACCCGGAATTCAAGGGTTAAGTTACGAGGAGAGATTACACAAATTAGAGTTGTATGCCCTAGAATTTAAATAGTTAAGGGGTGGTCTGATCGAAGTTTTCAGGATATTAAGGGGAACAGATAGGATAGATAGAGAGAAACTATTACCACTGGTTGGGGATTCTAGGACTAGGGGGCATAGTCTAAAAATTCGAGCCAGACCTTTCAGGAGTGAAATTAGGAAACACTTCTACACACAAAGGGTGGTAGAAGTTTGGAACTCTCTTCCGCAAATGGCAGTTGATGCTCGATCAATTGTTAATTTTAAATCGCAGATTGATAGCTTTTTGTTAACCAAAGTTATTAAGGGATATGGGCCAATGGTGGGTATATGGAGTTAAATCGCAGATCAGCCATGTTCTCATTGAATGGTGGAACAGGCTCGAGGGGCTGAATGGCCTACTCTTGTACCTATGTTCCTATGTTCCTAAATATATATTTGGGAGGAAGCAATGTTCAACATAAAGTACTTCCTGCATCTTGATAAGTTAAACAAAATATTTTTTAAAAGACTCACTTGAGAAAATATTTACAATGTAATGATGCTTTACCAAATCTACAAACACTTTTATCCAGGTCTCCGGATTCACCAATGAGTTGGGCAGCCATTGCACACTATGGGGGTGATAGTGAATTGGCAGTCCATTTTACATCTCTCCTGATTTTCAAAATAAAAATCGGGAGAGATGTATAATGAATGGACTGTTGACTCGCTGGCACCTGCTTCACATTATCAAACAAAGTCAAGATCTACCCATATGTGTGTTTCAGTGAGTGGCTTCATGGGGTTAGAGTAGCATCTCTTCTGGTTGCTAATGCGGTATTGAAATGTATTTTCATTTGAAAAATCCACTGAAAATGTTGAACACATAAATCTGAAGTGTTTTTTCCTTTCAAAATAGATTCTAACAATGGATAATTCTTCTTAAAACACTTGTTTGAAGCTTCTGATGTTACAGAGTTGAGTCTCAGTGGAGGATTGACCTATGTGAGCTGAATTGGTCATTCTTGAACCAGCTACATGGGGAACATTAGCCAAATAGTAAACGTGCAGTACACATTGGGAATGTGAGCACTAGGAGGCTCAATTCACATAGGATTTGCCTATCCCATTGAATCAACTGGCAACACACATAAGGATGGGGCTGAAAATGTTTCTTGTTTATTCCATGCAAATATGCATTGCAGACCTTATAAGGGCTAGAAATTGGGCACCTTAGTGCCTCCCATTAGTGCCTCCAGGGGTGCCAACGGGGCACTAAGCAGTTACCGACTGGGTGTGGTGAGAATATTGACTCCGCTATATTCGGCGGGAGGTTGCGGGGGCGGTATGGTGTTGCGCCCTGATCTCCTTCACCCAGAGATCGAGGCGTCATCGCCGTGCACATCACCCCGGTAGCGCCCCGAACCCAAACTTCAGTTCCGTTCCCTGCAACATCGCCGGACGAAAACACCGGCATCTGCAGGAGGCGTTCATCGGGAGGCCACGCGCTTGGGGGAGATACTTAAAGGCGAGGTGGCTGTGGTAAGTGAAAACATTTCTGAAATGCTGTTTCTCATTTTTTTCCTTGTGTTTGCCAGTGATCGATCAGCCCGGCACTCTGCTGCAGTGCATCAGGCTGATCAGGCCAGATCGCTGCTGTCGTCGGGGACCAGTTAAGTTTTACCCTTTCAGAGCTTGCAGCGATGGCCCTTCCCTTTAAGGGAGGGAAGGAGCCTTCCAATGTGGCAGTGCTGCACACCTACTGCCCCGCCTGCTGCCTGTTGTGCTGCAGGAAGGAAGTGGAGTGCTTGATTTAGAGCTCCACCTCCTTCCTGGAGTGCAAAACTGAATTTTTTTAAAGTTGAAAAACATTAGCGCCTGGCGCTAATTTTTTCAACTTTTAAAAGTTAGCGCCCCAAATGGGGTGATACCGAATTTCTCCACCATATATGCATCCCTGACCAGAAAGCAGTGCAGACCTAGCAGTACTGTATAAACCTTGTCTGCTGGCTGCTGATTTCAAACCAGTTTTTATTTGCATAATGGCAACCTTAGATAGTTACAAAGCACATTTTTTCCATACATCCCTTTCTGACTCTGAGGAATTCAACAAATAAGTCATGGAGGCACAGAAGAATTGCAAACCAGCAAAATTCTCCTCTGTTCATGTGAAGTCATTTTTGTTAAGAGATAGGGGGAGAAATTCATTATCGTCCTGTTTGGGGCATTAATTTTTAAAAGTTTGAAAAGTTAGCGCCAGGCGCTAACGATTTGAAACATTTGAAAATATCACCTTTTGCGCTCCAAGAAGGAAGTGGATGCTAAATCAAGAGCTTCGCTTCCTCCTTGGAGCGCAATCACACTGGGCCGTGCAGTACTGCCGTGTTCAAAGGCTCCTTCCCTCCCTTAAAGGGAAGGCCCATCGCTGCAGGCTCTGCAATATAAAAAGTACCTACCTGGACCACCAAGGCAGCTGCGATCCTGTGCGATCAGCCCGGCACTTAAGCAAAGTGCCGGGCTGATCAATCGCGGGCAGGAACCCGCAAAAAAAACTGCAACAAGAAAGGTAAGTTTTTTTCCTTGCCTTGGCCACCTCGCCTTTAATCATTGCCCCTAAAGCGGCCAGCCGCACCATGCACGCCTCCTGCTGCTGTCGGTGTTTTCGACTGGCGCTGCTGCAGGAGGCCAAAGTCAATTTGGGTTCGGGGCTACCGGGGTGATGTGCACGGCAATGATGTCACGATCTCCGGGTGAAAGAGTTTGATGCGCAATGCCGTAGCGCCACTGCAAAACTCCCACCGAATATGGCGGGAGTCGGTGTCAGCACCGCACCTGGTCACAAAGCCATTTGGGCCCCGTTACCACCCCCCGGGAGCGCTTATGGGAAGCATAAAGGCACCCAATTTCGCCCCCCTAAACTCCTATTTCAAACTGAAGTAGTCTAAGCTGGTCCAAATTCAAATTTTTCAGAACACCTGAATTTTGGGATAATTCTGGCTGAAACAGATTCATAACTTGATTCAGTAATTTTTAATATTAGAAAGCACACCCTGCTGCATGGTATTGTGTATGCATAGTTGCACAAATTGTTTGCTTTCTGTTTATAATTGAAGCCATGATCACTGAGGCATAGGCTGAAAGGACTATAAAACTTATCCAAATATCGAAGAACTTAGTTTCAGTTAACTCGATAGCAACAGTTTATCATCTGGTATAGTATATAGTACAATTATTTTTTCTATACAAACACATAACTTATTTAATATTGCATCTTAGTGTGCTAATAAAATCAGTTAATTTTTTGACAGTGCAGAAACCTCATATCTTACAGTTTATACTGTAAAACTGAAGGTATATTTTATACCAGAGAAGTTCATTATCAGTATAATTTTTATTTCATACACTGTACTAACAAGAGGTAATTTTACAGTTTTTCAGTTAAGGGTTTTGCAAGACCTCGTGCCACAGACGGAGGCTCACACACAGTGAGCAGTCCAGGAAAGGGAGGTGGGGCTAGGAGTGGCCGGCAATGGCCCGTGGTTTAATGTGGAGCTGGGCAGAGCACTTATCTTTTTGGTGGCGACCAGCAGTGGTCACTTGAAGGACTGCCGGTTCAGCCACATGTAGACCTTGTTTTCCTGAGTGCAGCCAGCAGCTAACAACTGTTTCAGGCGAGGACATTTTACGCCGATTTTGTGGCCTTTACCAATTTGGCGGGTGGCTCATAATGAGCATGTACTTCCTGCCCGCCATTTTGGAGGCTTAGGAGGTCTAATTTCTAGGCCACAATATTTAAAGATAAAAAGGGAACTAGATGTAATATCTCTAAATTTGCAGACAACACAAAGCTGGGTGGGCATGTGTGCTGTGAGGAGGATGCCGAGAAACTCCAGGATGATTTGGACAGGTTGGGTGATTGGGCAGAAGCATGGCAGATGCAATATAACATGGATAAATGTGAGGTTATCCACTTTGGTAGCAAAAACAGGAAGACAGATTATTATCTGAATGGCAATAGATTGGGAGAAGGGGAAGTGCAACGAGACCTGGGTGTCCTTGTGCACCAGTCGCTGAAGGTAAGCATGCAGGTGCAGCAGGCAGTTAAGAAGGCAAATGGTATGTTGGCCTTCGTAGCGAGAGGGTCTGAGTACAGGAACAAGGAAGTCTTGCTGCAGTTGTACAGGGCCTTGGTGAGACCACATCTTGAGTATTGTGTGCAGTTTTGGTTGCCTTATCTGAGGAAGGATGTTCTTGTCATGAAAGGAGTTCAGCGAAGTTTCACCAGGCTGGTACCTGGGATGGCAGGAAAGACGTATGAGGAGAGATTGGATCGATTGGGCTTATACTCGCTGGAGTTTAGAAGAATGAGAGGGGATCTCATTGAAACTTATAAAATTCTGACAGGACTGGACAGACTAGATGCAGGAAAAATGTTCCTGATGGTCGGGGAGTCCAGAACCAGGGGTCACAGTCTAAGGATAAGGAGTAGGCCATTTAGGACAGAAATGAGGAGGAATTTCTTCACCCAGAGAGTGGTGAACCTGTGGAATTCTCTACCACAGAAGGCAGTAGAGGCCAATTCATTAAATATATTGAAGAAGGAGTTGGATATATTTCTCAAGGCTAAAGGGATCAAGGGGTATGGGGAGAAAGCAGTGACCGGGTACTGAATATGGAAGATCAGCCATGATCGCATTAAATGGCGGAGCAGGCTCGAGGGGCTGAATGGCCTACTCCTGCTCCTATCTTCTATGTTTCTATGTTTCTATGTTCTTAAATTTATACCATAGAACAGGTCATAGGTTTAGTGATTTTCTTATATATGTGAGTGGCTTCATGAGGTTAGAGTAGCATCTCTTCTGATCTCTATATCCCTTGATTCTCCAAGAGTCCAAAAATCTATCAATCTCAGCCTTGAATATACTCAAAGGGGGAGAAATTGGGTAACGCCCCAGTTCTCGGCCTCTTTAGGTGCTAATCGCTGGCGCTACCAACTGAATTTCTCCCCCAAAGACTCTGCATTCACAGCCCTGTGGGGCAGAGAATTCCAAAATGAAGAAATTCCTCCCCATCTCATTCTTAAATGGCCTACCCCTTATACTAAGGCTATGCCCCCTAGTTCTAGACACTCCAGCCAGGGGAAACAACCTCTCAGCATCTACCCTGTCAATTCCCTTCAGAATCTTGTATGTTTTAATGAGATCACCTCTCATTCTTCTAAACTCCAGAGAGTATAGGCCCATTCTACAATAAACCTGGGAATAAAACTGAAATTGCAGAAAACACACAGCAGGTCAAGCAGTGCCTACAGACTGAAGAGATGAGGTAATGTTTCAAGTGTGGACCCTTTGGATACTTTAGGCACCAAAGAGTCTCCAAGGTGGCCAAGGTGAGGACTTTTGAAATACATCAGGAGACTTTCTGGGACACTTTGTCAAGGCTTCATCAACACTCTATCAACATTTATCCCAGAAATTCTCTGAGTACTTCACCTAATATGAATAATTGCTGTGCTACTCTACCTTATTAGACACCTAATAGGAGAAAGGGAGCAATCGGCCTATTTCTTAGGGTCCCCCCAGTCTGTAGGAGGAATGGGAGGAGGACATGAGGCCAGGCAGAGCAGCACCAGCTGCTGCAGGAGACAGAGCGAGAGGAGGGCAAAATAGACTCCTACCCCGCCCCTCCAGGTACAGGACATCCCTTCTTCTCTGGATCTCGTCCACCAGGACCTCCAGCGCCATGTCTGAGAACCTGTGCACCCTCTCCCTTGGTCCCTGAGTCATCCTGACACCTGCTGCTATGTGTCAGCTAGCCCACACCAGACTTTCAGAGGATGTGGGTGAGTGGAGCCCACATATACTGCTCCACGAAAATTGCATCTAATCAGCGCTTGAGTGCTAAACCTGCAGGTGTCTGCTTTAGCGCCTTCACGCAAGTGTTCTAATTATGGTAATCAACAATTAGGACAAAAAATGCAGGCTAAAGCCAGACTTTCAAACAGGCATGTTTTATTAGCTCAGCACTTATTTTGCGCCTGTTTTCACCTTTTGACCAAAATAAACCCCTTTGTCTTCTGGCCGCGATTTCGCCAGCGGAGGCAGGATCGCGGTGGGAGCAGTGATTGCCAGATTCCAGTCATAGTCCCAGCTGCAGCCACTCTGTTAAAAGGATTTTCCGTTAATAGGGCTTGTGAAGCCCGCATTGCAGGGTTCCCAGCCAATTAAAAGGAAGCGGGTCTGATGACATCATTTAATGATGCGTCATCAGCCGGTTTCCTTAAAGGGACCACGGCTGCATTCATTTTGACAATTGTGCTGTCAGTGTTCTACAGCATTGAGGTGCTGCAAACACTGACAGGCACTGCACAAAGGTGCACGGCTGCACCCAGGCACTCCCATAACTCCCTCCATATGCTTATGGAGGGAGTCACAGCACGCAGGGAGGTTCTCTTCCCTTCCAAGGGCGGAAGAGACCTCCCCAGGACACCAACGCAGCCTGGTTGCACATTGCACAGGAAGGCAAAAGCAGGGATGTAGTCAGGAGGACCAGGCTGCAGTGGTGTAAACCTTTCAATAATCTCAATAGATCACGAAATGTTACTGCAAAGCCACACTCATCCTCATCCAGCTGTGCCACTCATCACATCCCCATCACTCTGCCTTCCCTACCCTACTCCCGCACATACTTACTCACACCAACTTACCTTGCACCTCCACCCATCCCTCTCTATCTACATTATCACTTCCCCATTTCACTAGCCACCCCTCACACTCACCGTCATCCTAGTCCAATCATTCCAACTAACAACACACAACAGTAGGCACTTGGGTGTTTTAGCCAATGTTCATGTAAAGTTTCTGTTAATGTGATGTGAAACATTGAAAGCTTTATTTTCAACACTTTGCGTTCTTGGACAGATTGGTGTGCACCTTTGGAAGTGACTTAGTGAGTTGCAGTTAATTGTGAGACATAACACAACATGTACCCTCCACAGTGGTGATGAGTGTGAAAGGAATGGCTTGGTCATTGTAGGAATGCTTTATGTTGCTGGTGGTGGTGTTAACCTGGTGCATCATGTGGCAGCCAGGGTGTACAGCATCAAGTGAAGCAAATCTGGCTATGGTGATGCCACCCCTGGCCTCCCGGGCAGCAATGTGGTCGGGTGCTGATGCCCTGTGTCCTGTGCAGCGTTAGGTGATTGTGGAGAAGGTTGGTATTGTTGTTGGTGAAGTTGGTGTGCCTGGTGATGTTGGTGTTGGGGCTGATCATGGAGGGGTTCAGAGGACTAAGATGAGATTTTTGCAAGGGCACCGATGTTCTGAAATTGCAGTCCCAACACTTTGGAAGTTTACATGGAGGCAGCTTCGTAGCGGGTTCCCAAGTTCTGCCCTCTGTTTTTGTTACAGATTGCCAGCTTCCGCAGTTTTTTGCTTTTTGTTTATATTCAATCTGGGACCTTTGTGGTCTGTATGGCTCAGCTCCTCACTGGATAAACTCACTGAACATTGGAGGCTTATCATTGTTTTTATACAATACTGTATTAAAAATGTGGTATCTTGAGGTGGCCATAGATGGAGACAGACACAGGTTAACTCTGTAATGTGGTTTAATCAACACTTGCACATAAAAGCTTCTGCCATGAGGCAGCAAAAACAAGGAGTACAACCAGTACAGATCAGACTTAACTCAGGAGGCCAATTGCCACAGCACCACCTGGTGGATCAGGTTACTCATAACCTCCCAGGTTACTACACTCCTCCCCCATTAAGATTGCCGTATGCAATTCTTAAACAATAACCCTTACTAGGTACTACGTTTTAATTAACCAGTATGCTCCAACCATGGTTAACCCCTGACTAATTTAACAGGTTTGTATAAGTCTTTCTGGTTGCTTGCAAATCCTTTGTGAACGTCTTAATTCCACTTGTGGTGGATTCTCAGATTCATTTGCACTTGAGATTGGAGTAGTCTCTGATGTCGGTTTTACTCTGTCCCACTGTGGCCTGGCAGTACCAGTGTCCACTGGCACCTTATAAGCCATGCTGGGTCCTGGAACAGCCTCCTCTACTGCCCTTTGTTCCATCTGAGGCAGTTCCCCCTGCTGCCGGCTGAAAAGCTGATCCACGTGCCGACAAACCCCTCGACGATCCCCGAGTAACACGGAGTATGACACAGGTCCTGTAATGTCCTGGATTAGTCCTGGTATCCATTTAGGTCCATAGCCGAAGTTCAGGGTGTACACAGAGTCCCCTATGGCGAAATGGCGAGCTTTAGTATGTTTGTCATGGTACGCTTTTTGGTTTGTTTGTTTTGTCTCAACCTTGCTTTTGAGATCTGGGTGTATCAGGTCTAATGTGCACCGCAACTTTCTCCCCATCATCAACTCAGCCGGAGGAATCCCTGTGGTAGGTTGGGGTGTTATACGATAACTAAACAAGGCTCTATTGAGCTTGGTCTCCAGGGTGTCACCTGAGCTCTTCCTCATGAGCTCCTTAAAAGTCTGCACGGCTCGCTCGGCTAACCCATTTGAGGCTGGGTGATATGGAGCCGAGGTGACATGTGTGATTCTATTCCTTACCATGAATTCTTTGCTCCATTCACTAACAAAACACTGTGCATTGTCGGATACAATCATTTATGGTATACCATGCGTGCTGAAGCTGTTCCTGAGACAATCCAGTGTGGCATCAGTCGTTGCAGAGCTCACTGGATAAACGTCGATCCACTTTGAGTGAGCATCTACCAGCACCAAAAACATTTTGCCCATAAAAGGTCCCGCATAGTCTATGTGAATTCTCCTCCAGGGTTTGCTGGGCCACTCCCAGGGATGGAGTGGTGCCCCGGCAGGTGCTTTCCTCTGTTCCTGACATATAGTGCATGATTTTACCTTTGACTCAATTTCAGCATCCAAGTTAGGCCACCACAGGTAGCTCCTAGCCAGTCCTTTCATTCTAGTCATTACTGGGTGCGATTGATGCAACTGTTCCATCAAAGTAGAGCGTCCCCGCTCTGGGAATATGATGCGTGCTCCCCATAGCACACATCCATCTTGGACACTGAGCTTGTGCTGTCGATGTCTGTACGGCGCGAACCCCGGTCCCGCACGGTGATCTGGTCAGCCTTTCAACACATACTCACGGACCCTTGACAGAACGGGGTCCTTGGCTGTCCAGCCCTGGATTTGCGCTGAAGCTGTGGTGTATGTAACCTGTTCCATCTTAAGAGAACTACCTTAAGAGATGTACTACTTTCTCTTGGCTGCTGTATACTGTAATACCGGTGGTGACCACACCAGTATATAAGTGTTGTGTAGGGATTTACTGGGCAGTTCAGCCCTGACCTCCGAATAGTAAAGACCTGTTAAAAGTTATTCTTGTTGTCTGTGTCCAGTGATTGATCATACGCATAACTGGGACACACAGACTCAACAGTGGCGACCAGTCCGATCTTACCCTGCGGCAGTTTTACATCCAAGGCAGCTTCGTCCTCAGAACGGGCGTTGAGAAGAGGCATCCGCCCTCATCATCCTGCTGAGCACCATCGCACGGGAGGCATCAAGAACCCGGGTTAAAAAGAAAAAGATTCTGACCACGAAGCCCTCCGTCAGCGACAGGCAGTGATCATCCCTTCTACCACGGTGGTGGGTAAGCCGATCAGCGACACGAGCAGAAAGTCAGCCGCGTTGGCTGTGGAGTAGGGGAGGGAAAACCGAGGAATAAGGGCGGAGAACTCGACCACGGCCGGTAAAAAGGGCCAGGCTGCAATCGAGGCCGAGAGGCGCAGCGACTGGGGCAGCTTAAGGCACGAGAGCCGCGGAGAACTCAAACGCAGCCGGTGTAAAGGACCGGGCTGCAAGCGGGGCTGCGAGGCAAAGCAGCGTCGGGGAATTGAGAACCGTTGGGGAGGCGAGAACGGCAGCAGCAAGGCAATCGCCATTGCAGCCAGCGGGTGAAGAAGGCAAACGCGGGAATCCGCCATTGTAGTCGGCGGGGGAAGAAGACGAGCGCGGGAAAGACCGCCAAGTGCGGGAAGCCACCATTTTAGTAGGCGGTGGAAGAAGACAAGCGCAGGAAGCCGCCATTTTGAGAAAAAGAAAAATTTAAAAACTTGCAAGGATGCCTAAACATGGGAACATTAATACCTTTGATAGCGATATTGAAGATTGCACCACGTATGTAGAACGCATGGAAGTTTATTGTAAAGCAAATAAGGTACCAGATGATGAGAAAGCACTAACCTTATTAAGCTCAATGGGTGCGAAGACATACGGGCTATTGAAGCACCTTCTATCACCAGATAAACCGGCGGATCAGACTTTCGCGAATATTGTTACTGTCCTGAAAAATCATATAAACCCCACGCCGCTGATGATAGCGGAACGATTTAAATTTTACAGAAGAACGCAGCTGAAAGACGAAAGCAGCGCTGAATTTTGAATTGAACTGCGTAAGCTATCAAAGTACTGTCAGTTTGGAACAGGACTAGCAGATGCGCTGAGAGATAAATTTGTGTGTGGATTGTTAAAAGAAGGAACACAAAAGCGACTGCTTGAGGGGAATGATCTTACACTTGATAAAGCTGTCACTATTGCAGCATCGCACGAAGCCGCAGCGAGAGGCACGGCGGAAATGCAGCTACGGTCACCGGAACTCGGCACCAATCAAATGGTCTTGGGTACAGTAAAATGTTATCGTTGTGGAAAAACAACGCACGATCAGAACCAGTGCTGGTTCAAAAATCAGGAATGCAGAAAATGTGGCAGGCTTGGTCCCATAGCTAAAGTATGCCGGTCAGGAAAGAAGACCAGCAACAAAAAGTCACCGCAGGAAAAGTACAGAAAGGTACACAAGGTGACAGAGAACAGTTCGAATGAACAGAAGTCAGATTCCGACTCCAGCAGTAATGAACTGGGTAGTCTAAGAGTACACAATGTTGGTAAGGAAGCAGATCTCCAAACAATTTGGGTCACACTTCAGATAGCAGGAGTCCAAGTGAAGATGGAATTGGACACTGGATCGGCATTGACGGTCATGAATAATCAAGATTACAAAAGGTTATTCCCACATATTCCCCTACGGGATACGGAGATTGTATTGAAAACATACACGGGGCAAAGAGTATACCCCATCGGGAAGATAGAGGTAAAGGTGGTCCACAAGGGCAAAGAAAGCCGAGGAATGGACTTATATGTGCTACCTGAGGGAGGTCCACCACTACTGGGACGGGAGTGGATTAGGAAAATAAATATGGACTGGCATTCCTTAAAAGCACTAACGGTAGATTCCGGTAAAAAAGATGTCAAACCTAAACGATTGTCCAGAATATTGGACAATGCTAAAGAGGTGTTCCAACAGGGACTGGGAACACTAAGAGGAATTATGGCAAAAATCAAGGTTGAAGAACATGCAAACCCGAAATACAACCTGCTGTGGAAGCTGAGCTGGAAGGGCTAGAACGTTCAGGAGTACTGTCTAAGGTAGACTGGAGTGAGTGGGCCACGCCCATTGTTCCCGTCATGAAGCGCTCATCGAGCAACAAGCCGGGGCAACCGGGGAAGGTTCGCATCTGTGGAGATTTCAAGATCACTGTTAATCCGGTGCTTCACACGGTGCAGTACCCGCTTCCACGGATTGAGGATATCTTCGCTTCGTTTTCTGGCGGGAAACACTTCACCAAGATAGACTTGGTGCAGGCGTACTTACAGATGAAGGTTGAGGAAGAGTCACGCCAGTATCTCACGATCAACACGCATAGAGGCTTGTACCGGTATAATAGACTGGTTTTTGGAGTGGCATCGGCTCCAGCAATTTGGCAGAGGGCCATGGAGCAGGTATTACAGGGAATTCCAGGCACACAATGTTACCTGGACGATATTCTGATTACAGGAGATGATGACGAGGAACACCTTGCAAATTTGGAACTGGTGCTCACCAGATTGAAAGAATATGGACTTCGAGTTAATCGCCAGAAATGTGAGTTCTTTCAGAAGCGGATCTCGTACTGTGGTCATGTCATTGACCAGGAGGGGCTTCATAAGTCTCCTGACAAGATCGAAGCTGTTGTGAAGGCTCCCGCTCCGGATAATGTATCCCAGTTGAGGTCGTTCCTAGGGTTGATTAACTATTACCATAAGTTTCTGCCAAATTTATCCACGGTGCTGCACCCGCTGAACGCTCTTTTGCAGAAGGGAGTATCATGGAAGTGGAGCGAGGACTGTAAGAGGGCCTTTCGCAAAAGCAAGGCATTGATCACCTCAGAGGAAGTGTCGGCTCACTTCAACCCAACGCTGCCTATTCGTTTGGCTTGTGATGCTTCTCCATATGGTATTGGGGCAGTACTCTCACACAAGTTGCCAAATGGCCTGGAGAGGCCAGTCGCGTTCGCATCCAGATCATTGACCTCCGCTGAGCGCAACTATGCTCAGATAGATAGGGAGGCTCTCAGCCTTGTGTGGAGAGTAAAGAAGTTTAATCATTACCTGCAGGGCCAAAAGTTTACGCTCCTGACAGACCATCAGCCGTTGGTATCCATTTTTAACCCTAAGAAGGGTGTTTCGGTGATGACAGCACAGAGACTCCAGAGATGGTCCCTTTTCCTAGGGGCACATCAATATCAGATTGAATTCAAAGGTACAAAGCAGCATGGTAATGCTGATGGGCTGTCGCGCCTGCCACTACCTACAGAGGAGGAGGCACCGACGGTTGACCCTGTTGAGTTATTTCACTCGACCATCATCGAATGTTTACCAGTCACCAATGCAAGTATTGAAAGAGAAACCAAGAACGACCCGACACTGTCCCGGGTCTACGAAGTGACAGTGAAGGGGTGGCCAGCACATGGTGATCCACTGTTACCGGCATTCTCGGCAAGACGAGAACAGCTGTCCGTCTGTCAAGGAACATTGATGTATGGAACAAGGGTGATTATTCCTCCTAAGTTAAGAGAGAGAGTTCTAAAGGAACTGCAGGAAGGTCATCTGGGGGGGAGTCAAGATGAAAAGCCTTGTTAGGGCTTATGTGTGGTGGCCGGGTATCGACCAACAGATAGAGGATCTGACGAAAAGCTGCTCAGGGTGCCAAAAAGTGCAAAATGCACCTCCGATTGCACCGCTGCATCCATGGGAATGGCCTTCAACCCCATGGCAACATGTACATATTGACTTTGCTGGTCCATTCATGGACTCCATGTTTTTAATTGCGGTGGACGCACATTCTAAATGGCCAGAAGTGATTAAGATGACTACCACTACCTCGGAAAAGACGATCGCGGTGCTAAGAACGATATTTGCAAGAAATGGATTGCCAGAACAAATATGTTCAGACAACGGACCGCAGTTCGTGTCAGAAGAATTCCAGAAATTCATGAAGAAGAATGGGGTGAAACATTATCCCTCTGCCCCATATCATCCGGCTACAAACGGGTTGGCCGAGAGATTTGTACAAGCGTTCAAAAAAGCAATAAAGGCCATGAGCGAAGATCAGATTCCACTACAACACAAGGTGGACAAATTCCTACTGGCATATCGAAACGCCACTCATGCAGTGACAAACCAAAGTCCTGCCATGATGTTCTATAACAGGAGGTTGCGGTCCAGGTTGGACTTGTTAAAACCATACGTGCGGAGGGAAGTTGAAAACAAACAGTTCCAGCATATAAATAACAAGACCACTCGGAGTTTCGAAATAGGACAACCAGTGTTAGCCCGGGACTATAAAAACGAGAAATGGCAATCTGGAACAATTCGGGCCAGACAAGGACCCCTGATGTACACGGTAGATATTGGTGAAAATGTAATACGGCATCATGCTGACCAACTGGTAGAATCGAGAACAAGGATCGAACCCATGGTTACGGCAGAGACAACCGTGGAAGAAGTTAGTGAACCTGAAGCATTTACCTCAGAAGTGAATGTACCTGATGATGATGTCCAATCCATAAGAGACCAACTAGATGAGTCACCCCAGCAACGAGAATCAGAGACCCCTGAAAGGCGTTATCCAACTTGAATCAGGAGGCCTCCTCAGAGACTGAATCTTTGAACTGTTTTGCATGAAGTTGTATATATATATGTTATTATGTTATGTTAAATGGGGATATAACTGTTAAGCTAAAAAGGGAGGATTGTGGTGTATGTAACCTGTTCCACCTTAAGAGAACTACCTTAAGAGATGTACTACATTCTCTTGGCTGCTGTATACTGTAATACCGGTGGTGACCACACCGGTATACAAGTGTTGTGTAGGGATTTGCTGGGCAGTTCAGCCCTGACCTCCGAATAGTAAAGACCTGTTAAAAGTTATTCTTGTTGTCTGTGTCCAGTGATTGATCATACGCATAACTGGGACACACAGACTCAACAGAAGTCAATAGGGGACTGATCTCCTGATCCAGCATCAGGATGTGCTCCTCAGGGGAAGTACTGCGAGGAGATTTTGAGAGGGGCAGGCGGCTAAGAGCATCAGCGTTCCCGTTTTCCTTGCTGGCTCTGTACGTGATCACATATTCATAGGCTCTTAGTATTACTGCCCATCTCATTATTCTCTGTGATGCCATTTGAGGCACCGCTTTCATCTCATTCAGTAAGCTAATAAGAGGCTTGTGGTCAGTACTGATTACAAACTTCCACCCATATATGTACTTATGGAATTTCTTTACTCCAAAATATAATGGCTAACCCCTCTTTATCAAGCCGTGAATAGTTATTTTCTGTAGCTGTGAGCGTGCGTGAAACAAACCCGATGGGCCTTTCCGCTCCATCTGGCATGCGGTGGGCCAACACTGCCCCCACTCCATAGGGTGATGCGTCGCAGGACATTATCAGGTCCTTCTTCTCGTCGTAATGCACTAACACCTTGCTGGACCGAAGTAGCTCCTTTGACTGCTGAAACGCTTTCGCTTGCTCTGGCCCCCAACGCCATTGCTCCTCCTTTCTCAGCAGTTTGCACAGGGGTGCCAGCAGCATCGATAAGTTTGGAAGAAACCGGTTATAATAATTCAGGAGCCCTAGATAGGCTTTCAGTTCAGTCACTGAGGTGGGTGCAGATGCATCCTGTACTGCCCGCACTTTCCCTGGTAATGGATGGAAGCCTATGGCATCCACCCGATGTCCCAGGAATGTAATTTCCTTCTCCATGAAACAACACTTACTCCATTTCAGGCGTAGCCCCGCCTCTTCCAGCCACTGTAGCACTTTGTCCAGTGTTTTTATGTGATCCTGATCTTCACTTCCTGTTAGCAGAATATCATCTAAGTACACGGCCACCTTTGGAATGCCCTGCAGAATGCCCTCCATAGTCCGTTGGAATATTGCTGGGCTAGAGCTGACACCAAATGGTAACCTGGCATACATGAACAGCCCCTTTGTGCGTGTTCACCGTGACAAACTTTTTTGATTCTTCACCTAGCAATATCTGCTGATACGCATGACTCATGTCCAGTTTGCTGAATCTTTCTCCCCCAGCGAGCGATGTTAACATGTCCTCCATTCTCGGAATGGGGTACTGTTCCAGTGATGATACTCTGTTCACTGTTAACTTATAGTCACCACACACCCTTACGTTACCATCGGGCTTCAATACCGGGACTATTGGTGCCGCCCAGTCTGAAAATTTCACTGGTTCTATTACTTTGTCCTTTAGCAGGCAATCTAGTTCCGCCTCAACCTTGGTTTTCATTGCAAAAGGTACCGACCTTGGTTTAAAGAAACGAGGCGTGGCATCACTGGCTACATGAATCTTGGCTGTGGCTCCCCTTAAGGTGTCCAGTTCGTCCTTGAACACTAACTCATGCTTCATCAGCACTTCTTGCAGTGCCTCTGTACTGTCCTCCATTTTATTCATTGCCTGCCAGTCCACACTCAACTCACTGATCCACCCTCGCCCTAACAGGTTTGGCCCTGACCCTGCTACCACTACCACTGTAAGCTCTTTGGTGACTCTTTTGTGTTCCACTTGTACTTCGGCCGCCCCCAAAATGTCCACCTTCTGTCCTGTGTAGGTTTTGAGACTAATGGGGCATGTACCTAGCTCTGGAACTTTTTCTTCCCCCCATAGCTTGGCGTACTCAGTCTGCGACATTATGGTTACACTACATCCAGTGTCAATCTCAAACTTTACTTGACCTCCGTTCACTATCAAATACTGAGTGAGAGGGGGTACGTTGGGCCTTGAAGTGTCTATAATGTATATAGTGAAAACCGACTCACTAGACTCACGAGACTCTTCCTCCTCTTGTATGTAATTTGCCCGCTTTGTGTACTTCTCCCTCCCCCCTTTAGCATGCTTTGCCCCTTTAGCACTGCTTCTCTCACTCACTGCCCTTTTACAGACTTTCTTTAAGTGCCCTATTTTTCCACAATTGTGGCACTTTGCCTTTGCAAACCTGTAGTCCTTTGCATAATGGCTCGTCCCGCCACATCGGTAGCAATCCCCAACCCCGACTGGTGGACTTTTCGTGCCAGCTTCCATCTTGAAAACAGCTCCTCCCACTGGCTTACTCCATTTCTCCTTGCTCATACTGTTTAAGTCCTTAATGTCCTTGTTAGCCGTCTCCATGGCTTGTGCTTTTTTAAGTGCCGTCTCAAACATTAATCCTTCTTCTGACAGCAACCTTTGCTGTATACTGTCGTCGTTAACTCCGCATACTAGTCTGTCCCTTAACATGACTGTGAGCGTATTTCCAAAATTACAGTCCTGTGCGAGCTTCTGAAGCTCCTCCACATACTCAGTAATGCTTTCTTCCGGCCTCCTAATCCTCGAATTGAATTTCCATCTCTGTACTATTTCACTAGGTTTTGGATTTAAATGATTCTTTAGTAGACTCACCAATTCGTCAAAAAATGTTTCTCCTGGCCGCTCCGGGCTCAGCAGATTCCTCATCCGTGGATAGGTTTGCGCTCCCACACAACTCAGTAAAACAGCCCTTTTCTTTTCAGCACTGTCCACCTCGTTTGCCATAAAGAAATGGCTCAGTATTTCACAATGCTCCTCCCAAGACTGCGACTTGCTGTCAAAAGGTGCCACGGAGCCTACCGTTCCTGCCATCTTTGGAGTCCGGTCACTTCAGCCAAAAAATCAAACTCCGTTTCGACTCCCGCGGCCTAGCCTCGTGCTTTTCCGACTAGTTTGCTAACCAACCCGAGCACCTCTTCCGAATACTCCCTAACTATGACTGATCCACCAAAACTTTTCCATCCTTTATTCTCGTCACCATATGTGTTATCTTGAGGTGGCCATAGATGGAGACAGACACAGGTTAACTCCGTAACATGGTTTAATCGACACTTGCACATAAAAGCTTCTGCCATGAGGCAGCAAAAACAAAGAGTACAACCAGTACAGACCAGACTTAACTCAGGAGACCAATTGCCACAGCACCACCTGGTGGATCAGGTTACTCATAACCTCCCAGGTTACTACAAAAAATAATTAACCACCTGGCATAAATTGACATCTAGCATTCATGGTTGAAATGCTGGGCCGAGAATTGACTTCATTCTTAACTCATATGTTAAAGCAGTGGTTCTCAAACTTTTTTGTTTGAAGGACCCCTTTTCAAATGGGTTAGTTATCACGGACCCACCCATCTAAACTGTAACACTATATAATACTCATTATATGATAGTGCTGCATGTAAAGAGTGTTTCAATAATTTTTTAATAAAACAGCTATTTACTTACAGATATCAGTGAGATGGGTGTGCCTGCTTCTCGCTGTAGAGTCTGTCTATCCTTGGTGTGATGTTTGACGAATTCTGGGTACTCCACAGCAACAGATGGCCACTATTAGCCACTTAGTGCTGGACAATTTTTAAAGCCGTCAGCAGGCTGGCCAAGGTGAGTGAGGACACGAGCACCCGTGCACATGCTGGGGTGCTGCTGGAAGCATGATTCACTGCTATACTGTCCCACTGGCATGTTCTGTAACAGCGGCACTGTGGGATTGTACGTGCTTGTGTGAACACGTTCAGGCACGTGTTTGAAGGCCCCCGCAGCTGCTCTGATCACGTGTAGGGAGGATGATACAGGGTCGCAGCGCCAGGGAGAGGAATCGGCTTGACTAGCAGGGAGCGCTCATTGCAAAGTGAGTGAGAGTTCTGGCCTTTGTGAGGAGGCGGGCCCAGCTGTTGAGAATAACTATTTTATAAGGAGGAGCAGGCTTGAAATTACCTCTGGTCACGGAATGTCCTCTTCGGATCCCCCCGCCAATCTGCCGATCTTCTTCCCAGCCCCTGATCTTCTTGTCGACCCCCTGCCCCCACGCAATGCCTCCCTACCTCCTCTCGTGCGGCAGGCCTATCCACCTGGAGCTAGCTAGCCTCTCAATCTGGCAGGCTGTGGGTGGAAAACAGAGACTTCACATTCAAATCAGGCCCTGTTGTTAAATCCGCCTCGGAGCCACCCCACTCCCAACCCTCCTTCCGCATTAAAATTTAGCCCAAGGTCTCTTGAGTAATCAGCATACTTTAATGTGACTACTTTTATTAATCCAACTCCATCATTGTTCAATTCATAAATCCTTCTAGACCTCATTAAAGTTTAAAAAGGGGATTAACCAAAATTATTAAGGCCAAGGCTTCAAATACCACGGGCACAATTTGAAAATTAAAAGGTTAGGAGTAAAAAATGAAGTTAGGTGGAACATTTGTACTCAGAGGTAGACTTCTGGAGTAAGTTACTAGGAAGGTCACTGAAGTGGCCAGTGTAAGTGAGTTTAAGAAACAATTGGTGTGTTTATAGATAGAGAAGGGGTTGGGGGAGATAGTGAGAAGTGAGGTAAGTAGATAATATGTAAGAAGAAGGCACAGGCTACTTGTCCAAAGGCCTTCTCTGGTTCCTAGATATAAACTCTCAATTTTCCAATGGTGACTTAAAACAACAATATAAAAAAAAAATGAAGGATAATTATGGGAATTATAATCATAATGCTTTTAACTGTTTTTAAAGGATACTAATGCCATGAGTTTTTAAATGAACCTTTGAAGTGTAATTAAATGATGCACATCAGAGTTCAATAGATTATAAAGCATTAAATAGCTGCCGTAGCAATAACCATCGCAGCCATTGTGCTTATTCAGCATGCAATAGCTATTTGAGACAGAATAACCTCCTACCTGTCAAAACATACACCTCCTGATACATTTGAAATATTTTGATACTGGAACTATTTAATCTCGAGTGTCTTTTCGACCTCTGAATGATATAATTACTGTACTAGATATTGTTTGGGATTTTTTCACAATAAAATATGTAGAGTTGGCTCAAAAGTATTATCCTGTTCTTGAAGCATTAGAGAGGAGAATTTTACTGGTACTAATTGTTCTGAAAAAATTGGCATCATTACAGAATAAGTTAATTGTATTGAAATTTGTAACTTAAATTGCCAGTTAGAAAAGTCCTGTCAAATGTCAACAGGTCACTTTAAAATTATGGGGAGACATTGCTTTGATTATTAATTAAAGCAACTTGGTGAATTCATTTCATGGAGATTGCCTCTGGCCAGAAAATCTAGTCAAATTGTTAACCTGTTCTCTTATAATAGGGTTACATTTCCACGGGGGTTCTCCCAATCGTCAATCTTTGCCGGAAGACCTGCGGAAACCCCGGAGGCACGTTTACACTGTTTTCCACAGATCTTCTGCCGATGTTACAGCAGGCGATCAGAAGACTCCCCGCGGAAATTAATAGTGAATATATTTATGATTTCACTGGAATTAGAGGCACAGGAAATATTCATGGAAGTATTTAACATGTTGTTTCACATAGTGAGGAGAGCAAATCATCGTCACTGATTGCTTAACAATGGCTTCCTGTAAAATAGTGATGATGCAACATGATACTGGAAACTTTCGATTTACCGGCACCTAAATAACCGGAAATCTCGGTTAACCGGCAAAATTCAGGAGTAGGTTCAGGTAAGTTTTATTTCATATTGTACTTGCCTTCCTCGATCTGTTGCTGTGCAAGGGTGTGGCTGCAGCTGTTGCTAAGCTACAGAGACGCTTGAAACTTGTGGCCATTGTTCTGAACCTGTTGCTAAGCAACAGGGTTTGTTGCTTTATACGGAGCTCTCAGCTCTCCGTATCTTTTACTATAGCTTTCGGTTCTCCAGAATTTTTGATGAACCGGCACCATGTCGGTCCCATCGGTGCCGGATAAAAAAAGGTTTCCTGTACATGTGTATGAAAGACTCAAGTCAATAGTGAAAAAAACCCTCTGTAACAATCAGTGAATGAGCAGCATTCTATTTATTAAATAGGAATCTTCCCAAATCCATTCAGGTCATTGAGGAAAAAAAAGCTGCCATTCATCATTCATAACAGTCATTGCAGTTAAGTGGTTATTTTCCTGGGCTATGAAACTAGTAGGAACATCCTAAAATAAAACAAATGGAAAATACTGCGGATGCTGGAAATCTGAAATAAACAGAAAATGCTGGGAATACTCAGCAGGTCAGGAAAGAAACAGAGTTAACGGGTTGGGTTTTTCTGTGGAGGCGGGATGGTGGCGGGAGAGCTGGTTGCCGGGTTCCAGTCCTGCTCCCGCTGCAGCCGCTCTGTCAAAGGGATTTTCTCTTGATTGGCCTTGTTAAGCTCATCCTGCGGGCTTCCTGACCAATTAACAGGAAGCGGGTCTAATGACATCATTTGATGACACGTCATCAGCCGATTTCCTTAAAGGGACCACGGCCACTTTGGGGGGGATTTTAACTCAGGTGCAGGATGGTGTTGTGTTATCCGAATTTCGTGTTTCCCACACTGATCTAAATGGATGTGGGAGATTGATGCAATTTTAACTGAATTAGCCAATTGATTTCCAACGTGTGGGAAGCCTTTGCAAATGGGTGTTCCTGACTGAAAGTCCCCTCCGGTGACATCATTGCTGCTGCATTTAAGGTCCACAGCAAGCCTTGCTTCTTCTGCAGACTGCCAAGCTTCTTGACTGTGCAGTGTGAGGGAGCTGCAGCAAATATGACAAGTGGGAGGGCCAGATCAGCTCCTCGCTTTGACGAGGTGGCACGGCAAGCATTAGTGAATGGGGCTAGGGCCAACAGGGAGGTACTCTTCCGTTCATCAGGGAGGAAGAGGCCAAGGCAGTGTGGATGCAGGTGGCTGAGGAGGTCAACTCCTTGGGAGTCACCTGCAGAAACTGGATACAGTGCAGGAAAAGATTTCATGACCTTCAGCGCACTAGAAAAGTGAGTATGAATTTCCCATCACCCTGAATCTGATCCCCATTGCCTTTCCTCACCAGCACTCAGCTTTAGCAATCCCTTCCTCCACATCCCACTTGACACTGACATCCATGCACCCTTACCCATTCCCCCTCTCTCTCTATGCTCACATTCACATAACTATTCGACCATGCAGCCCTCACACTCCCTATCACTCTGATGCTTTGAACACAACTGACAACACACAGGGAGGGCCCTTGGTCTTGCAACCTCACTCCATCTTTGTCTCCTTCTAAGTATCTATGCTATGCAATTTCTACACTCACTCCTTCATTCTCACTCAACCTCCACTTGTCTCCCTCATTGCAGGAAAAGAGAGCTCACAACAAAAGAGAGCGAGCCAGGACAGGAGGAGGGACAGCCTCAATAGCCCACCTGACCCCCTGGGAGGAGGCCGTCCTGGAAATTATGGGAATAGAGGATGATTCACGCATGGGGGATGGACAGACTGGTGTAGCACAGCACACTGGTGACAGAAAAGTTTCCCATCTCTCTCTTTGACATTGCATGAGTCGCTGATAATGATTGTGAAGCTGTAACAGATGGCCTTATGAGCATCTGTAAAAAGCGAGCATGTAGCCTTTGCATCACATCTCTGACTCTTTCCATTACTCCTCCACAGGACCATCACAGGCATCCGTCCCCCCAGCCAGGAATAAGAGGCTGAGCAGCCAGACTCCTCCGAGGAAGCTGCAACCTCTGAGGGTGCAGCGTCAGCAAAATTCAGCGCACCCAGCAGCAGCGCAGACACTCACACCTCGGTGGGACTTTTGGGACATAGAGTAGTGTTGTCACCTGGTGTATCACAGCTCACAAGTGAGCATCAGCAGATTGTGGAGACAGGGACAGCATTGGAGACTCCTAGTCGGAGGGTGCAGGACTCTGCCTGCTCGGCTCGCAGCATGTCGACCCTCTGCCTCTGGGTCCATCCATAAGATCAGAGGTGATGGAACTCCAGGCACAGATGCAGGAGTCCCTGGCAGGTTTTGTCTCTAGGGTCGCTGCGAGTGTGGAGTGAATGGAGGAGTCCATAGTGAGCATGAGCAGAGCGTTTGTGGAGTCATTGGTGCATGAACGCATCACCACGGAAAGGATGGGTACCTCCGTATAAAGGATTGCTACCTCCATGGTAAGGCTGGCTACCGTAGAGGAGAGGATGGCTATGGTAGAGGAGAGGATGGCTATGGCCATGGAGGAGCTTAGTCACCAGGGTATGGAAAACATGGTCATTGTTCAGAATAGAATGACATCTCTTGAGGAGTGATGGGCCTCTATTGAACAGAGAAGCCAGACCTTCAGGGAAGTCCTTCTGAGTAGGACTGCCATTGCAGATACAGGTCCCTATAGCCACCCTTATGTACAGCAAGGTGCTCTCCAGCCACTTGCAGGCGCTGAGGGGGACCTGTCCCATGAGAGAGAGGTTGGTGGCAGACCTCAAGGAAGTGGGGGCTCCTCTCCAAGCGCTCACACTTCCATGCCACTGCAGAGCCCTCGGTCAGAGCCCCACCGGTGTCCACACCCAAGTGAGATAGACATCTCAACCCCTGCACAGCCACAGGAACAGCAGACCGATGACGAGCCCTCACAGGCTCGCAACCCCAGAGGATGCCCGCCAAAGGTGTCGAGACAGGAGCAGCAGGAAAGTGAGCAAGGGGCCTCCACATCTGCTGAAGCCACAGGGGAGCCACCACGTTGGAGCAGGCGTAAGAGGAAAATTCTGCACAAATAGTCACAAGGGTTGTCACTTGGATGCAATTTTGTGTTTATTGTAAAAATGCCATCACATCGTTATTGAACATAAAAATTCTGATGGCAAATGTTGCAGTTGTGGCGTCTGTCATTTCGCTATTGGGACTTCCACACTGAGGCCTTAGGAATACTTGCAACTGTCAGTATGGTGGTCAGAGTGCTAGGAATCCTTTGGTTCTTGGCCATTGTCAAAGCTCTGGTAAGAAGAAGCAGGGCAAAAGTGTTTAATTGACTAGGCTAAGCAAATCTGGCCAGCATGAGTGCGTTCCTTGCATCACGAGTAGCAATGTTCTCGCGTAATGCTGCCGCTGGTTGATGGGCCTCTGCATGATGCTCGTTTTCGCACTCCTCCTCCTCCTCCTCTTCTTCCTCCTCATCTGAGGAGGATATGTGAGGAGCCACTTGGTCCTCAGGAATCTGCAAGCCACTACGCTGTGCCATGTTGTGAAGTGCACAGCAAACCACGATGATTCTGGAGACCCTGGCTGCTGAGTACTGCAGGGCTCCACCTGATCTATCCAGGCATCTGAAGCACATCTTCAGCAAACCAATGGTTTGCTCAATAATGAATCTGGTGGAAATGTGGCTGGAGTTGTAGCACTCCTCATCTTCATTGGCTGACCTCCTCAACGGCGTCGTAAGCCATGTTCTCAGGGGATAGCCCTCGTCTCCAAGTAGCCATCCGTTAAGTTGGTCTGGCGGACTGAATAGCGGAGGCACACTAGACTGGTGCAGTATGAAGGAGTCATGGCAACTGCCAGGGTATAAGGCACAAACATGCAAAATTTCCTTCTTGTGGTCACACACCAGCTGAACGTTGAGGGAGTGGAAGCCCTTGAGGTTGACAAAAATACTTGGATCATTAGACTCGGGAACAGTGCCGATGGATTGGAGGGTAGCTAACGTTACCCCACTATTCAAAAAGGGGGGTAGGGAAAAAGCAGGTAATTACAGACCTGTAAGCCTTACATCAGTTGTGGGCAAAATGCTGGAGTCCATCATTAAGGATGAAATAGCGGAGCACTTAGCAAATGGGGACAGGATAGGACAGAGTCAACATGGATTTACAAAGGGTAAATCGTGCTTGACTAATCTATTGGAATTTTTTGAGGGAGTAACTGGTAGAATAGATGGGGGAGAGCCAGTAGATGTGGTGTACCTGGACTTCCAAAAGGCCTTCGATAAGGTCCCACATAAAAGATTAGCATGGAAAATTGAGGCTCATGGGATAAAGGGGAAAGTTTTGGCGTGGATAGGGAACTGGCTGTCAGATAGAAAACAGAGAGTTGGAATAAACGGCTCATTTTCTGAATGGCAGGCAGTAACAAGTGGGGTACCACAGGGATCTGTCCTGGGCCCCCAGCTGTTCACAATTTACATTAATGACCTGGATCAGGGAGTCGGATGCAGCATTTCCAAATTTGCAGACGACACTAAACTAGGAGGTGGGGTGGGCTCAGAGGAAGAGACCAGGAAGCTCCAGAGCGATTTGGACAGACTGGGCGATTGGGCGGATAAATGGCAGATGCACTATAATGTGGACAAGTGCGAAGTTATCCACCTTGGGTGCAGGAACGGGAGGGCAAATTATTATTTAAATGGCAATAGATTGGGAGAGGGGGAAGTACAGAGAGACCTGGGTGTTCTTGTACACCAGTCACTGAAGGCGAGCATGCAGGTGCAACAGGCGGTCAAGAAGGCAAACGGTATGCTGGCCTTCATAGCAAAAGGGTTAGAATACAGGAACAGGGATACCTTGCTGCAGCTGTACAGGGCACTGGTGAGACCACACCTCGAGTACTGTGTACAGTTTTGGTCGCCTCATCTGAGGAAGGATGTTCTTGCCATGGAGGGGGTGCAGCGGCGATTCACCAGGCTGATACCAGGAATGGCGGGAATGACCTATGAGGAGAGACTATGTAGTTTAGGGATGTACACACTGGAGTTTAGAAGATTGAGAGGGGACCTCATAGAAGTGTATAAAATTCTGACAGGTCTAGACAGACTGGATGCAGAAGGAATGTTTCCCTTGGCGGGTGAGAACAGAACTAGAGGACATAATTTAAGGATAAGGGCTAAACCATTTAGGACAGAGATGAGGGGGAATTTCTTCACTCAGAGAGTGGTGAACCTGTGGAACTCATTGCCACAGAGGGCAGTGTACGCCAGCTCATTAAATATATTTAAGAGGGAATTAGATATATTTCTACGGGCAAAAGGGGTTAAGGGTTACGGAGAGAAGGCGGGGACGGGATACTGAATTAAAGGATCAGCCATGATCTCATCGAATGGCGGAGCAGGCACGAAGGGCCGAATGGCCTACTCCTGCTCCTATCTTCTATGTATCTATGTATCTATGTGATGGGGTGCCCTAAGGGCCACATGTGTGCAGTCAATGACACCCTGCACCTTTGGAAAGCCTGCCAGATTAACGAATCCAACCGCTCGCGCCCTGACACTTGCTCGATCCTTGGTGAAATTGATGTGATTTTGCACGAGGGCAAAGAGGGCATCGGTTACCTGCATGATGCAAGTGTGTGCGGCTGCCTGGGAGATGCTGCTGATGTCTGCTGCTGATCCCTGGAATGAGCCTGAGGCAAAAATGCTGATTGCGGTGATGACTTTGATGGCCACTGGTAATGTTTGTCCACCTGGTCCTCTGGGCTGCAGGTCTTGCTGTAGCATTGCGCAGATGTCAGTCACTACCTCTTGCAAAAGTCGGAGCCGCCTTTGGCACTGCTGCTCAGACATGTTGAAGTAGCTGACCCTGCATCTGTAGACCCTGTTTGGGGGGGTATCTCCTGCGCCGACGGGCTTCCAGGCGCTGGCCCCTTCTGGCCTGTGCAGCTTCAGGTGGCTGAGCAGCAGCCTGGTGCTCCTGCTGCTGCTGCTTTTGCTGGTGCTGCTGTTGTTCCTGGTTCTGCTGCTGCTGCTGTTGCTGGTGCTGCTGTTGTTCCTGGTTCTGCTGGTGCCACGGCTGGTGCTCGAGCTCCTCTACTGCCCAGATGGGAAGTAAATAAATGGCTCCCATGCTTCTGGTATATGCCTCCATTGAGGAAGCGCCGAGTGAAGGTGGCAAGAGTGGTTTCCCAGGAGGTCACACTGGAGATGGGTGTCAGGCTCCAACATTCCACAGGTGTGGTTAAGCCTTCTTTGCCCCAGACCTGAGACCACTAAGTCCTGCCACCTGCAAATCATGGCTGATCAAATCTCCTCTTTAATGGATGACCTGCAGTTGATAGTCAGCAATGCAATAGTGCTCCCGCCAGGTTTCACATTCATGTTTCCCACCAGGCGTGTTTCACGTGGGAAAAGGGTTAAATTCGCAAGGGCCTTTTAAAATAGGATTATAGAGGCCATTTAGTGGCCGTTAAGGGCCTTAACGACCAGTCCCACCTGTTGAATGCGGGACGGAGTCGGGACCATCAGACACGACTGAGTTAAAATTGCTCAGAGTCGGGAATCAGGCGGCAGGGCGGGGGGGTGTCCCGCCCGCCCGCCAGCTTTTGCGATTTTAAACCCCCACACGCCTCCAAGCCCGCCTCCACGGCTCAATGAAAATCGAGGCCATGGAGTTTAACAGTTGTTCTGTCAGTGTTTGACAGCATTGAGGTGCTGCAAACACTAACAAGCACTGCACAAAGGTGGACGGTTGCACCCTGGCTCTCCAAAGACTCCCTCCATATGCTTATGGAGGGAGTCACAGGAATGTTCTCTTCCCTTCCAAGGGTGGAAGAGGCCTTCCCAGGACACCAACGCAACCTGGTTGCACATTGCACAGGACAAAAGCAGGAATGTCGTCAAGGGTCCCTGGCTGCAGTGGCGCCAACCTTTCAATGATCTCAGTGGATCACGAAACGTTACTGCAAAACCACACTCAAACTCACCCTGCTGTGCCACTCAACAAAACCCATCACTCTGCCTTCCATACCCTTCTCCTGCACATCCTTACTCACACCAACTTACCTTGCACCTCCACCCAACCCCCTCTATCTACATTATCAGGTTCTCATCCCACGAGCCACCCCACAAACTCACCCTTATCCTAATGCACGCATACCAACTAACAACACACAAGAGTAGGCACTTGAGTGGTTTAGCAAGTGAATCATAGACTCATAGAATCAGAGAAAGTTACAGCACAGAAGGAGGCCATTTCAGCCCATCGTGTCCGCGCCGGCCAACAAAGAGCTATCCAGCCTAATCCCTCTTCCCAGCTCTTGCTCCGTATCCCTGCAGGTTAGAGCATCCCAAGTGCACATCCAAATACTTTTTAAATGTGCTTAGGGTTCCTGCATCTACCACCCTTTCAGGCAGTGAGTTCCAGACCCCCACCACCCTCTGGGTGAAGAAATGTCCCCTCAAATCCCCTCGAAACCTTCCACCAATTACTTTAAGTCTGTGCCCCCTGGTTTTTGACACCTCTGCTAAGGGAAATAGGTCCTTTCTATCCACTTTATCTAGGCCCCTCATAATTTTATACACCTCAATAAGGTCTCCCTTCAGCCTCCTCTGTTCCAAGAAAAACAGACCCAGCCTATCCAGTCATTCCTCATAGCTAAGATTCTCTACTCCCGGCAACATCCTTGTAAATCTCCTCTGTACCCTCTCTAGTGCAATCACATCTTTCCTGTAATGTGGTGACCAGAACTGCACGCATTACTCTAGCTGAGGCCTAACTAGTGTTTTATACAGTTGAAGCATAACCCCCCTGCTCTTGTATTCTATGCCATGGCTAATAAAGGCAAGCATTCTGTATGTCTTCTTAACCACTTTATCTACCTTGCCTGCTACCTTCAGGGATCTGTGGACATGCACTCCAAGGTCCCTTTGTTCCTCTATGCTACTCAGTGTCCTACCATTTAATGTGTATTCCCTTTCCTTGTTAGCCCTCCCCAAATGTATTACCTCTCACTTCTCCGGTTTGAATTCCATTTGGCACTGTTCTGCTCACTTGACCAATTTATTGATATTTTCCTGCAGTCTACAGCTTCCTTCTTCAGTATCAACCACAGAGCCGATTTTACTATCATCTGCAAACTTCTTAATCATACCCCTTATATTCAAGTCTAGATCATTGATACATACCACAAAAAGCAAGGGACCTAGTACTGAGTCCTGCAGAACCCCACTGGAAACAGCCTTCCAGTCACAAAAACACCCTTCAATCATTACCCTTTGCTTCCTGTCTCCGAGCCAGTTTTGAATCCAACTTGACACTTTGCCCTGGATCCCATTGGCTTTTAATTTCATGACCAGTCTGTCATGTGGAACCTTATCCAAAGCCTTGCTAAAGTCCATACACTACATCAAATGCAGTACCCTCTTGATATGCCTACAATTAGTCCAATAAAAGGCGACGAGTTAAGAACGTAACTGAAGGTTTTTATTGGCTAAATAACAGAGCCCACCCTCGTGGGTGATCCGATCCAACAGGGAGGAATACTAGCCAGTCAGCTACCTTTATACCTGGGCAGGTAATGGGCGGAGTCGGAGGTGGTCAGCCCAGGTATAACAGTGCGACAAGAGGCGACCTCGTGTAGTGATGTGACAGTGAGAACAGTGAGAACAATATACAGTGATAACTATAACAGTGGTTTACCACATTCACCCCTTGTTTAGATTAGAGTCCGGCGGGGTGAAGTGTATTACCAGCTCTGGTATGTCAGTCTGTCCGGAGGCTTCGTTAGCCTCTCCGATCGTCGCAGCGGCGGTGTTACATTATCCGGTGTTAAAGCTGGTGTCTGCGTAGTCGGCAAAGGCTCGTGGGGTTCCAGCATGCCGTCTACCTCGGCTGGACTCGGGGGGTTGGGAGGGGGGGGTGAGGGTGCGAGGTCTCGTAAGGAGACAGTGTCCTCCCGTCCGTCTGGGTAAGCCACATAGGCGTACTGGGGGTTGGCGTGCAGGAGGTTCACCTTCTCGACCAGGGGGTCCGTTTTATGGGCCCTCACGTGCTTTCGCAGCAAGACGGGTCCCGGAGAGGTCAGCCAGGTTGGTAGGGTGGTTCCCGTAGTCGACTTCCTGGGGAAGACAAACATTCGGGCATGGGGGGTGGTGTTAATGGCAGTGCAAAGTAGTGACCGGATGGAGTGCAGCGCAATCGGGAGGACCTCTTGCCAGCGGGAGTTTGGGAGGCCCTTAGACTTTAAGGCTAAGAGGGTGGCCTTCCATACCGTCGCGTTCTCTCTTTCCACCTGGCCGTTCCCTCGGGGGTTGTAGCTGGTGGTCCTGCTTGCTGCAATACCCCTCTCCAATAGGAACTGACGGAGTTCCTCGCTCATGAAGGAGGCGCCCCGGTCACTATGTATATAGTTCGGGAACCCGAACAAGGCGAAGAGTTTGTTCAGGCATTTAATGACCGTGTTACTGGTCATGTCTGGGCAGGGGAAGGCAAAGGGGAAACGGGAGTACTCATCAACGATGTTGAGGAAGTACACATTACGGTCGGATGACGGTAGGGGCCCCTTGAAGTCGATGCTCAGACGCTCGAAGGGGCGGGTGGCCTTGATCAGGCTTGCTCTGTCCGGCTTATAGAAGTGCGGTTTGCACTCAGCACAGATCTGGCAGTTCCTGGTCATGGTCCTGACCTCCTCGATGGAGTATGGCAGGTTGCGGGCCTTAATGAAATGGTAGAGTCTGGTGACTCCGGGGTGGCAGAGGTCATTGTGGAGGGTCTGAAGTCTATCACTTTGCGCGCTGGCGCATGTAATGCGTGAAAGAGCATCAGGGGGGTCGTTCAGTTTACCGGGCCGGTACAAGATCTCATAATCATAGGTGGAAAGCTCGATTCTCCACCTCAAGATTTTGTCGTTCTTGATCTTGCCCCTCAGCTTGTTATTAAACATGAAGGCAACCGAGCGTTGGTCGGTGAGGAGGGTAAATCGTTTGCCTGCCAAGTAGTGCCTCCAGCGCCGTACTGCCTCCACAATTGCCTGGGCTTCCTTCTCGACCGACGAGTGTCGGGTCTCGGGGCCCTGTAGGGTCCTTGAGAAGAAGGCTACCGGCCTACCCTCCTGGTTAAGGGTAGCGGCTAGGGCGAAGTCGGATGCATCGCTCTCCACTTGGAAGGGGATTGACTCATCCACTGCGTGCATTGTGGCCTTGGCTATGTCTCCCTTAATGAGGGAGAAGGCCGCGCACGCCTCTTCCGTGAGGGGGAAGGATGTGGTTTTCAGGAGGGGTCTGGCTTTGTCCGCATAATTGGGTACCCATTGGGCATAGTAGGCGAAAAGCCCCAGGGTTCTCCTAAGTGCTTTTGGACAGTGGGGGAGGGGTAGCTCCATGAGGGGGCGCATTCTTTCGGGGTCGGGGCCGATGACTCCGTTCTCTACTACACAGCCAAGGATGGCAAGGCGCGCTGTGTTAAACACGCATTTCTCCTTATTGTAGGTGAGGTTCAGCCGTTGGGCCGTATGGAGGAATTTCTCCAGATTCACGTCATGGTCCTGCCGGTTGCGGCCGCAGATGGTGACGTTATCGAGATAGGGGAAAGTGGCCTGTAGTCCGTTCTGGTCAACCATCCGGTCCATCTCCCGTTGGAAAACCGAGACCCCGTTGGTGACACCAAAGGGGACCCTAAGGAATTGGTAGAGGCGGCCATTCGCCTCGAAGGCGGTGTACTGGCTGTCCTCCGGGCTGATGGGGAGTTGGTGGTAGGCCGACTTGAGGTCGATGGTCGAGAATACGCGGTATTGTGCAATCTCATTGACCATGTCCGATATGCGGGGGAGGGGGTATGCGTCCAGCTGGGTGTATCTGTTTATGGTCTGGCTGTAGTCGATAACCAGGCGATTTTTGTCGCCGGTCTTGACTACCACCACCTGGGCACGCCAGGGGCTGCTGCTCCCCTCAATAATGCCCTCTTTCAGGAGTCGCTGCACCTCAGAGCTAATGAAGGCTCTGTCCCCAGCGCTGTACCGCCTGCTCTTAGTAGCGACAGGTTTGCAGTCGGGGGTGAGGTTAGCGAACAGGGAAGGTGGCGGTACCTTGAGGGTGGATAGGCTGCAGGTGTTACGCGGCGGGCGGTTTAACTTTCGCTGGTTGTCGACTGTGAGTGGGGGGAGGGGTCCACCGTATGCTAGGGTTACACTTTGGAGGTGGGATTGGAAGTCCAGCCCTAGTATGACGGCAGCGCACAGCTGGGGGAGTACGAGGAGTTTAAAATTTTTATACTCTGTCCCTTTAACCGACAATGTCACGACACAGTAGCCGCTGATGTCTGTGGCGTGCGACCTCGATGCCATCGAGATGCGGCTGCGCGTTGGCAGGACGGGGAGGGAGTAGTGGCTCACCGTGTCTGGGTGGATGAAGCTCTCCGTGCTTCCGCTGTCGAACAGGCAGGTCGTGGCGTGGCCGTTGACTTTGATGTCCATCATTGAGCTGGCCAGGTGGTGCGGGCGGGCTTGATCCAGGGTCACGGAAGCTAGGGTGTAGATGAGCGCGTCGTTGTCATGACAAGATGGCGGCGAAGATGGCGGCCCCCGTAGTTCACATGAGGCTCTGTTTAAATCGTTTGCCCCGCACAAAGATGGCCGCCCCTGCTGTTCCCATGAGGCTCTGCAGGCTTCGGCTGCCCCGCACAAAGATGGCCGCCCCTGGTTTTCCCATGAGGCTCTGCAGGCTTCGGCTGCCCCGCACAAAGATGGCCACCCCTGGTTTTCCCATGAGGCTCTGCAGGCTTCGGCTGCCCCGCACAAAGATGGCCGCCCCCAGGGTTCGCATGAGGCACTGCTGGCTTCTGAGGATTTGCTTCTGCAGGCCTTGGAGAAGTGGCCTTTCTTGAGGCAGGTTTTGCAGGTCGAGTTTTTGGCTGGGCAGCGCGACCTCGGATGCTTCTCCTGGCCGCAAAAGAAGCAGCCAGCAGCCCGATCGGGGTTGCCTGATGTCGGGGCCGGTACCGGGGCTAGCGGGCCCGGTCGGATCCGTGATGCAGACGCTGAGGTAGGTCCCGGGGGCAGCGCTGTGAAGGGTGGTGGGGTGGGGGTCGGGCCCGAGTCCCAGGGTCGCGAATAGTACCTGGCAAACGCTTCCTGGTCTTGCTGGGTGGCCTCTAGGGTGAGGGCGAGGGCTTCGGCCTTGTCCAGGTCTATGTCCTTAGCTTCAAGCAGTCTTTGCCGTGTGTAGTCGGAACGTAGGCCTCTCACCAAGGCGTCGCGGACATTGTCTTCCATGTTCGCAGTAGCCGTCACCGCTTTAAAGTCACAGTTCCTGCCGAGTTGTCTCAGCGCTCGTGAAAATTCAGCTATCGATTCTCCTGGCTGTTGCTGGCGAGATCTTAAGAGATGCCTAGTGTACATGTAGTTTACCGGGCTCCGGTACTGCTGTTTCAGTAGGTTGATGGCGTCGTCGTACGTAGTCATGTCCTGGATGAGTGTATATACTCTCGGGCTCGCTTGGGCTTTCAGGACTCTTAGTTTGGATCTCTGAGGGACGACGGCTTCCTCCAGGTACGATTCGAAGCAGTCCAGCCAGTGTTTGAAGTCGTTGGCTGAGTTTGGTGCCTGTGGGTTTAGATCCAGGTATGGTGGTTTCAAGGCTTGCAGCCAAGCCGGCTGGTGTGGCCCGTTGTCTGGAGGCTGCTGTTGCTGTGCTGCTGGGTGAGCTCCTTGCTGTTGCTGTTCATTATCAGACATCTTTAAAATTTAGCCAATAAAATTGATATGCCTATCAATTAGTCCAATAAAAGGCGACGAGTTAAGAACGTAACTGAAGGTTTTTATTGGCTAAATAACAGAGCCCACCCTCGTGGGTGATCCGATCCAACAGGGAGGAATACTAGCCAGTCAGCTACCTTTATACCTGGGCAGGTAATGGGTGGAGTCGGAGGTGGTCAGCCCAGGTATAACAGTGCGACAAGAGGCGACCTCGTGTAGTGATGTGACAGTGAGAACAGTGAGAACAATATACAGTGATAACTATAACAGTGGTTTACCACACCTCTTTTACCCTCCTTGTTACCTCCTCAAAAAATTCAATCAAGTTTGTCAGGCATGACTTTCCCTTAACAAATCCGTGCTGACTATCCTTGATTAATCCGTGACTTTCTAAATGGAGATTTATCCTGTCTTTCAAAATTCTCTCCAATAATTTTCCCACCACCGAGGTTAGGCTGACTAGCCTATAATTACTCAGTCTATCCTTTTCTCCCTTTTTAAACAAGGGCACCACATTAGCAGTCCTCCAGTCCTCTGGCACCACACCTGAAGCCAGAGAGGATTGGAAAAATGATAGTCAGGACCTCTGCTATTTCCTGTTTTGCTTCGCTTGGGATACATTTCATCTGGGCCTGGGGTTTTATCCACTTTTAAAGTTGTTAAACCCCTTAATACTTCCTCTCTCACTATGTTTATTTCATCTAATATTTCACACTCCTCCCCCGATAGCAATGTCACCCCGCTCCTTTGTGAAAACAGATGCAAGGTATTCATCAAGGTATTCATTAATTCATCAGGTGTTACACCTGCCCTTATTCTCCCCCGTTCCCACTGTACAGGGCCCCAAACACCCCTTCCAGGTGAAACAGCGATTTACTTGTACTTCTTGCAATCTAGTATACTGTATTTGCTGCTCACGATGTGGTCTCCTCTACATTGGGGAGACCAAACGCAGATTGTGTGACCGCTTTGTGGAACACCTCCGTTCAGTCCGTAAGAGTGACCCCGAGCTTCCGGTCGCCTGTCATTTTAATTCACCGCTCCATTCCCACTCAGACCTCACCGTCCTTGGCCTCTTGCATTGTTCCACGGAAGCTCAACGTAAACTCAAAGAACAGCACCTCATCTTCTGATTAAGCACTTTACAGCCTTCCGGACTCAATATCGAGTTCAACAATTTTAGATCATAACCTCGGCCCCTATTACATTTTTACTTATATTTTTTATCCACAACTTTGTTTTGTTTTTTCACCCCCCCTTTCCTTTTTTTCTCTCTCTCCCACATGGTCGCTGTCTCCCATTCTGCCAGCGCATTTCACACCTAATCTAGAGCTGTCTTTTGTCTCCACTAGTCCTATCACCATCTCGTCTCGTTTTGAATACCTCTTAATGGCTCTTCTTCTCTTTTGTTCTCTCCCAGCTCGGCCTCTTAATCTATTTCATTCCCTGTGCCTCTTTAGTCTTGATAAAGGGTTTTGACCCAAAACATTGACTCTAATTTCTCTCCACGGATGTTGCCTGGCCTGCTGAGTTTTTCCAGCATTTTCTGTTGTATTTATTAAGAACCCTATCAACATCTCCTACCTCCACACACAGATTACCCTCATGATCTCTATTAGGCCCTACCCTTTCTTTAGTTATCCTCTTACACTTAAAATGTTTATAAAACATCTTTGGGTTTTCAATGATTTTACTTGCCAATAATTTTTCATGCTCTCTCTCGGCTTTCCTAATATCCTTTTTAATTACACCCCTGCACTTTCTGTACTCTTCTAAAGATTCTGGAGTATTTAGCCCTCGGTATCTGTCATACGCCTCCCTTTTTTTCTTTATCCTACCCTGTATGTCCCTAGACATTCAAGGGGCTCTGGATCTGTTAGTCCCACCTTTTTTCTTCAAGGGCACATATTTGGTCTGAACCCTCCAGATCTCCTCCTTGAATGCCTCCCACTGCTCTGACACTGATTTACCTTCAAGTAGCTGTTTCCCGTCCACTATGGTTAAATCCCCTCTGAGCTTAGCAAAATTTGCTTTTCCCCAATTTAGAATTTTTATTCCTGGTCTATCCTTGTCCTTTTGCATAACTACATTAAATCTAACAAAATTATGGTCACTAGCACCAAAATGCTCCCCCACTGATACGCCTTCTACCTGCCCAGCTTCATTCCCTAAAACTAAGTCCAGAACCGCCTCCTCCCTTGTTGGGCTTGCTACATACTGGCTAAAAAAGTTCTCCTGGATGCATTTTAGGAATTCCGCACCCTCTATACCCTTCACACTAATTTTATCCCAGTTAATATTGGGGTAGTTGAAATCCCCTACTATTACTGCCCTATAGTTTTTGCACTTCTCAGAAATTTGTCTACATATTTGTTCTTCTATCACCCTCTCACTGTTTCGGGGTCTGTAGTACACTCCCTGCAGTGTGATTGCCCCTTTTTTGTTTTTCAATTTGACCCATATGGCATGGTTTGATGATCCCTCCAAAATATCATCCCAACTCACAGCTACAATAGTTTCTTTAATCAATACCGCGACCCACCACCCCCCTCCCTTTTTACCTTCCTCTCTATCCCGTCTGAAAATCATGTACGTGATCTGCCATACCTGCCCCTCTTTCAGCCACATCTCTGTAATAGCTATAATATCATAGTCCCAAGTATCTACCTGTGCCCTCAGCTCATCTGCCTTGTTCGCTATACTCCTTGCTTTGAAGTATGTACCATTTACTACAGGCAAACCTCCTACTATCTAGCCCTTGATTTCTCTGTCCTTCGAATTTACTTTGTACATTTTTGTTTTCCAATTCCAGTTTTTCTTCCCTCCCTATTTACTGTATACTTAGGTTCCCATCCCCCTGCCAAGCTAGTTTAAACCCTCCCCAACAGCACTAGCAAACCCTCCCATGAGGATATTGGTCCCGTTCCCATTGAGTTGCAACCTGTGTGGCTTGTAGAGGTCCCACCCCCCCCGCCAGAAATGGTTCCAATTCCTCATGACCATGTGAAGTTTCTGGTGATCTGTTGTCATACAGTGAAATCTATATTTTCAACACTTCACTTATTGTACAGATCTATGGGCACCTTGAGAAGTGTCTTACTGAGTTCCAGTGAATGTTGAGACATAACCTCCGCCCCCCCCCCCCCCCCATAGTTATGAGTTCTCATGGAATGGCTTGGACATTAAAGGGATGCTTTATGGTGCTGGTGTGGGATGGTGTCAACCTGGCGCATCATGTGGCAGCCAGGGTTTATAGCGCCAAGTGAAGTAAATCTGGCCATGGTGATGCCATTGCTGGCCTCCCGGGCAGCAATGTTGTCAGGGGCTGATGCCCTGTGTCCTGTACAGCATCAAGTGATAGCGGTGAAGGTTGGTGTTGTTGTTGGTGCTGCTGGAGTGCCTGGTAATGTTGGTGTTGGGGCTGATCGTGGAAGGTATCAGAGGAGCAAGGCGACATAGTTTCAAGGGCACCGATGTTGCTGCAATAGATGGCAGCTGCATGTGAGATGACAGAAGCGATCTGCAAATAAGAACATATAAGAACCTAAGAACATAAGAAATAGGAGTAGGAGTAGGCCATTTGGAACTTCGAGCCTGCTCTGCCGTTCAATAAGATCATGGCTGATCTTCTACCTCATCTCCACTTTCTTGAACTATCCCAATGTCCCTTGATTCCCTTAATATCCAAAATTCTATCGCTCTCTGTCCTGAATGTACTTAACGACTGAGCCTCCACAGCACTCTGGGGTAGAGAATTCCAAAGATTCACCACCCTCTGAGTGAAGAAATTTCTCCTCATCTCAGTCCTAAATGGCTGACCCCTTATTCTGAGACTGTGACCCCTGGTTCTAGACTCCCCAGCCAGAGGAAACATCCTCCCTGCATCTAACCTGTCAAGCCCTGTAAGAATGTTGTTTGTTTCAAGGAGATCACCTCTCATTCTTCTAAACTCGAGAGAATATAGGCCTAGTCTACTCAATCTCCCCTTATAGGACAATCCCCCCATTCCAGGAACCATCATTGCACTCCCTCTATGGCAAGTATATCCTTCCTTAGGTAAGAAGACCAAAACTATACTCAATACTCCAGGTATGGTCTCACCAGGACCCTATATAATTGCAGTAAGACGTCTTTACTCTTATACTCAAATCCTCTTGTAATAAAGGCCAACATACCATTTGCTTTCCTAATTGTTACATGTTAACTTTCAGTGATTCGTGTACAAGGACACTCAGGTTCCTCTGAACACCAACATTTCCCAATCTCTCACCATTTAAAAAATACTCTGCTTTTCTATTTTTGCTACCAAAGTGGATAACTTCACATTTCTCCACATTATATTCCATTTGCCATGTTCTTGCCCACTCACTTAGCCTATCTATATCCCCTTGAAGCCTCCTTGCATCCTCCTCACAACTTTATATTCCTACGCAGCTATGTATCATCAGCAAACTTGGAAATATTACATTTGGTCCCCTCATCCAAATCATTGATGTAGATTGGGAACAGCTGAGGCCCAAGCACTGACCCATTTATTCCTACTCTCTGTTTTCTGTTCATTAACCAATCCTCAATCCATGCTAGTATATTACTCCCAATCCCATGAGCCCTAACCGCGAGAGAATATAGGCCTAGTCTACTCAATCTCTCCTCATAGGACAATCCTCCCATCCCAGGAACCAGTCTGTTAACAAGCCATTTAATGATCTCAATTGTCTCCCCCGCTGCTTGCTCTCAGGTCAGTTCTCCGCTGACAGACCCGACACCTGGGAGACTTGCGGGGAGGTAAGTTGACAGCAGGTTTCCTACCCGCTGTCAGTCTTTGCTATTTGGACAGCGGACCCGTCTCTTGTTTAATAACCTCTTGTATGGCACCTTATCGAATGCCTTCTGAAAATCCCATGGTGAGAGAGGTTGTTCCAAAGAGATGGCACTGGACATACAGTTGATTCTAAACACTTGCAAGCTAAAGAAATCTCTATGGCCTAGAAATTGGGTATAGCCCCGCTTGAGGCGTTAGAACTGGCGCTGCGCAAAGTTTATAGCCAGACGCAACTTATCGCCGCCTGGCGCGATATTGGGTTGCATCGCCCCCAAAGGTGATTGAGGCGCGAATTCAGATGTTGCACGGGACTCCTAAGGCACTAAACTTCCGGCGCAACCCAATATCGGTGCGGACGGGCGCAGTGCAGGTGCTCTCAATTACCGATAACCATGAGACTTCCAGGCGCCGGCCGGCTCTTAAGGAGGTGGGTCAGTCTGCCTCAGCTTCCACACTCAGCGCCTTGTAGGCCTCAGAATCAGCGCAGGCCCTTCTCTGGTGCAAAAAACTTGGACCAGATGGAGAAGGTGAGGTAGAGAGCAGAGCGCTTCAGCAATGAAGCTCTGGAGCAATTGGTGGTCGCAGTGGAGCGCCGTCGAGATGTTCTGTACCCAGACAATGGCAGGAGGCCGAATCATAAGGACTATCGACGAGCTTGGAGGGATGTATGCCAGAGGGTCAACTCCAGCAACATGGTGACCAGGAGCCCTGTCCAATGCAGAAAGAAATTCAACGACCTCACTCGGGTCATCAGGGTGAGTGTTGTTTCTGCATACTTCTGCATCCCTTCATTTGCACCTGTCTTTATGGCTACAGGGTGGCCTGTGCCCCATTGGCCATCTACCAGCAAGCACCGATGGCCCTTTCTGGGCACACACATCCACATTTGACTCAGGGCATCATGTAAGGGCTCTTGCAACATGGCGGGCATGAGATGATCACTCAGGGCATCATGTAACTTAACTTCCCCTCCTTTCCCCTGCAGTCCAAGCTGGCGAAGATTCGCAAAGACCAGCGTCGAACCGGTGGAGGACCTCCACAAGTGGTCACTCTCACGGATCTCGAGGAGAGAGTGCACCAGATTCTTGGAGGTCATCTGAGTGGTCCTGTTACCACTGCAGCTGCCGACCCCATTGTCGACAGCGATGGTAAAGTTCTCACCTTTTACAACTGTCTCCTTCCACTTGGTCCCCCCGCCAGCATGCTTTCTCACTGTGGAGCCATGTCATAACCTTGCCACAATCTGGCATCCCTTGCTGCCAACCTGTCGTTTTGCTAAAGCCACTCTTCCACCTCCCTGCTTTCAGATGCTGCATCACCAGCTCGGGATCTGGGCCCTGAAGCTGCCAGTGCCAGTGCCTCCGGAGGTGAGGAGCAGGAGGAAGCAGGACCATCCGTTCCAGCCTCAGGGGAGCCTACACTTCTGCAGACTGGGGATAGTAGTTCCCTGGAGGGGAGGGGGGGTGCTCTGATGAGGAGCCAGTTGCCGGAACAAGCGGCATGCAGCAACACGAGGGGGGTAGGCAAGTTCGGGCACCGGCTCCCCGGAGGGCAAGGCAGGGAACAATGACTGCTGCACAGAGTGCAGAGGAGGTGCGTAGCCTGGCTGGAATGAGCACCCAGGCCCGGTTCAGGCACACTGAGCTTATGGCTGCAGTGGGGAGGGTGCCTCAGTGGATCGACACACTGTCAAAGAGTGTGCTGGATTTTGGGGCAGCAATGGAGATGACTATCCAGGGCTTCGGGGCAGCAATGGAGAGGACTGTCCAGGGCTTCTAGGCCACTATGGAAAGGACTGTTCAGAGCTTCGGACAATCCATGGAAAGGTCTGTCCAGGGCTTGTCTGAGGCAGTGGAACGGACTGCTCCGGCCTTGTCCGAAGCAATGAAAAGAACTGTCCAGGGCTTCTCCGAAGCACTGGCACCTGCCACACAGGTCCTCACTGCTGCTACACAGTCACTTGCTGGCCTCGTCCACACCCAGATTGAGGCAATGCGAACTCTCACTGCTGCCACCCTATCTGCATCAGCCAGGATCACCCTGGGCCCTTCCAGTACCACACGAGGCCAGGAATCAGTGGAGCAGTCGATTGTGATGATCCGAGCCGGTCCCCTCAGAGAGCCAGTGTGTCGTCCGACCATGGTGCAGGTGTCCTCTCTCGGCAGGTGAGAATTGCTCATGCCACCGCTGGAACGTCTGCAGTGCAGCCGCCACCACCTGCAGTGCACACTGCTTCCAGCCATGCCCAGTTCAAGCAGCCAGCTTCCGCGCCCTCCAAGCCCAGACGTCATCCAGGCCGTCCCTCGGGCTTCTGCACTTCCAAACAGTCAGCAGGCGTCCCCCAGCCTTGACGCCGCCACTGGGGTTCAATTACGTAGGAGCTGCAGGGAGGGAAGGGGCCGACCGCGAAAGAGAAGTTGGTCTCCATCAAGGGGCCAGCAGTTCAAGGACGCTGTTGTGATTGTTTATGATGGTTTGTTTAGTTTTGCGGCTTTGCCAGAGAGTTAACTGTTATTTTGTTAGTTATGGTTTCTGTTGGCATGACGTTGTTATGCTGGAAGGAAGCACTTTTTGACAATAAAGAAAATGTTTTATTTACAATGGTAATCGTAACTATTTACACTCATGGTGGCCTTCAAAGGCTTTGTACGAGCCAAAGTGCGCAGTACGAATGACACCCATCATTCCGTCAGAGGGGCCTAGAACCGAGTCCTTATGAGCCTCTGACGGACGGCCCTTCCAGTTTCAGGAGCCCTCCCATCTTCCTCCTCCTTCTCCTCCTCCTCCTCGTCCGCATGCTCCTCCTCGTCCGCCTGCTCTTCCTCCTCCTCCTCCTCCTCCTTGTCCACCTGCTCTGCTGGACCTTGAGGGTCGGCTGGCATTGGCTGGGTTTGTCGAATGGCCAAGTTGTGGAGCATGCAGCAGACGACGACGATGCGACCCACTTGCTCCGGCGAGTACTGCAGTGCTCCCCCCGAATGGTCTAGACAGCGGAAACGCTGTTTCAGCACACCAATAGTGTGCTCCACAATGTTCCTGGTCGCCTGATGGCTGCTGTTGTAAAGCTCTTCTACCGGGGTGGCGGGTTAACGGAGTGGGGTCATGAGCCATGGGCAGAGAGGATAGCCCTTGTCGCCAAGAAGCCAGCCTCGTGGGTGAGCCGGGCCCTCAAAAAGGTCAGAAACTAAGGTCTGCCGCAGGATGAATGCATCGTGGCTGCTCCCAGGGAATTGTGCGTTGACTGCCATGATCATCTGGCGGTGGTCACACACCAGCTGGATATTGAGGGAGTGGAACCCCTTGCAGTTGCGGAACTCCTCCAGATTCTGTAATGGCACCCGCAAAGCCACGTGTGTTCAATCAATGGCCCCCTGCACCATGGGGAAGTCCGCAATAGCAGCGAAGCCCTGCGCGCGCTCCGCCTGCTTCTCCAGGGTCACAGGGAAGGTGATTAATTGACGCCTCCTTCTATAGAGGGCAGCTGTCACTTGCCGGATGCAACAATGCACTGCAAATTGTGATATATTCGTGATGTCCCCAGTGGTTGACTGAAAGGATCCGCTGGCGTAAAAGTTCAGGGCAACAGTCGCTTTGACAGCCACCGACAGAGAGGTCCTGCACCGTAGACATGACTGCAGATCTTCAGCAAGCAGGTGGCAAAGCTCAGTCACAACCTCCTTACCGAATCTGAGCCTTCGCAGACACTGCTCCTCCGACATGGTAAGGTATGACACCTGCTGCCTGAAAACCCTCGCAGCGTATAGTCGGATTGGCCGACCTCCATTGCCCCTCCTCCTTCTGGCCAATCCCGGCCCTCTCTCCCGCCGTCTCTGTGCCCCTTCCAAGTGTCTGGCCATGAGGACGTTCCCCTACAAAGCAGCTTCCATTGCTATGCCAGACGGGCAACACGCAGTAATGTCTAGCACTCCAACTGCTCCGGACAGGGCTGCAGGTCCCAAGTCTCCGAAGGCTGAATCTGAAAAATTCTGTGCAACAGTCGTTCACCAACTCTCTCCAGCAGCGCTCAGAATGAACAGGCCAAGTGGCTGCAGCTTTTATACTAGAGCTGTCCCCTTTAAATAGCGCCCCCCGACTCCGAGAAGGGCCTGGGAACGTTCCATCCAACTGTCACTAATAGCGCCAGGCGGAAAGGTTCTGGGCGCCACCGAATATCCGGTCAGGGGCGCCAAAAAGGCGTTGCACACTGAAATGACATCATGATCTGCCTGCGCACACGGGCGCGCACTAAGAGTTAGCGCAGGCGCTAAATGGATACTCAATATGGGAGGTGGCGCTATCTTCACTGCGCCTGCCCGAACATTGGGTAACGCCCCAGTTCTCGGGCTCTTTAGGCGCTAATCGCTGGCGCAAACAATCGAATTTCTAGGCCTAAATGTCTTACAAATGTAGTAACCAACAGTTTATGCGCTCTGAAACTGACCATCTGCAATATGACATCCTTTACACCACTTCTGCAGCTGTCAGCTTATCAGATACATCAGAGCAGACACAACTCATGCCAGGGTGAGCTGGCATGTTCCCCGAGCAGTGAGTAATCCTGGGGGAGAACGTAAAATTGGATGGAAGCCTCAAAAGAGCATTAAATTGGCTGTTAACAAGCCATTTAATGATCTCAATTGTCTCCCCTGCCGCTTGGTGTTGGGTCAGTTCGGCGCAGACAGACCCGACACCTGGGAGACTCGTGTGGAGGTGGGTTGACAGCAGGTTTCCTACCCACTGTCAATCTTTGCTATTTGGACAGCGGACCTGCCTTCAAACCCGCCGGCAAAATCAAATCCGTTTCAGGTCTGAGCAAGCAATTGTGGTAAAGTTAATTCGAACAGTGCATACCTACCTCTACATAACAATGGAATAACATGTCTTACAGAAAATAGGAAAATGATACTGATACCTAATACTTAATACATTTGTTTTTCAATGGACAATTTAATATTTATTTTGACTGCAGGCCAGCCTGCTACTTTTTTAAACTCTCACTCCATAGGTGTGTCTGTGCATGGCCAGTTAACTTAGCAGCTCAATTTTGAATCAGTTTTGGAAGCACTAACAGTGAGATTTCAACCAACACAAGCAGCTGCAAATTTTGTCCATCCCAACTCCTGGAATAGTTCTTGACAGACCAAATATTCTCACCCACAAAATGCAGGAGAGAAGATCGCTCCACAAGCCGATTTTCAGGTAGGGATTCAGGAATGGGAATGGGAGCAGGTATGGTAACCAAAAGCACATCAGGGATTATGTGACCATTACCAGACTCTCTGGAAGAATGACTGCTTCAAGTATTTCTACCTGGCATGATGGTGCCTACATCAACATACTGCTATCTTGCCCTACCCTACTCTCCAGCTTTACCTCGTCCAGTGACACTGCTTTCAGAAAAGCCCCACACTAAAACAGTCAGACTGAGAACCAGAAAAGAAGCAGGTACCCAAAAGACTGGGGCAGACTTAAAAGGCATGTTTCAGCCTTTTGCTAGTCTCAGCTGATCACTATTGGCCAACAATTGAATTCAAGAGGCAGTGTTGTAAGAACTAATTGAAGCAAGAATTGGTATCCTAAGCATCCTAAGGTGCTTGACAGGGTCCGGGGGAGGGTAACGGGCATTGAGCAGGGATTGGAGAAGAAGGTTAGGGGATGCAGTGGTTGAAGAGATTGGTTTTGGAGGTAGGGAGAGAAGTAGCAATAGGAAGAGCTTAGGCACAGAGTTGCAGAGTTCACAGCCCTAATGGCTATAGATTCTGCCACTGATGACAGAGAGAAGGGGTGGATAGATGAACAGAAGTCCAGAGTGAGAAGAACATATGTTGTGAGCTGGGACAATGGGCCGGAGGAGGGTGTAGAGGTAGGAAGGGGTGAGGCCAAAGAGGGATTTTAAAACAAGGATGGGAATCAGATAGATGTTAGTGAGGACTGGGGTGATGCGTGCACGGTCCCTCCTCCTCTTTGTTGACCTATATGCAAGCTTTGACATGGCTGACCACATCATCCTCCTCCAATGCCTTTCCTCCATTGTCCAGTACATTAACATTGCCCTTGACTGGTACCACTCTTACATAACCAGAGAATCTCCTAAAATGGCTTCTTTCCTTGCCCCCGCACCATTACCTCTGGAATTCCCAAAGGTTCTGACCTTGGCCCCCTCCTTTTCCTCATCTACATGTTGCATCTTGGCGATATTTGAAGACATGTGAATCAGGCTCCACATGTGCTGATAACACCCAGTTCTAGTTCTCCATTACCCCTCTTAACCTCTCCATATCCTTTGTGTTGCCACACTGTTTTGTCCAATATCCTAGATAAGCCGCAATTGCCTCCGGTTAAACATCGGGGTGACTGAAGCCATCTTCTTCGGCCCCGTCCACAAACTCTGTGCCCTCGCCACCGATTCCACCCCCCTCCCCAGTAACTGTCTCAGGCTGAACCAGACTGTTTGCAACCTTGGCGTCCTATTGAACTAATATCGCATGGTCCTCTTGCCCATCAGTTTTAGTCCTAGTTGTTGTCCGATAATGGTTGCAAATGAATTTCCAGGCCAATAGCTCCTTTAAAGCACAATTTTAAACAAAATTCTTGGTTACAGAAAATAAAAAAAGGTCAATATTTGTCACTGGAATTGCTTGCACTCATTACCATTACAATTACTAAAAACTTTAAATTGTCTGAACCTGCAGGTGGCACTCTAATACTCACGAGTAGTTCCAGGGCTTGGGCTCTATTTTGAACTTGATGCAGTCTGTTCAGCTGTTTACCAGAAATGCTGGTTATGTCTACTGCAATGATATTTTTGCTTACATTAAATATTGAATGATGAACTGTCATAGCTTCTAATCCCATGTGCGTAGCTCTCTTTACTGCTGCATTATCAGTAGTAAATGATATTGAGAATTTTAAATAATGATCTTTGAAACAACAGTACCAAAACAAAACAGGAGTTTGTAGGTACAGTGACATCATATCTCCATTATGCACATTAATAATGAACTATAAACTAAAACCAAAATTATATCATTGAATTCAATTAAATACTATCATTACAACAAAATAACAAATGCCTGTCTCACTGCAAGATGAACAGTGATTCCTACTGAATACTAAAGCACCATAAGGCCTCATTACATGTTTCCAAGAAAATATCAAGCTATTCCTCACAAGCAAAAAAAATGCAGATTAATGCAGCAAGAAATAAATATTAGTCCTTTGATAAGGTTTCTGCAGCAGTGAAATGTCCCACCAGGCTGTAAGTGGGCTATTAACTGTGTTGCAACAACACATGCACAGCTGGGCAGCACAGATCTGCATTCTGTGATTGTGCCATTGAGGAAAGCACACTCTTTGTGAATTCCCCTAGAGTCTGATTCAATAAAAGCTGAGATGTGAAGATGTATATTGTTTATCTTTTAATTTTATCACAGTATTTTATTATGTGACTAAAGCTTATGGTAACACATACCCTGCTCTACCAATATCCCTTATTAGCAGTCACCTGCCTTCTCAATCATTAAATCTTTATGACTGCATAAACACAGACTATCAGATTTAGAGAAATGGATGGTGGTATATTATTACAAATGATAGATTTTTACATTTGCGCTGTATTGAATATTGCTACGACCAATGCTTTACTTCATATCATTTGAAATGCAGCAGTTCACAAACTAATATACCCGTCACCAATGATCCTCACTGTCTTTGCACTTTGGAGACATTTTATTTAAACACTCAGATACAAACCTTTCTACTGTCATTTGCTCTAAAATGGCTATACCTGTGACTTTGTAATATGCCCTGTGACTTTCTGATAATGCAAGCTTGCTCCTGCAATATTGAGATACATTAAAGATGGGTGTGCTTTACCACTTCTGTTATTAAAAAAGACCACAAAACATGTGAAGGGGAGATCATCTTGTCACTAATGTATGATGATCATGAAATGTATTTATGACAGATGAGGCAACTGCTTATTCTGTCACATATACAATTGAAAAATGGATACTAATTGGTGACATTGTGTGACTGCTTTCCTTTCATGAATGCAAAAGAGCCCTAGTGATAAAGTATTGGAGGCACGAGGAACAATTACTGGTCTAACATTTTGCACATTCAATAGTGACCATTTTCAGGATAACTACAAAAAATAGATTAATATGATTTAGGTTTCTATGATAAAGTCCAAATGTTGATGTAATTCAGTAAATTTGGATTCAGATGGCCTGACCCTTTAAGAAAAATGATACACAATGAGCCATGTTGCTTATTTTCTGTGTATGTGCAATCCCATTAATGTAGAAAGGCAACAGAAGTTTGCATTTGTCCATGTTTGACTTTTGGTGTCAGCAGCTGGTAGGGACCATTTGGCATATCGGAGTTTATTTGTTGCAATGATTTTATGTTGTGCGATTCCAATCCATTTGGTTTGATCTAATTCTCATGTTGATCAAGTCATTGAGCTATTTGTTTCTTTGATAATCTACAGGACCTATTCATTTGTGGTGTCATCACTGTGATGGTCTGTGGCAACTGTGCAAGCTGGGCGTCTGATTCCCTGTTGGTCTATGGGAGCTATTAATTGGAAAAATCCATGTTCTTTAACGGTCTATGAAAACTCTGAATCTGAGATGTTTGCGAAGATCTACAGCAGCTATCCATTGAAGGTATCTGTTTCTGTGATACCCTATGGGACCTATCCCTTGAGACAGGTCTGTTTTCATGTTGGCCTATAAAAGAATTGATTGGAAGAGTTCATTTCCCTGACACTGTGTGGAAGCAGCTGTTAATCTGAGGTCTTTGCTTCCCAGGCACTTTATGACGGCAGACAGCAATTTACAGTCAGGGATTGCCTACAGTTTTTTTAGAAGAAATAAGCCGGGTTTTGCATCAGCTGCCGCTAAACTGTGGCTGCTGCAAAGCAAGGCCAATATGAGGTGACCTCTTGGAGTCTTTCTTGCACTGCTCATTTTGATACAAGTCTGAGCAGAAACTGCAGTAATATATTGCATTTTTGGCACAAGCACAACTGGTGTTTTCCAGGGGGCAAACTGCAGTATAATGACAGGATCTGCTCGGTCAAATCTGGGAAGTTTTATAATGTATAATGTATACAGTTGGAGGTTGCAGCTGATCTGAACTGTGCCAATCTTATGCTGCATGGAAGCTGGTGTCCTACTTCCAGATGGCACAGCTCTACATCTGCCTCTATATTAACCCAGGCCCATTGAAAATAGTTGCCCCATGGTCATTGCTGGGTAGGTGACCAATCAGGCTTCACTGGCTGTTGATCACCTTATTATGCTTTTTTCATGCAGTATAATTGAATGCATAATAGCTCATAATTATATTGTGGTTGGTGTACTTCTGAAGAAATAGCCAGCAGTCAGACGTTCATATATATTAGAGATGCAATCAGGCCTGCTGCCCAAGCTTCATTTGGAATAGCAGCTTATACCTGTATTAATCATCCCCAATCACCAACTACCATGCAACATAAGATTGGCACAGTACAGATCAGCTGCAGCCTCCAACTGTATACATTATACATTATAAAACTTCTTTACCCAAAGTGGTGAGAATGTGGAACTTGCTACCACAGGGAGTGGTTGAAGCGAATAGTATAGATGTACTTAAGTGGAGGCTAAACAAGCATATGAGGGAAAAAGGAATAGAGGGTTATGCTGATAGATTTAGATGAGGAAAGACGGGAGGAGGCTTGTGTGGAGCATAAACGCCGGCATGGACTGGTTAGGCTGAATGGCCTGTTTCTGTGCCATATATCCCATGTAATCCTATGTAAAGTGAGGTACGCTCACCTCTGTCTGCAGATGACAGTGTGCAGGTCCCAGCAGGTGGGGCTTCTATCCTTGCACCCTGTCCTGCCTGACATCACCCTATTGATCCTCCTCTTCTTCTAAGCACATTATATAGGGAGATTCCCATTGGGAGGGGGTAATGATGCTGGAAGGAAAATAGAATGGCTCATTAAAACCTAATTGCCAGCAGAAAAAAAAGAACATTAGTCAAGAAATGGATGAAACACACTTACCTAATGTTGCACTTGGAGTGCTGTATTGCAATTGGGTTAGTGATTCAGAGCAGAGAGAGCCTTACCCTTTATTTAACTCATGCTGTTCCTGATCTGAGAGTGCTTGATGCTGACACTAGAATTAATGATGGAGACTCTTCCTCTGGGCTTTTCTACCCCTTTAGGTGGTCTCTCCATCTCTTCGGGTTCTGTAGTGGTGGGCCAATTTTCCTCTGTCATAATGGCAGAATCCCATCGGACACCTGCCCTGCATTGATAGCGACCTCCAACCCAAGAAAGTGGGTTGTGTTATGATGGGGATGGAGGAGTGGTTGGAAGTCCCATCCCACCGCCACCCCTCAGACAAGAGGGAAATCCAGTCCCTTATGTGTGGAGAAAATTCTTAAACTTTGAAAGGGATCCATTAGCTGCAACTAGAAAAATCTCCCACAAAATAACTGATTCAAGAGCTCTTTGGACTGTTAAGAATTTTATAGAAAGAGTTCACTTTCATTACTTTTGTTTTCTTTTGGGAAGTCCGACTCAGTTGTACAATGTATTCCACAGCTGTTTGGTAATGCATTATGTACATACATGCACTTTTCGAGGTTACATTGTTAAGTACTGAGTGAGCATTACATTTGACGTTCCTGTCATAACTCTCCCAGTAAGTGTATTCTGCATACTTCACATACATAAAATAAAAACAGCCATGGCTGCTTTACCCATTTCAAGTATAATAATGGCGATGACAATGTTTTTACTTTTAATGTATTGAAAAGAATATATATGAAATTAATAAATGGTCCAATCATATTCAGATTCAATTTTATTGTGCCCAGCATGTATGAAAATAATGGGAAGCCATAGTTCTTTTGAAGACCATTGTTCTACAATAGACTCCTACACCATGTCATAGTTAAGCAGCTGCTTTAAGCCTCTAATTTTACAGATTTGAATCCCAGTGGAGAGCAAGATTAAACTGCAGCAATTTGTGTGCTGAGTTCGTCATTTCTGAGCCAGCTGCTTTAGTGAATAGGAGTTGCATGAATTAAAGCTGACACATCATTTGATAACTATAGGATAAGCATCTTCCCTTAGCCATCCCACCCACTAGCATGCATTTTCTGCATAATATCCTGCACCTTTGGTTCAAGAGATTCATGTTTGAAATAAATAACACAAAATGGTGGGAGAATTGCTCTGATTCAAACGTATAGCAATATCATAACTGTATTTTAAAAAAGACTGTTGCTACACCTAACAATCACAGGAATTCTTCCCCAATATGTCATGTTTTTCTTAAAATATTGCTGAACGCAGTTTGGGTACCATATTTCACACAGAATCACAGAAACCCCACAGTGCAGATAGAGGCCATTTTGGCCCATTGAGCCTGCACCGACACATATCCCACCCGATCCCCGTAACCCCTACACCAACACATATCCCACCCTATCCCCGTATTTAATCCCCCTAACACTAAGGGTCAATTTATCATAGCCAATCAACCTAACCCGCACATCTTTGGACTGCGGGAGGAAACCGGAGCACCCGGAGGAAACCCACGCAAACACGGGGAGAATGTGCAAACTCCACACAGACAGTCACCCAAGGCCGGATTCGAACCCGGGTCCCTGGCGCTGTGAGGCAACAGTGCTAACCACTATGCCACCGTGCTGCCCTTTTTTATTTAAAAGTAATTAACTCTCAATCTACAAATCAAGTGAGACAACAACATTTCTGAAGCGTGTGTGTAGAAAGGGTTTAAACATTTCCAACATCCAAGGATTTGTGAAATATCGAAGTGCAAAAAGTACCCCTATAACAGCCCCATAAGATTTAATAGTTCATAGAATTTTGTTGAAGATGAAGGCATTTCTCCTGAAGTTGTATTTTTCAAATCAGCTGGATGCATTGTAATGGACGATTATATCCAAACCTTGTACATCTAAGCAAAAACAATGAGAAAATTGACTGCAATTTTCTTTCTTTTGCTTCTTTAATCTATACACAGAGATAAGCTTTACACTAAAATTCAATGGTCATAAATATTGATATGACCAACTGATCAACATATCTTTCTATACTGTCCATTTTCATTTTTCATCATTTATTTTCATAAGCACATTCTCTATCCTACAAAGCTGATTATCTTTTCAAAATAATTGAAACAAAAACCCAGAATAATTAGAACACATTGTGGAAGCTGTGCCCTGAAGTGGTACATTTTGTTTCTTGAATGTTCTGGCACATGTTTGTTCTTTTATTCACTGCATGGCTTCTGCCAGACAAACCATCAGAATATTCATCTGGAGTGCCATTTCCATCTATATATTTTCTTTGTTCCTTTTCAATGTACAGAATATGATGTCAGATAAACACTCAAGTTGGTGCAGTAATGTAATGGCTGCTTTTTTGTTTCAGTTTCTCTGGAACACTCGCTATAGATATAAAAAAAATACAAGATGAGACCTTGGAGTGTAATTGCTACAATATGCTTGTTCCCATCAGAGCACCCTCTAGTGTTCAATTTGCTGGAAATCTGAAATAAAAAATCAATATAAGAGGAGACCCTAGAGTGTAATGAAAGGTCATCGGCCTGAAACATTAACTCTGATTCTCTCTCCACAGCTGCTGCCTGACCTACTGAGTATTTCCAGCATTTTCTGTTTTTATTGCAAACTAATATGGAATGTTTTTTCTCTTTTTATTCCCTTATCTCCTGAAGGCACCAAAGGCAGCTCCGAGGAAATTCTGGGTCATTGTTTTCCAACTGCTGTTTGAGCTGATGGTCATCTACAGTTGTGGCAAAATTCAGTGTAGACCAATGATCAAACACAGGACCTTCCTGATCACTATGGATAATGTACAAGGGGGTACATTTTTCCTCTGCATTATCAGGGAAACTCCTTAATACATTAAGTCAATATTTACTGATTTTTATTATTTGATACTCTACTTTTGGATTTGTTCTCAGGATATAGATGATGCTAGACAAGGTCACCTTTATTGCCTATATCTAGTTGCCCTGAGAAGGTGCGCCTTCTTTCATAGTACAGTAAACTCATGTTTAAACGGCACTTAATCATCCAGAATACTTTAATAACCGGCAAAATAGATAACCGGTAATCTTGCCGAATCCATCCAGCACTCGTTTTGCCAAGTCCGAGTCTCCTGCAGTGGCCGAGTTAGTCAGTGGTTTTTATTTTTGTTTGTGTTAAAAATTGCCTTGGTAGGTGTACCACTCTGTTATCCAGAATTTCTCATCAACCGGCACCATCCTGGTTCCATAGATGCCGGATAAGAAAGAGTTTACTGTAATTGTTTTTACAACTACGTGGTTTGCTAGACCACTTCAGAAAGCATTAAGAATCAACCAAATAGTGTGAGACTGAAATTCTATGTAGACCCGGACCAAGTAGGGGTGGCAAGTTCACTTCTCTGAAAGACATTAGTGAACCAGCTGGGGTTTTATGAGAACCTGACAGCTTCATGATCATTTTTTTCTGATGCTAGTCCACAAATGATTGGATTTATTGAATTTGATTTTACCATCTTGCCATGATAGGATTGTGAATCATGATATCAAGTTTGCTAGTCCAATACTGTAACCACTAAACTACAATAGGTTCTCAATGATTGCATCACAATGATAGCAAAGCAAATCAGCCAAATCGAGCATTTGCCTATCTTATGATACCTACTGCAGCCAAAATTAAACTGGAACAAACAGTTTTTGTTCAATGCCTGTATGTTTGTAATATCTGTAATGTTCTTACTTCTAATTCATTAATTTCTTTATTTTTCTGTATTCTATTTGATCATTTTCTGATTTGGTGATCTCACCAATCATATTCTGCAAAAGACAACCAACCATATTTTATGACTAATCATATTTTACACAATTCAAGCAATCACATTTACAAATCACATTTGATGCAGCCAACATGACATGCCTGACTGAAACTGAGTATTATACAAAATTAGGTAATTCATCAAAGTACAGTACCTCTGTACCTGAAGAAGGTCTTTAATATCTTGCATAGAGATATTGCCACAATATGGAAAAATTATGCAATGTGTAATCTTAAATTGTATGAAATGTTACACAATCTCCAGTTTCTGTATATCATCACTGTAATGTTTCCAGCCTTGTGAGAATCAAAAGTAAACTTAATTCAGTAAGATTGCCATTTGGAATCATTGGAGTAACTCATGCTTTTTACCATCTGAGGCTTGTGATTATTTCTCTATGATTTCATGCTCCTCTTTCATAGCTGCTAAAACTACAAAAATAATTCCGATGTGGATCATGTGACTACTCTAAAGACTAATGGAGAATGTTTTTATGCCACAATCTGCCAGTTGTAGGCAAGGCAATTAATCTAATGTAGTTTTAAAATTTCAGTGGTTGTATATAATAAGAATTTCAAATCTAAGTCTTTTATGCGTAGATGGTTGCTATAAATTCATTGGCAGTTGGGTGCACTATATTGTTTCAACCCTTCAAATTAGGACCATGAAGTTGGATGTTTTTGTGACTGGAAGGCTGTTTCCAGTGGGGCTCCGAAGGGCTCAGTACTAGGTCCCTTGCATTTTGTGGTTTTTAATCAATGATTTAGACTTCAATGTAGGGGGCATGATTAAGAGGTTTGCAGATGATACAAAAATTGGCCATGTGGTTAATAATGAGGAAGAAAGCTGTAGACAGCAGGGATATATCAATGGACTGGTCAGGTGGGCAGAAAAGTGTCAAATGTGTCAAATGGAATTCAGTCTGTAGAAGTGTGAGGTAACGCATTTGTGGGAGGGCTAACAAGGCAGGGGAATACACAATAAATGGTAGAATACTGATAAGTGTAGAGGAACAGAGGGACCTTGGAGTGCATGTCCACAGATCCCTGAAGGTAGCAGGACAGGTAGATAAGGTGGTTAAGAAGGCATACAGGATTCTTTCCTTTATTAGCTAAGACATAGAACATAAGAGCAGGGAGGTTATATTGAAATGTATAAAACACTAGTTAGGCCACAGCTTGACTACTGCGTACAGTTTTGTTCACCAGATTACAGGAAAGATATGATTGCACTAGAGAGAGTACAGAGGAGATTTACAAGGATGTTGCCAGGACTGGAAAATTTTAGCTATGAGGAAAGATTAGATGGGCTGGGGTTGTTTTCTTTGGAACAAAGGAGGCTGAGGGGAGACGTGATTGAGGCGTATAAAATTATGAGGGGCCTAGATAGAGTGGATAGGAAGGACCTATTTCCTTTAGCGGAGAGGTCAATAACCAGGGGGCATAGATTTAAAGTAATTGGTAGAAAGATTAGAGGGGCGTTGAGGAGAATTGTTTTCATTCAGTGGGTGGTGGGGGTCTGGAACTCACTGCCTGAAAGGGTGGTAGAGGAAGAAACCCTAATCACATTTAAAAAAGTACTTGGATATGTACTCGAAGTGCTGCAACCTGCAGGGCTATGGACCAAGAGCTGGAAAGTGGGATTAGGTTGGATAGCTCTTTTTCGGTCGGCACAGACACGATGGGCAGAATCTCCTCCTTCTGTAAATTTCTATGATTCTATGAAGTCTTTTGCCTTGCATCATCTTCCCTTTTGTCATTTAATCACCCCTCCCCTCCCCTCTTTCCCTACCTCTGTACCTGCTAAAAACTGTTATATTCTAACTTTTTCCAGTTCTGACAAAAGGTCATTGACCTGAAGCGGAATTTTCCGGAGTGATAGCGGGTGAGATTGGAGACTGGTCGGGTGGGAAAGTTGTTATTTTTGGGAGCGGGTTGGGAACCCACTGTCATCCCGCTCCCACATGCCTTTCCCCCAGGCACGTCTGTCAGTGTGGACTCGACCCGGCTGGCAGAGGCGGGCGACACAATTTAAATTATTGTAGCTCGTTGTCAGACCCTTAAGAGTGGTTTTAACCTTACATTTTAAATTTAACTGGATGGCCATGGGAAATGCACTGCTCGGGAACCACGTCTGTCATGAGGCGGGAGTTCAGTGGCCATTTCTCCAGCTGATTAGTTGACAGCATCAAGTGTACTATAAAAGCTCCCAACTGACAAATTATCACATTCCTCAGCAGAAGCTGTTTCTCACTGCATTCCCAGCTCAGATTCTGCAGGCTGCAATCTTTCCAACAAAGTCTCCATCCACTGTCACTTCATTGGAAGAACCTCTCTCACCATTGACAGATTGCTTCTGTCATCTCTACTTCATCTGCCATCTATTCCATCAGCACAGATGCCGATTTATACTCTCACCTTGGTCCTCAGAATCCGAGCACGATAAGCACCAGCACCAGCAGCACTCGGCACTTCTTCTTCGGCAGTCCCTCGGAACCGAGGATGACTTGCTTTCATATTAAAAATGAGCTTGCAGGTGACTGATTAGTCCAATGTGGGACCTACAGTCTCTGTCACAGGTGGGGCAGATGGTGGTTGAAGGGGTGGGTGGGTGGGGGGCTTGGGTAGACGTGCACTCTTTCCGCTGTTTGCGCTTGGCTTCCGCTTGCTCCCGGCGACGAGACTCGAGGTGTTCGGCGCCTTCCCGGATGCTTCTCCTCCACTTTGTGCGGTCTTGGACCAGGGATTCCCAATTGTCGGTGGGGATGTCCTTGAAGCATTTCCTCTGCCCACCTGGGGCTCTCTTGCCGTGCATGTGGATAATGTGACCCGTCCATCGGAGCTGATTGAGCGTGGTCAGAGCTTCGATGCTGGGGATGTTGGCCTGAGCAAGAACACTGACGTTGGTGCGCCAATCCTGCCAATGGATTTGCAGGATCTTGCGGAGGCAGCGTTGGTGGTACCTCTCCAGTGCTTTGAGGTGCCTGCTGTACATGGTCCATGTCTCTGAGGCATACAGCAGGGCAGGTATCACTGCTGCCCTGTAGACCATGAGCTTAGTGCCGGGTTTGAGGTCCTGGTCTTCAAACATTCTCTTCCTCAGGTGACCGAAGGCTGCACTGGTACACTGAAGTCGGTGTTGGACTTTGTCGTCGACATCTGCCCTTGTTGACAGTGGGCTCCCAAGGTATGGAAAGTGGGCCATGTTGTCCAAGGCCTTGTCGTGGATTTTGATAATCGGGGGTCAGCACTGTGTGGCGGGGGCAGATTGGTAGAGGACCTTTGTCTTTCGGATGTTTAGTGTAAGGCCCATGCTCTCGTACGCTTCAGTGAAGGTGTTTACAATGGTTTGGAGTTCGGCGTCCGAGTGAGCGCAGACGCAAGCATTGTCTGCATACTGTAATTCGATGACAGAGGATGGGACGACCTTCGATCTGGACTGGAGGCAACGGAGGTTGAACAGTTTCCCGTTTGTTCTGTAAATTAGCTGCACTCCAGTGGGGAGCTTACTGAGGGTGAGATGGAGCATTGCAGCAAGGAAGATTGAGAAGGGCGTTGGTGCGATGACACAGCCTTGCTTGACCCCGGTTCGTACGTGAATTGGGTCTGTGGTGGAACTGTTGGTCAGGATCACAGCTTGCATGTCGTCGTGAAGCAGGCGGAGGATAGTGACAAACTTTTGAGGGCAGCCGAATTTGAGGAGGACACCCCATAATCCCTCACGGTTGACAGTGTCGAAGGCCTTTGTGAGATCAAAGAAGGCCATGTACAGTGGTTGGTGCTGTTCCCTGCATTTCTCTTGTAATTGACGTGCGGTGAAGATCATGTCCATTGTGCCCCTTAGTGGGCGGAATCCGAATTGCGACTCTGGGAGGAGCTCTTTGGCCACTGGTAGAAGGCGATTGAGGAGGATTCTTGCAATGACTTTCCCTGTGGCAGATAGCAGGGAAACTCCTCTGTAATTACCGCAATCGGACTTGTCACCTTTCTTGAAGATGGTCACAATTACGGCGTCTCTGAGATCCCCTGGCATGCTCTCCTCCTTCCAGATAAGAGAAATGAGTTCATGAATTCGCGCCAGTAGTGCTTCTCCGCCATGCTTTAGTGCCGCGGCGGGGATTCCATCTGCTCCTGAGGCCTTGTTCTTCAGTTGTCGGATGGCCTTCTCAACCAGGCACACCAGCAGCACCAACAACAGCACCATCTACCTTCTCTGCAATCACCTGAGGCACAGGACACAGGGCATCAGCACCCAAGCACATTGCTGCCCGGGATGCCAGTGATGGCCTCATCATGGCCAGATTTACTTCACTTGAAGCTGTACACCCATATGGCTGCCAAATGATGTGCCAGGCTGGCACCACCCCACACCAAAACCATAAAGCATCACTGCAATGACCAAGCCATCCCTTTCACACTTGCCACCATTGCGAGAGGTATCATTATGTCTCACCATTCACTGCAACTCACTAAGCTACTTACAAAAGTGCACATCAATCTGTCCAAGACCGGAAAGTGTTGAAAATTAAGATTTTTATGTTTGATAGCACATTAATGGAAACTTTACATAAACATTGGATAAAACACCCAAATGGCTACCCTTGTGAATCTACTTGCGTGTCATCTTTCTCTTCCGTGTGAATCTACGAGGTGCTAGCCCTGTGACTTCAGCAGAGGTAGAGGCAGTCTGCTCACTTCCCTGCTGCCAAGGAGCTGGAGGGCACCTTTCTGCACATTAGTGGGGCCATGAGGACCCACATCTATGCTATCCCTCCTAGAAAGGAGGTCTATGAGCCTCTGCCATCTATTCTCCATACCTAGCCATCTATCCTCCATAGAGACCATGTGCTCCTGTGAGTGGCGCATTAGCTGTTCCATGCAGATGGCCATTCTATCCATGGAGGAGCCTACAGTCACCATCACCTGTGACACGGTGGTGCTCATGTTGGAGATGGACTCCTCCATTCTCTGAACATTTGCAGACATTGCGCTCATAAAACCTGTCAAAGTCCCCTGCACTTCTTCCTACACCTCCAGGATCACCCTCTTTCTGGATGGCCCCCGAGGCTCAGTGTCTGCATGCAGCTGAGCAGAGCTGGGAGTGTCCTGCAACAACTGGCGAGGACTCTCCACTGCTGACCCTGTCAACACCATCTGTTCTTGCTCACTTGTGAGTTGTGAGACACCCGGTGACAACACTACTCTATCTCCCGTGGCACCCACCAAGCTGTGAGTCTCAGCGCTGGTTCTGGGTGCGCTCATGCCTGGTGACGGTGCACCCTCAGAGGCTGGAGGCTCCTCTGAGGAGTCATCTTCATCTTCCTCCTGGATAGTGGTGGGGGAGGGGTGCTCTTGATGAACCTGTGGGAGAGTAAAGAGATGAGTTAGATATGTCATATGAAGATTGGGTGCAGATATTATTATGCACATGATGACCATTCAGTGTGTAGGATTCGCAAAATTGGACTTTATATTAATAAGGGTCAAATGGCAGAAGAGGCCGTGATTTTAAAGACTGTTTTAAAAGAAGCCCAGAAAAAGGGGCATACAAAATGGCCACCATACCATGTGACCAGCTTATTGGGACACTTTAAAATGGTTCCTGCGCAACCTCAGACAGCTTTGTGGATTCAACCTACAGCAAGTTCTGGAAGCCGTTTCTGAGAGAACGAAACCAGACCCACACATATACATATGGATTAGATGCAGATCCAGTCAAGATCGGCCTGGAGACAGAGGCCATCTAAATGTTGACCCAAACAAAAGGGGATAATTTCATATTCATGAGAACAGCATCCAGGACTAAATAACAAGATCAGCAGGACATTAAAAACAATGAAGGTAATTCCAGACCAGAGATGGGCTTTACCAGCCATTTAAGACATTTTAAAATATAATGACTACCCCACTGTGCTCCCAGCCCGCCAAAAGTAAAACAAAGACTAACCTGATTTTGGGCGGGAGACGGAGGTTTCTGGAAGAAAGTATATCTGGAAGACTTTTCAGCAGTTGGACAGACAGCTTGAATCCGGACACCCAGAAGAAGAAGCAGGCACTCGCAGGAGGAAGAAGAAAGCCAACATCGAGAAGGCCGTCTTGAAGCCGGCGTTCCGCCCCGGGGAAACACATCGGGAGATCATCGACCATCCCCGGGCCATTGCCGAAATGAGAGGCCATCGACCCAACTTGGGAGAAGAGACAAAAAAATAATGGTCCCAAGAGAAGAAACCTTCCAGCCACCCCGGCTCGCGAGAAGAGAAAAAAAACTGAAGAAGCGATGGGAGCCAGCCCAAGGCTCCTCTAACCAGGGTCGACCCGACAATCCTTGACCCCGCCGACATCCAGGCCCGCCGGTGTCCAGCTGCCCCCGACCCCCACCTCAGGAGAGAGGTGTAGCGCAGCTCGCAGGGGCTCCACGATCCACGTGGAGACGAAACGCCTGAAAGGACCAAACACAGACTCGATTTCAAAACCTTGCACTTCCTAGTGGGATTGGTGAGCATGTTTCTGGCCCTTCACAATTAGATCTAGATAGGTTTAATAAGGGGGTGGATTTAAGGGTACAATTAACATGAGTTGTTGTCCCTCGATGTTCCGTGAGTTTCCTTATTTCATGATGATCTTTGTAGAGTATAAGATGCCTGTATTTGCCTTAGTTAATATCGTGTCATTATGATTTGCTGTGTGTTTTTCCCTCCCATGTACTCTGTTACCTGCTTGCATTTGATTTGATATTTGTCCTTATGCAATAAAATTTCATTTTGTTTCATCAAACTTGGTCTACAAGAGTTTTCTCTACATTGTAGTTCCTGCACCTAATTCCAGAGTATAGAATCTAAGGGGCGAGTGGGTTGAACCACTCAAGGTTTTACTGTGCAAGAGAGAGAGGCCTCTAGAGAGAGAAACCTCAGGGAAACCTCTCAAGGAAAACCCCTTAAAAGTGGCTGCTGACATGAGTGACTGATATATGCCATGTAGCTCTATGAGATGTAAATCTGTCACCAGGTTGCTGTGATGTCACCCTCTCTCCGTCTCCCACTTCCAGTTGTTCGGCGACTGTGGGTATTTCTAAATCAGCCTCCTCTGCTGTTGTAAGGTTTGCAAATGATTGAGGGCTACTGCTGGTTCTCCCCCACTCCCTCTTATTTTGGGCTCTCTTTTCCTGCAAGGAGGGAAAGAAGAGAAGGTTGAGTGAGAGGGATGGAATGAGTGTAAGGAATGGATGGGTTAGATCTTTAGAGGGAGACAATGATGGAGTGGGGTGCCAAAGCCAAGTGGATCCTTGTGTGTTGTTAGTTGGTATGATTGCATTAGGATGAGGCTGAGTGTGAGGGGTGGCGAGTGAGATGGGGATGTAATAATGTAGATAGAGAGAGAGGGTTAGGTGGACATGCAAGGTATGTTGGTGTATGGATGTGCAGGGGTAGGCTTGGGAAGGCAGAGTGATGGGGATGTGATTAGAGGTATAGCAGAATGAAGGTGAGTGTGGCTTTGTACTCATGTGTCCTGAACTAATGAGATCATTGAAACGTTTCCGGCACTGCACCCAGGTCCTCCTGACCACATCCCTGCTGGTGACCTCCTCTGCAATTTCCAACCAGGCTGTTTTGGTCTCCTGGGGAGGTCTCTTCCACCCATTGGAAGGGAAGAGGACCTCCCTGCGTGCTCTGACTCCTTCCATAAACACATGGAGGGAGTCATCGGAGAACCTGGGTGCAGCCCTTTGCCTCTGTGCAGTTATTGTCAGTGTTTGCAGCACTCCAATGCTGTAGTGCACTGACAGCACTAAGTGTCAATGACATTCAACTCCAATGTGACCTTGACAACTTTAAAGATCCCGGCTGAAAATGCGTCATCGATGACGTCACCAGACCTGCACCATTTAATTGGGCCAGGTAACACGCAGGGGGGGCTTAATAGGCCCTATTAAGGGAAAGTCATTTTCAGCAGTGGGGTGGATTAAGCAGTGGGGTTGCGACCGCCATTGCCACCGCCCGCACTGGGCCCGGACTGGGCTCGGACTGGGCCCACACTGGACCCACCCAGGTGGGGAAAATTCCAGCCGTTACCTTTGTTTTTTCTCTCCACATATGCCACTTGACCTGCTGAGGATTGCCTGCATTTTCTCTTTTTATTGCAGATTTCCAGCATCTGCAGTAGTTTGCTTTTGTATAACTGTAAGTTACCTTTTTAAATTGAGAGTATCATAGTAACATTGGTTTTTGCAAGTCAACCTAAGAGTAGATCCTTCGACTTCTTGCCTGTGATGAGATACCTCAGCCACCACCAATGCCTATTGGGAAATCATGGACTGTTCCCCCACATGCTGATGGCAGGTGAGGACTCAGAACATCTACCCAGCAGTGACCTATTTAGACATAGGTCTTGGTATAAAAACTGATGTTATGGCAACTGAATGTAAGAAATGATTATGTAACTATTGTTTTATAAAGAAAACTAAATGGCAACAATGAATTCATTTCTTTTATAGTTACTCAAAGTTCACCACTGTCTATATGATTATTTTATTTATTTTTCCTTGACTCAGACCACTCTGTGGCAAGTTAGAACACCAGAGTTGTGACAGTTTTCTCCCTCTGGTTATAAATGAATTATGTCATTGAAGACCCACAGTCCGAATTTAAATCCTCCATCTAAATTATGCACTCATAATATGGGAATTTTTGGCAATGGGAAACGGTCATAAGGCCTAACAAACTTCTCCCTTTTTCATATGTCAAACCCAACTTCCTGCCTTCTCACTATCCCGCTATCCATTCTCTTTCCAGAAACGTATCCAAATGTTTAATAGTCTCTGGTAATATATTCTACTGTATGAAAAACTTTACCTGACTTCAGCTCTTAATCCTAACTTTGTAATTATAAATCTAAATGATGAATCTGATGTCATAGCAGATGGACCTAAATACATCATCTGCTCATAATCCTTAGCATAATAAATTTGTCCAAGAAACGTTTGATGTCTAAATATGTGAACACAAGAGTATAACTGGAAGAGTAAGGAATAGCTGAAAAAAGATCATAGTAAATGCATAGAAAGAGGAACAAGTGTTATAATGAAAATGTTGAGGTTTAGACACTTTCAAACTTATCATTCAGTATCTTACTTGACAATAGTCACATTTGAAATGTGATTCATTTTTGATGGATATTGAGATCCTGAACCACAGTTAGTTTACAATGGTTGCTGACCTTCATTTCGTATCACAATTCCTGGGTCAGTGATTGTCGAGAACTAGTGATGCAGACTGGAGGTCAAGACCATTTGTAAACACAGCACATGGTTCAGGATCTCAATCTCCGCTACAAAAATGGAAAGATTTCTAAGATCAATTGTATTTCAAATGTCAGTTTTGCTGAGTAAAGCGCCTTAATATTAATCTTTAAAGGGTAATCAAACCCTAGTTGGCAAGTCATTTAAAAAATATATTTCTGTTTTGAATCATTATAGTTTCAGTAATCTTATCAAATTGCTTCCAAGAACTGTCCACTCACATTTCTCCAACCTGAAACTTGCAGATGTTGCGTTACAATGCAATACTCATTAGTTGGATGCACTTTATTGATCAATCTTTTGGGGATGCAACAATAAGATGGAACATATTTACCACACTACTTGTTCATTTACTGAAAACACCTTCCTTTACACCATTTCTGCTGTGCCTTACTGGTCAAGATCCTGAGGAGTGTGTTACACTTCCATTGATGTGATTGACCAATCTGTGCCAACATGACAAGCTGAAGAAATAGATGGAAGTGATAATTAATACAATGCTAATAAAGTGCTGATCTACGACTCAATTATCTGATTGTTAACCACATTAAAATAGTGCGTGTAACTCTGATGTTTAGTGCACTCTCAAATTTGACAACTTTTTCAACCAACCTGAGGCAAAATGCTTGACCTACTGTGTTGACAATACTATGTATAATAAGTAGCAATTAATAGCATAGAGGTCAAATGATCAAACAGAATCTATGGGAAGTCATTTAATAGAGACTGAGATAACTCTTTCCTCAGGCCAGTTTCTTATGTGTAGTATGAGCTTTTTTGTAAAGCATGAAACAACTTAATTTTCCTTAATGTTTTGGAATAATTTTAATAGCTTAAGCCTCAGGGTCAGCCACTTCACGTTTAAGTTTCAATGATTCTCTTGTTTTATTATCTGTGAATATCATGCCACTTCTTTTTATAAGAAATTAAATAGTCACGCTGGCCATTTAGACAATGAGCATTTAAAGATTATTTTCCAAGAGCAGGAAGATTACTGCCCCTAGGGGCTGACCAAAATACAAGGCCCTTTTGAACAAAAAGCCAATTCATTTGCCACATACAGGATGTGCTGTTTCGGTTTTTGAGGCTGAAAAAAGAAAGCGTCAAGTCTATTCACATCATCAAAGATCGTGAAGAGCTTTGGTTTCAAAGTAACAAAGAGCATGTTATTTAATTTCCCCAGTAGCTTGTGCCATTCTCCACAGCCTTACATTTCCACAGCATCCTATATATCAATGTTTATCAAATACAACAAGGCCCTTTCAGTCTCCTTTCTTTAAGTCATTAGTTCCTGGTTTACAATAATTCTTTAATTTAAAATTAAATGAAATGTTCAGGCTCTTAACTGGCAATATTCATCAAAATTAAAAAGATGTGCCTGTTTGCTCTTGTTTTTCTCGCTGAAGACAATTATCGCAATGAGTTTGGGGGAGAGATTTATATGGCTGGATTTTAAATCAGGTGTGGGATGGTGTCATGTTATCCGCATTTCGTGTTATCCACCCGAATCTAAATGGATGTGGGAGATTGATGCAATTTTAACTTAATTGTCCAATTGATTTCCAACGTGTGGGAACCCTTGGCAAATGGGTTTTTCCTGACTGAAAGTCGCCTCCGATGACAGCATCATTGCTGCTGCATTTAAGGTCTACAGCAAGCCTTGTGATGTGCCTCAATTATTCCGAGACTCGAAGTTAGCAGAACAAAAGTAAGGCTTTTATTAACTCAGAACATAACACGTAAAATAGAGAGATGTCTACCTTCAGGAGGCTGATGCCCGACTGAAGTTAGATTACAAAGGAGCCAGGTACGTATCGGCGTCTTGGATGAGGGGGTAAACCCGGTGGCTTACCCAATTCCGTAGCATTCCGAGTCTCATCTTCGCAGTGTCCGTAGCATCTTTGACGGCTGCAGAATTGTCCAGGAAGAATTCCATACACTCAAACCAGTGTCCGAAGCGTGCTGATGCGCCCGGAGCATGTTGATCCAAATCCAAACGTTCGGGTTTCAGGAGTTGATCCATAGTGTTGAAAATTGAGTTAATAAAATTGATGTGCCTCAATTATTCCGAGACTCGAAGTTAGCAGAACAAAAGTAAGGCTTTTATTAACTCAGAACATAACACGTAAAATAGAGAGATGTCTACCTTCAGGAGGCTGATGCCCGACTGAAGTTAGATTACAAAGGAGCCAGGTATGGGCGGAGCCCTGCACACAACCAGTTCCAGCACATTCCAATACATAATACATGAGGACTGGGGGAAGGGAAAAGACACAGAAAGCAGGCAGTTACAAGACACAGAAAACAGGCAGTGATGAATGGAATATATTTCATCACATTCACCCCTTCTATAGATTTAGTCTGTTCGGGGGTTTGATAGTCCTCTGCGCCCGACGTGGCTGTTGTGGTGCCGCGGGTGTCGGCTGGGTGTCCCCGGTAGCCTCCTGGGTCTCTGCCGGGGGTGCCGCCGGGGTTGTTGAAGGGGTAGTTGGTGGGGGTGCCGTTGGTCGATGTTCTTCCGGGGGTGATGAAAGAATAGTGGGTGGGTAAGGGTTGCTGTGATCGTCGTCGCTGCTATTGCCATGGTTGTTGTCGATGCCGGCTGGGGCGACGTCTTTTATGGACACGGTGTCCTCCCTTCCGTCGGCGTGCCGGACATATGCGTATTGGGGGTTGGCGTGGAGTAGGTGTACTGGCACCACGAGAGGGTCCGTCTTGTGGCCCATCACATGCCTTCGCACGAGTACCGGACCTGGGGTGGAGAGCCATGACGGCATGGATACGCCTGAGGTGGATTTCCGAGGAAAGACAAACATTCGTTCATGAGGCGTGGCATTAGTGGCCGTACACAATAGCGACCGTATCGAACGGAGCACATCCGAGAGGACTTCCTGCCAGCGGGAGATAGGGAGGCCCTTGGTCCTTAGAGCTAGAGTGACTGCTTTCGACACTGTCCCGTTCTCTCGCTCCACCTGGCCGTTACCCCGGGGGTTGTAGCTGGTGGTACGGCTCGTGGCGATCCCCTTGGACAGCATGTACTGGCGTAGCTCTTCACTCATGAAGGACGCCCCCCTATCCGTGTGGATATAGCTCGGCATACCGAACAGGCAGAACAGGCTGTTGAGGCATTTAATGACCGTGGCGCTGGTCATGTCTGGGCAGGGGAAGGCGAATGGGAAACGGGAGTATTCGTCCACAATGTTCAGGAAGTAAACATTGCGGTCGACGGACGGGAGGGGGCCCTTGAAATCTAAGCTGAGCCGCTCGAAGGGCCGTGTAGCTTTGATTAAGTGGGCTCTATCTGGGCGGTAGAACCGAGGCTTGCACTCAGCGCAAGTGCGGCAGTTCCTGGTCAGAGACCGAACTTCCTCAATCGAGTAGGGTAAGTTACGGGACTTTATGAAGTGGAACAGCCGCGTGACCCCTGGGTGGCAGAGGTCATTGTGGAGGGTCTGTAGCCGATCCTCGGTGGCGCTGGCACACATCCCTCGTGAGAGGGCGTCAGGGGATTCGTTAAGGGCCCCTGGCCGGTAAATGATGTCGTACTCGAAAGTGGAGAGCTCGATCCGCCACCTAAGAATCTTATCATTTTTAATCTTCCCCCTCTGTTTATTGTTGAACATAAACGCTACCGATCGCTGGTCGGTAAGTAGGGTGAAGCGTTTGCCAGCTAGGTAGTGGCGCCAGTGGCGCACTGCCTCCACGATGGCTTGGGCCTCCTTTTCCACGGAGGAGTGTCTGATCTCGGGGCCTTGGAGGGTCCTCGAGAAGAAAGCTACGGGCCGCCCCGCCTGGTTGAGGGTGGCCGCCAAGGCGAAGTCGGACGCATCACTTTCCACTTGAAATGGAGTGTTCTTGTCCACTGCCTGTAGCGTGGCCCGCTCAATATCCTGCTTAATGCTTTTGAAGGCGGCGTGGGTCTCAGCAGAGAGCGAAAAAGAGGATGCTTTCAAGAGGGGGCGGGCTTTGTCGGAGTAGTTGGGGACCCATTGGGAATAGTAAGAAAATAACCCCAGGCACCTTTTCAGGGCTTTGGGAGTGTTGGGCAGGGGCAGCTCCCATAGGGGGCGCAATCGGTCGGGGTCTGGTCCGATTTCCCCATTCTCCACCACGCTGCCCAGTATGCAGAGGCGCGTGGTGTTGAAAACGCACTTGTCCTCGTTATAGGTGAGGTTGAGTTTTTGTGCGGTTTTCAGGAACCTCTCGAGGTTCGAGTCGTGATCCTGCTGGTTGTGACCGCAGATGGTGACGTTGTCGAGATAGGGGAAGGTTGCCTGCAAGTGGTGGTCATCGACCATGCGATCCATCTCCCTCTGAAAGACCGAGACCCCGTTCGTCACCCCAAAGGGGACTCTGAGGAATTGGTAGAGGCGTCCGTTCGCCTCGAAGGCGGTGTACGGGCGGTCCTCTGGTCTGATAGGGAGCTGGTGGTACGCTGACTTGAGGTCGATGGTGGAGAACACCCGGTATTGGGCGATTTGGTTCACCATTTCTGATATGCGGGGTAGCGGGTAGGCGTCTAGTAGGGTGTACCTGTTGATCGTTTGACTATAGTCGATCACCATCCGTTTCTTCTCGCTACCCCTTACCACTACCACTTGGGCGCGCCACGGGCTGTTGCTGTGTTCAATAATGCGCTCTTTCAGGAGCCTGTCTACCTCGGTCGCGATAAACCGCCTGTCCTCCCAGCTGTACCTCCTGCTTTTGGTCGCTATTGGCCGGCAGTTAGGGGTAAGGTTCGCGAATAGCGAAGGCGGCTTTACCTTCAGGGTAGCCAGACCGCACACTGTGAGGGGCGGCTGGGACCCACCGTACTTGAGCGTGATGCTTTGGTGGTTGCACTGGAAATCCAAACCCAAGATCACGCTCGCACATAGATTCTTCATGATTAATACTTTAAAATTATCATACACCGTTCCGTTAACGCACAATTGTACCGTGCAGTAACCCAGAATGGTCGATGTCTGGGTTTTATCGGCCATAGAGATGGTACCCTGAGCAGGGAACACCTTTAGGGAGAGTTGTTGTGCCAGTTCAGGGTGGATAAAACTCTCCGTGCTTCCACTGTCAATTAAGCATTTAACCCGGCACCCATTTACCTCGATGTCCACCATTGATTTGGATAGCGGATGCGGCCTGGTCTGGTCCACTGTGACCGATGCCACTGTAGGGCCCTGATCGAGACAAGATGGCGTCCACGCTGTCTGCTCATAAGATGGCGGACCCCACGAGGTCGGGCAAGATGGCGTCCAAGATGGCCGCTCCCACGGCGCACACGCGGCGGTGGCGGGTTTTCCGGCGGGGTTCCTTCTGCACACCTTCCCGAAGTGCCCCTTCTTACCGCACTTAAAGCAGGTGGTACCTTTCGCCGGGCACAGGTTTCTGGTGTGCTTTGGCTGCCCGCAGAAGTAGCAGTTGGGTCCTTGACGCGTCGCGGCTGTCGTAGGGCTTCTGGGGGGAGAGCTGGGCCCCGCCGGTGTCGGGCTGCCGGGCGGGGAAGATGCCTTCCAAGATGGCGGCGCCCTCGGCGCACACGTGGCGGCGTGGGCGGCGCGGGCTGAAGAGTAGGCGTCCGAGTTTCTCTGGGCCATCTCCAGGGACCGCGCGGTGTCCGCAGCCTGTTTCAGGTCCAACTCCGTTTTTTCCAGCAGTCTTTGCCGGATGTGAGTGGAGCTGAGGCCTGTGATAAAGGCATCGCGAACAAGCTCGTCGGTGTACACTGCGGCTTTTACATCTCGGCACTTACAGTCCTTGCCAAGCTTTTTCAGGATGCTTAGGAACTCCTCCACCGATTCCCCAGGTCGCTGTGCGCGAGTAGCGAGTAGATGCCTAGCATACACCTCATTCGTAGGCTGCTGGTAATGCGCCTTTAAGGTGTTGCAGGCGGCCAGGTACGTATCGGCGCCTTGGATGAGGGGGTAAACCCGGTGGCTTACCCAATTCCGTAGCATTCCGAGTCTCATCTTCGCAGTGTCCGTAGCGTCTTTGACGGCTGCGGAATTGTCCAGGAAGAATTCCATACAGTCAAACCAGTGTCCGAAGCGTGCTGATGCGTCCGGAGCATGTTGATCCAAATCCAAACGTTCGGGTTTCAGGAGTTGATCCATAGTGTTGAAAATTGAGTTAATAAAATTGATGTGCCTCAATTATTCCGAGACTCGAAGTTAGCAGAACAAAAGTAAGGCTTTTATTAACTCAGAACATAACACGTAAAATAGAGAGATGTCTACCTTCAGGAGGCTGATGCCCGACTGAAGTTAGATTACAAAGGAGCCAGGTATGGGCGGAGCCCTGCACACAACCAGTTCCAGCACATTCCAATACATAATACATGAGGACTGGGGGAAGGGAAAAGACACAGAAAGCAGGCAGTTACAAGACACAGAAAACAGGCAGTGATGAATGGAATATATTTCATCACACCTTGCTTCTTCTGCAGGCTGCCAAGCTTTCTCTGTTTGGTGTGAGAGGGACCTTCAACAAGGATGACAAGCGGAAGGCTGAGATCAGCTCCTCCCTTCGACGAGGTGGCCCTGCAGACATTGGTGGACGGGGCTAGGGCCAACAGGGAGGTGCGCTTCCCTTCCTCAGGGAGGAAGAGGGCTCCCAAGCAGGCTAAGGCAGTGTGGTTGCAGATGGCTGAGGAGGTCAACTCCTTGGGAGTCACACGAAGAAGGTGGATTCAGTGCCGGAAAAGATTTCATGACCTTCAGCGCACTGGAAAAGTGAGTATGAATTTCCAATCACCCTCAATCTGATCCCCATTTGCCTTACCTCACCAGCACTCAGCTTTAGCAATCTCTTCCTCCACATCCCACTTGACACTGACATCCATGCACCCTTACCCATTCCGTTTCTCTCTATGGTCACATTCACATAATTGTTCGACCATGCAGCCCTCACACACCCTATCACTGTGATGCTTTGAATACAACTGACAACACACAGGGAGGGCCCTTGGTCTTGCAACCTCACTCCATCTTTGTCTCCTTCTAAGTATCTATGCTATGCAATCTCTACACTCACTCCTTCATTCTCACTCAACCTCCACTTGCCTCCCTCATGGCAGGAAAAGAGAGCTCAGAACAAAAGAGAGCGAGCGAGGACAGGAGGAGGGACAGCGTCAATAGCCCACCTAACCCGCTGGGAGGAGGCGGTACTGGAAATAGTGGGAATCGAGGAGGATGCGCGAGTGGGGGATGGACAGAAAGGTGCAACACAGCAAGCTGGTGACAGAAAATTTTCCCATCTCTCTCTTTGACATTGCATGAGTCGCTGATAATGATTGTGAAGCTGTAACAGATGGACTTATGAGCATCTGCAAAAAGCAATGTGCATGTAGCCTTGGCATCACATCTCTGAGTCTTCCCTTTACACCCCCACAGGACCATCACAAGCATCCATCCGCCCTAGCCAGGAAGAAGAGGCTGAGCAGCCAGACTCCTCAGAGGAAGCTGCAACCTCTGAGGGCGCAGCGTCACCAGAATTCTGCGCACCCAGCACCAGTGCAGACACTCACACCTCCGTGGGACTTTTGGGACATAGAGTAGTGTTGTCACCTGGTGTATCACAGCTCACAAGTGAGCATCAGCAGATTGTGGAGACAGGGATAGCAGTGGAGAGTTCTAGCCGGAGGGTGCAGCATGTCGACACTCTGCCTCTGGGTCCATCCATGAGATCAGCGGCGATGGAACTCCAGTCACAGATGCAGGAGTCTCTAGCAGGTTTTGTCTCTAGGGTCACTGTGAGTGTGGAGTGAATGGAGGAGTCCATAGCAAACATGACCAGCACTTTTGTGGAGTCATTGGCGCATGAACGGAAAGGATGGCTACCTCCGTGGAAAGGATGGCTACCTCCATGGTAAGACTGGCTACAGTAGAGGAGAGGATGGCTACAGTAGAGGAGAGGATGGCTACGGCCATGGAGGAGCTTAGTTGCCAGTGTATGGAAAACATTGTCATTGTTCAGAATAGAATGACATCTCTTGAGGAGTGATGGGCATCTAATGAGCAGAGAAACCAGACCTTCATGGAAGTCCTTCTGAGTAGGACTGCCATTGCAGATACGTGTCCCCATGGCCCCCCTGATGTGCAGCAGGGTGCTCTCCAGCCACTTGCAGGCGATGAGTGGGACCTGACCCATGAGAGCGAGTTTTGTGGCAGACCTCAAGGAAGTGGGGGCTCCTCTCCAAGCGCTCACACATCCATGCCAGTGCAGAGCCCTCGGTCAGAGCCCCACCAGAGTCCACACCCCAGTGAGATAGGTGTCTCAACCCCTGCACTGCAGCAGGAGCAACAGACTATTGATGAGCCCTCACAGGCTTGCAACCCCAGAGGACGCCTGCCAATGGTGTCGAGACAGCAGCAGCAGCAAAGTGAGCAAGGGGTCTCCACATCTGCTGAAGCCACAGGGGAGGCACCACATAGGAGCATGCGTAAGAGGAAAATTCTGCACAAATAGTCACAAGGGTAGTCACTTGGGTGCAATTTTGTGTTTTCTGTAAAAATGCCATCACTTCGTAGTTGTACATAAAAATTCTGATGGCAAATATTGCAGTTGTGGCGTCTGTCATTTCGCTATTGGGACTTCTACATTGAGGCCTTAGGAATACTTGCAACTGTCAGTATGGTGGTCAGATTGCTAGGAATCCTCTGGTTCTTGGCCATTGTTAGATCCGTGTATCTTAATGTTGTGTCCTTCAATAATCAGACAACAGACTGCAGGGAACGATTCAACAGGTGTTTACTGAATGAGGGTTACTCTAGAACTAACTTTACAGATCACTACTCAGGGTTTATATACAGGTGTGATCACTGCCGGTACTACAGTATACAGGAGCTGTAAAAAGTAGTTCTCTCCCTTAAAGGTACAGACATTACAATTCCTCCCCTTTTAGATTAACAGTACCATAATGCTCATTTAACAATTAACATTTTTAATATACAATGTTATATGAAAATAGTCCATTCATATATTCAGTCTCTGGGGAGGCTTCCTGATTCTTTCTGGATAACGCCTTTCCCGAATGTCTCGCTCTTGGTGCGGAGGCGATTCTAGCACCCACCCTGTCGTCAGTTGATTCATCAGCTTCCAATGCTATTGTTTCTGAGGTAGATGCGATCTGTACGTCGGGTTCCTCACCAGGTACGTATGGCCGTGACATGGGGTTGACTCATTCCTGTGGCTCTAGGATCTGGTCAGCATGGCATCTCACAATGTTCTCCCCAACATCCACTGTGTACATTCGTGGACCCTGCCGTGTGCATATCATTCTTGGTTGCCATTTCTCTGTTCGGTAGTCGCAGGCCAAGACTGGTTGCCCTACATTGAAGCTCCTTGTCGGCTTCTCATTGATGTGCTGGAATTGCTTACTCTCAACATCTCTTCGTACATTTGGTCTGAGCAAATCCAGACGAGATCTCAAACTTCGGTTAAAGAACATCGTGGCCGGGGCCTGGTTAGTGACTGCATGTGTCGCATTTCTGTAGGCGAACAGGAAATTGTCCACCTTGTGCTGCAGCGGAATGTTGTCATTGTACATAGCCTTTATTGCCTTCTTAAAGGTTTTTACGAACCTCTCAGCCAATCCATTTGTGGCTGGATGATACGGGGCGGATGTGTAATGCCTTACCCCATTCTTTTTCAAGAACCTCCGGAACTCTTCAGACACAAACTGTGGTCCGTTGTCGGAGCAAATCTGTTCTGGCAAGCCATTCCTGGCAAAAATGGTCCATAGGACTGCAATAGTTTTCTCCGTGGTGGTGGAGGAAATTTTGATGACCTCAGGCCATTTCGAGTGCGCATCCACAGCTATTAAAAACATTGAGTCCATGAATGGACCAGCAAAATCAATATGCACCCGTTGCCATGGAGATGAGGGCCACTCCCATGGGTGTAGAGGGGCATGTGGTGGTGCATTTTGGATCTTCTGGTATCCTGAGCAGCTCTTTGTCAGGTCCTCGACTTGCTGATCGATCCCCGGCCACCACACATAAGCCCTAGCAAGGCTTTTCATTTTCACCCCTCCCAGATGACATTCGTGAAGCTCATTCAGCACTCTCTCCCTTAACTTGGGCGGAATTACCACTCGGGATCCACACATCAAGGTCCCCTGGCATACTGACAGCTGTTCTCTTCTGGATGAGAATCCTGGCAACAGTGAGTCGCCATGTGCTGGCCATCCCTTCACTGTCAAATCATATACCCGAGACAGTGTCGGGTCATTTCGGGTCTCCTTCTCTATACCAGCATTAGTTACTGGCAAGCATTCAATTATAGTCGAATGAAATATTTCGACAGGATCCACTGCTGGTGCCTCCTCCGCAGTAGGCAGTGGCAGGCGTGATAGCCCATCACCGTTTCCATGCTGTTTCGTGCCTTTATACTCGATTTCATATTGGTGCGCCCCTAGAAAAAGGGACCATCTTTGTAGCCGTTGCGCAGTCATCACCGGAACGCCCTTCTTTGGATTAAAGATGGAGACAAGTGGTTGGTGGTCAGTCAGCAAGGTGAACTTCTGCCTGTGCAGATAGTGATGGAACTTTTTCACTCCCCACACTAGGCTGAGGGCCTCCCTGTCAATCTGGGTGTAGGTACGCTCGGCTGAGGTTAGTGATCGTGATGCAAAGGCTATTGGCCTCTCTGAGCCATCCGAGAATTTGTGCGACAGCACCGCTCCAATGCCGTAGGGTGACGCATCACATGCCACCGAATTGGTAATGCCGGGTTGTAATGGGCCAATACCTCTTTCAATGTGATTAGTGTTTTGCTCTTCTGGAAAGCTTGTCTACATTCGTCACTCCACTTCCATGGCACCCCAGTTTGCAGTAGGGTGTTCAGTGGGTGTAGTATTGTAGACAAATTTGGCAAGAACTTATGGTAGTAGTTTAGCAGCCCGAGGAACGACCTCAGTTGTGACACATTTTCCAGTGCTGGAGCCTTGACTACTGCCTCAATCTTCTCTGGGGACTTATGTAACCCCTCTTTATCGATAACATGGCCACAATACGAGATCTGTTCTCTAAAAAACTCGCATTTGGGGCGGTTAGCTCGGAGCCCATATTCCTGCAATCTAGTGAGCACCTGCTCCAGGTTGGCAAGGTGATCACTATCATTTTCGCCCGTGACCAGGATGTCGTCCAAATAACACTGGGTTCCTGGGATCCCTTGCAGGACCTGTTCCATTGCCCTCTGCCAAATAGCCGGAGCTGATGCTACCCCGAATACCAGCCGGTTGTATTGGTAGAGTCCTTTATGGGTGTTGATTGTGAGATTTTTTTTGATGCTTCTTCTACCTCCATTTGCAGATACGCCTGGGCCAGATCAATCTTAGTGACGCGTTTCCCTCCCGATAGCGAGGCGAAATTATCTTCAATCCACGGAAGTGGATATTGTACGGTGTGAAGGACTGGGTTCACTGTTACCTTAAAGTCCCCACAGATGCGAACCTTTCTTGGTTCCCCAGGCGTGCTGCTCAATGACTTTTTCATCACAGGGACGATGGGTGTAGCCCACTCGCTCCAGTCTGCCTTGGACAGTACACCTGAGCATTCCAGACTCTCCAGCTCTGCATCGACGGCTAGGCGGATCGTATAAGATACCGGTCTGGCCTTAAAAAATGTTGGGCTTGCGTTTTCTTCAATTTTAATCATCGCTGCCAAGCCTTTTAGTATTCCGAGTCCTTGCTGGAACATTCTTTCGCGTCAGTTAGGATCTTTGCCAGTCGCCCAGGTGTGACGTCGTCATCCTTTTTGTCAGCCACAGTCAGTGCCTGTATGGAATGCCAATCTAGCTGTATCTTCCAGATCCATTCATGTCCCAGTAGTGGTGGTCCTCCATCTGGCAATAAATATAGGTCCATTTTTGGTGTTTCCTTGCAGTTATATATAACGTTCACCCTTATTTTTCCTTTGGGGTAGACTTTTGCCCCGTGCACGTCTTCAAGACAATCCTTGTATCTCTCAAGGGTATATGTGAGAATAGCCGCTTGTAGTCCCTTCGGTTTATGACTGTTAGGGCTAATCCTGTGTCCAATTCCATTTTCACTTTGACTCCTGCTATCTTGAGCTTGACCCAGATAGTTTGGTGATCCTCCATTTTGATCACATTATTTAGTTTCAGACAACCCAGCTCCTTGCTTCCGGTGTCTGTATCACTCTTCTGTTCGTCTGAACTACTCTCCATCACCTTATGTACCTTCTTGTACTTCTCCTGTGGAGATTTCTTGCTGCTGGTTTTCTTTCCCGACCTGCAGACTCTTGCTATGTGTCCTACTTTTCCACACTGTCTGCACACTTTGTCGTTGAACCAGCAATCATTATGGTCGTGTGTTGTTCTGCCACAGCGATAGCACTTCACTGTTCCGTATGACCTTTCATTTGTGCCATATTCTTGCGGTCTCCATTGTATCTCTGCAGCGCCCCGTGTTGCTGCTTCATGTGATACTGCAATGCTGAAAGCCTTGTCCAGCGTAAGATCCTTTTCTGATAGAAGCCATTTCTGGGTTCCTTCACTTTGAAGCCCACACACAAACTTGTCCCTTACATTATCTGCTAGTCCCGTTCCAAACTGGCAGTGTTTCGATAGCTTGTGCAGTTCCGTTAAATGCTCAGCATTACTTTCATCTTTATGCTGGTTCCTTTTGTGAAACTTAAATCGTTCTGCTATCAGCAGCGGTGTGGGGTTTAAGTGGTCCTGTAGGATTGACACTATGTTTTCAAAATCCTTTTCTACTGGCTTCTCTGGGGTTACTAGGTTTCGTAGTAAGCCATACGTTTTTGCACCCATTGAATTCAACAATACCAGCGCTTTCTTGTCATCTGGCACTTCATTCACCTTGCAGTATACTTCTATGCGTTCGACATATGTAGTCCAATCTTCGACTTCATTGTCGAACGCTGTGATACTGCCACTCTTCGGCATTTTTGGGTGTGGTTAGACTGGCTTAAAATGGCATCTCTCGCGCTTTCCTTTCTTCCCCGCTGTGGCTTAAAATGGCGTCTCCCGCGCTGCTGCCAACGCCGCTCTCAGCGGTCCTCGTGGCAAATGGCGATGCCCTGTGGGTTTTGTGCGCTGCTCCTGCGCTGCTGCCAATGCTGCTCTCTGCGGTCCTCGTGGCAATGGCAGCACCTCGCGTTTTCCTGTGCGCCTCTCTCCCCCGTTGACGCTGCTCGGCCCTTGAACACCGGCTGCGCTCTGCTCTCTCTCATCTCTCTCCCCCGTTGATGCTGCTCGGCCCTTGAACACCGGCTGCGCTCTGCTCTCTCTCATCTCTCTCCCCCATTGACGCCGCTCAGTCCTGAACACCGGCTGCGCCCTGTGCGCTCAGCCCTCTCTCTCTCCCCCGTCGATGCTGCTCAGCCTTTTTCTGTGCCGCTCGGTCGGGCTCTAGCCCTTCACTGTCCGGGAAGGGTCTGCGCAGTACCTGTTGCCAGCCCATTTCACTGGACCACAGTGACTGGAAAGCCAAGTCTGGCTCTCAACAGCCTCCCCTGTGATGCTCAAATCTCCGCTGGATGACTGGGCGGTTGCCCGTGGTCGACGCCTGTGCTTCTGGACTCGACCTTCTTCCACTGTTCTCCAGGAGTAAATCCCTGGGAGGTGATGCAGAGTTGCAGGTAGGTTCAAATCTGCCTCGTCGCCAATGTTAGATCTGTGTATCTTCATGTTGTGTCCTTCAATAATCAGACAACAGACTGCAGGGAACGATTCAACAGGTGTTTACTGAATGAGGGTTACTCTAGAACTAACTGTACAGATCACTACTCAGGGTTTATATACAGTTGTGGTCACTGCCGGTACTACAGTGTACAGGAGCTGTAAAAATTAGTTCTCTCCCTTAAGTTATATATACATTACATACATTACAGCCATTGTCAATGCTCTGGTAAGAAGCTGTGAGGCAAAAGTGTTTGATTGACTAGGCTAAGCAAATCTGGCCAGGATGAGTGCGTTCCTTGCATCCCGGGCAACAATGTTCTCGCGTAATGCTGCCGCTGGTTGATGGGCCTCTGCAGGATGTTCGTTTTTGCACTCCTCCTCCTCCTCCTCCTCCTCCACATTTGAGGAGGATATGTGAGGAGCCATTTGGTCCTCAGGAATCTGCAAGCCACGACGCTGTGCCAAGTTGTGAAGTGCACAGCAAACCATGACGATTCTGGAGACCCTGGCTGCTGAGTACTGTAGGGCTCCACCTGATCTATCCAGACATCTGAAGCGCATCTTCAGCAAACCGATGGTTTGCTCAATTATGGCTCAGGTGGACATGTGGCTGGAGTTGTAGCTCTCCTCAGCTTCGTTTGATGGGCTCCTCAATGGTGTCATTAGCCACGTCTTCAGGGGATAGCCCTTGTCTCCAAGTAGCCATCCGTTAAGTTGGTCTGGCGGACTGAATAGCATAGATACATAGATACATAGAAGATAGGAGCAGGAGTAGGCCATTCGGCCCTTCGTGCCTGCTCCGCCATTCGATGAGATCATGGCTGATCCTTTAATTCAGTATCCCGTCCCCGCCTTCTCTCCGTAACCCTTAACCCCTTTTGCCCGTAGAAATATATCTAATTCCCTCTTAAATATATTTAATGAGCTGGCGTACACTGCCCTCTGTGGCAATGAGTTCCACAGGTTCACCACTCTCTGAGTGAAGAAATTCCCCCTCATCTCTGTCCTAAATGGTTTAGCCCTTATCCTTAAATTATGTCCTCTAGTTCTGTTCTCACCCGCCAAGGGAAACATTCCTTCTGCATCCAGTCTGTCTAGACCTGTCAGAATTTTATACACTTCTATGAGGTCCCCTCTCAATCTTCTAAACTCCAGTGTGTACATCCCTAAACTACATAGTCTCTCCTCATAGGTCATTCCCGCCATTCCTGGTATCAGCCTGGTGAATCGCCGCTGCACCCCCTCCATGGCAAGAACATCCTTCCTCAGATGAGGCGACCAAAACTGTACACAGTACTCGAGGTGTGGTCTCACCAGTGCCCTGTACAGCTGCAGCAAGGTATCCCTGTTCCTGTATTCTAACCCTTTTGCTATGAAGGCCAGCATACCGTTTGCCTTCTTGACCGCCTGTTGCACCTGCATGCTCGCCTTCAGCGACTGGTGTACAAGAACACCCAGGTCTCTCTGTACTTCCCCCTCTCCCAATCTATTGCCATTTAAATAATAATTTGCCCTCCCGTTCCTGCACCCAAGGTGGATAACTTCGCACTTGTCCACATTATAGTGCATCTGCCATTTATCCGCCCAATCGCCCAGTCTGTCCAAATCGCTCTGGAGCTTCCTGGTCTCTTCCTCTGAGCCCACCCCCCCTCCTAGTTTAGTGTCGTCTGCAAATTTGGAAATGCTGCATCCGACTCCCTGATCCAGGTCATTAATGTAAATTGTGAACAGCTGGGGGCCCAGGACAGATCCCTGTGGTACCCCACTTGTTACTGCCTGCCATTCAGAAAATGAGCCGTTTATTCCAACTCTCTGTTTTCTATCTGACAGCCAGTTCCCTATCCACGCCAAAACTTTCCCCTTTATCCCATGAGCCTCAATTTTCCATGCTAATCTTTTATGTGGGACCTTATCGAAGGCCTTTTGGAAGTCCAGGTACACCACATCTACTGGCTCTCCCCCATCTATTCTACCAGTTACTCCCTCAAAAAATTCCAATAGATTAGTCAAGCACGATTTACCCTTTGTAAATCCATGTTGACTCTGTCCTATCCTGTCCCCATTTGCTAAGTGCTCCGCTATTTCATCCTTAATGATGGACTCCAGCATTTTGCCCACAACTGATGTAAGGCTTACAGGTCTGTAATTACCTGCTTTTTCCCTACCCCCCTTTTTGAATAGTGGGGTAACGTTAGCTACCCTCCAATCCATCGGCACTGTTCCCGAGTCTAATGAATTCTGAAAAATCATCCTTAGTGCATCCGCTATCTCTAGGGCCACCTCCTTCAGTACCCTAGGATGCATGTTATCAGGCCCTGGGGATTTGTCCACCTTCAATCCCTTTAGCTTCCTTAACACCATATCCTTAGAGATATTGATTTGCGTCAGTTCCTCCTTTGCCAATGTCCCTATTTTTCCCGATATCCCAGGGAGGTTTTTTGTGTCTTCCTTCGTAAAGACTGACCCAAAGTATGCATTTAGTTGATCTGCCATTTCCTTATTTCCCATTATATATTCCCCCGTATCTGACTGCAATGGACCAACTTTGGTTTTCACCAGTCTTTTCCTTTTGATATATTTATAAAAGCTTTTGGAGTTAGTTTTTATATTTTCCGCCAGCTTGTTTTCGTAAGCTATTTTGCCCCTCTTGATCATGCCCTTTGCCCTCCTTTGCTCTATCTTAAACTGTTCCCAATCTTCCGCTCTGGCGCTTTTTTTGGCTATTTTATACGCCCTATCTTTGGATTTTATGCTGTCTCTAATTTCCCCTGTTATCCACGGTTGAGTCACCTTTTTAGATTTCCTTTTATGCCAGATTGGTATAAACAATTTTTGCAATTTTGTCATTCTATCTTTAAATGTTTGCCATTGTTTATCTACCTCCAGTCCTCCCAGGAACGTTGTCCAATCAGACCTACTCAGTTCCCGTCTCATGGCATCATAATTCCCCTTGTTTAAATTCAGGACCTTAGTCTCTGAGTCAATTTCTTCGCTCTCCATTTCGAGTGAGAAATCGATCATGTTATGATCGCTCTGACCCAAGGGTCCCCGTACAACAAGATTACTGATTAGTCCCTTCTCATTGCACAGTACCCAGTCCAATATAGCCTGTTCCCGAGTTGGTTCCTCGACATATTGATCCAGATAACCATCCCTTAAACACTCAAGGAATTCCTCCTCCTCATTATTTTTACTGATTAGGCTAGTCCAATCTATATGTAAGTTAAAGTCACCTATGATGACAGCTGTGCTCTTATTGCACGCTTCTCTAATTTCCCTCGTGATGCCCTCCCTAACCTCTATTTTACTATTTGGAGGCCTATATACCACTCCTATTAATGTTTTTCGCCCCTCGCTATTTCTTAGCTCCACCCATATAGATTCTGTATTAACTGAGTTAATATCCTTCTTTTCAATTGCATTTATCCCCTCTTTTACTAGCAATGCTACCCCTCCTCCCTTTCTTTTTTGTCGATCCTTCCTAAATACTGAATACCCCTGTATGTTAAGCTCCCAGCCCTGCTCACCCTGCAACCATGTTTCCGTAATCCCAATTAGATCATAATTATTAACCTCTATTTCCACAGCTAATTCATCTACCTTGTTCCTGATGCTTCTCGCATTAAGGTATAAAACCCTCAGGCTTTTTTTATGCTCACATTTTTTATGAATTAGTTTGGCCCTTTGTTTTTTGTTCCTCACCCTTTTACCATTTATTTCTGTCTGCCTTTCACTTTCCTCTATTTCACTACATAGGTTTCTAGCCCCCTGCCATACTAGTTTAAATGCTCCCGAACTGCTTTATCAAAAATTACCCCGAGAACATCAGTTCCATCTCTGCACAGGTGTAGACCGTCCCTTTTGTATAGGTCACACCTACCACAAAACTGGTTCCAATGCCTCAAAAATTTAAAACCCTCCCTCTTACACCACTGCTCAAGCCACGTATTTAGCCTAACTATCCTGTTCTCTGTACTCTTACTAGCACGTGGCACTGGTAGTAATCCAGAGATTACTACCTTCGAGGTCCTACTTTTTAGCTTGGCTCCTAACTCCCTAAATTCTACTTGTAGGACCTCTTCCCTTTTTTTAGCTACGTCGTTGGTACCAACATGTATCACGACAACTGGCTGTTCCCCCTCCCCCTCCAGAATGTTCTGCACCCGCGCCGAGACATCCTTGACCCTTGCACCAGGGAGGCAACATACCATCCTGGAGTCTCGGTCGCGACCACAGAAACCCCTATCTATTCCCCTTACAATCGAATCCCCTATTACTATAGCCCTGCCACTCTTTTTCCCTCCCTTCTTTGCAACAGAGCCAGTCATGGTGCCATGAGCCTGGCTGCTGGTGCCTTCCCCCGATGCGTCACCCCCCCCGACAACAGTACCTAAGACGGTGAACCTGTTGCTAAGGGAGACAACCCCAGGGGATTTCTGCACTACCTTCCTGCCCTTGCTCTGCCTTTTGGTCACCCATGTACTGTCTACGCTGGCCTTAACCTGCGGTGTGACCAACTCACTAAATGTGCTATCCACACCCCTCTCAGAATCGTGGATGCTCCAAAGTGAGTCCATCTGCAGCTCAAGGGCCGTCATGCGGTCCCACATGAGCTGCAGCTGGACACACTTCCCGCACACATAGTCGTCAGGGACACAGGAAGCGTCCCTGATTTCCCACATGTTACAGGAGGAGCATGACACAGGTCCGAGCTCTACTGCCATGACTTAACCCTTATATTACTTTTTAATTTTCTAGTTTTAGTTTATTTATCGACTTTTGTTTTCCCGAAGCTTACTTAGACCAATGTATACTGTACTCCTCTTATTCCTTTTTAAACTAACCAAATCCCACTAGTTTTGGTTTTACTTTCTAGGAAGGTTTGAGGAAAGTACTTACCAGTTAGTCTTACCTCCCTGGTCTTTCACTGACTTCCCGGTCTTGTCCCCTTGGTCCTACGCCGACTTCCCGCTCCTCCCGGTTCCTGCCCTGCTGAAAAGAAACTGAGACCAAAAAATTTGTGACCTCTGTTTTTAGACAGCTGCTAAAAGACTACTAGGTTAGAGGAGGGGGGCGGTGGGGGTTCCTACTCTGTAGGAACTCGGGTTTAAGCCACCACCCTCCTTAAATACCTTTCACCTGGGTGCTTCCCACCAGGTCCGCTTCTGAAAAAAAGCTCAAGAGCTGGACTTCCGCCTCAGCTGTTTTTTAAATGGCCCCGAGTCTCGCCGACTGCTGCCTCTCCGCTCCGCTCCGCTCCTGGGCTGCTGCTCCTCCCCCGAACTGGTCGGGCCTCTGCCTTTGGCGCCGGTTTTTAAACCGGGCTCCTCACCTCCTCCGCTGCTGCTCCTCCCCCGAACTGGTCGGGCCTCTGCCTTTGGCGCCGGTTTTTAAACCGGGCTCCTCACCTCCTCCGCTGCTGCTCCTCCCCCGAACTGGTCGGGCCTCTGCCTTTGGCGCCGGTTTTTAAACCGGGCTCCTCACCTCCTCCGCTGCTGCAGAGTTACACTAGACTGGCGCAGTATGAAGGAGTCATGGCAACTGCTCGGGTACTTGGCACAAACGTGCAAAATTTCCTTCTTGTAGTCACACACCAGCTGAAGGTTAAGTGAGTGAAAGCCCTTGCAGTTGATAAAAATACCTGGATTGTGATGGGGTGCCCTAAGGGCCACATGTGTGCAGTCAACAACGCCCTGCACCCTTGGAAAGCCTGCCAGGTTAGTTAATCCAACCGCTCACCTGAGGCAAAAAAGTTGAGTGCGGTGGTGACTTTGTCAGCCACTGGTAATACAAGTCCACCTGGTCCTCTGGCCTGCAGGTCTTGCTGTAGCATTGCGCAGATGTTAGTCACTACCTCTCGTGATAGTCGGAGCTGCCTTTGGCACTGCTGCTCAGGCATGTTGAGGTAGCTGACCCTGTGTCTGTAGACCTTGTTTGGGGGGGTATCTCCTGTGCCGGCGGGCTTCCAGGTGCTGGCACCTTCTGGCCTGTGCAGCTTCAGGTGGCTGTTGTTGGTGCTGCTATTGTTCCTGGTTCTGCTGGTGCCATGGCTGGTGCTCGAGCTCCTCTAATGCCCAGATGGGAAGGAAATAAATGGCTCCCATGCTTCTGGTATATGCTTCAGTTGAGGAAGCACTCAGTGAAGGTGGTTAGAGGGGTTTTCCAGGTGGTCACACTGGAGATGGGTGTCAGGCTCCAACCTTTCACAGGTGTGGTTAAGCCTTCTAAAAGTTGCCCCAGACCTGAGACCACTAAGTCCTGCCAACTACAAATGATGGCTGATCAAATCTCCTCTTTAATGGTTGACCTGCATTTGATAGTCAGCAATCCAATAGTGCTCTCGCCAGGTTTCACTATCATGTTTCCCACCAGGCGTGTTTCACGTGGGAAAAGGGTTAAACTCGCAAGGGCCTTTTAAAATAGGATTATAGAGGCCATTTAGTGCTTGTTAAGGGCCTTAACAACCAATCCCGCCTGTTGAATGTAGGACAGAGTTGGGACCATCAGATACGACTGAGTTAAAATTGCTCGGAGTCGGGAACCAGGCGGGGCGGGGGATTCCCGCACGCCAGCTTTTGCGATTTTTAACCCCCCACACGCCTCCAATCCCGCCTCCATGGACCACTGAAAATCGAGCCCATAGTATTTGTATTGATCAATATCGTTATTCAACAATCATTTCCGGAGAAGTGAAATCATTACAGATTTTGCATTGACGTGATAAATATTACTATGCAATTTCAACATTTAAAGATTTGAGTTTTTATGCCAAATAAAGAATAAATTAGCCGGTGAAAGTCAAGGTATTACATCAAAATTTTGTGAGAGAACCAAATTTTAAATTTCAGTCACAAGCTTTGTTTTTTATTAATGCTTCCAAGATATTAATCTGAAACTCTCAATATGTTTAATAAGGAATGCTAGGGACTGACAAGAATTTAATTATTTGCTGTAAAATTTCACACAATTCCTCATGATTACAAAATAATTACAATGTATTGTAATTGAAATGCATCTATGTAATGATGTCATTGTGCATGATATCTTGATGTTGCAATAGTTACCAACTGCAAAGAGTTCACAATTTTTGGCTCCCTGTGAATGCAGCCCAATGTAAATAAAAGATCATTAAAAGAAGTCAAGGATACAAAAATTATTTCTGTGAGTCTTTTGCCACACACTCTGCCTCTGCAGCTTTCTGCATTTTAGCATCACAGCAACTGTGACAAGCTTACGTTTGGTGTTGAGATTGTAGGATTCGCAAAATTGGACTTTATATTAATAAGGGTGAAATGGCAGAAGAGGCCATGATTTTAAAGACTGTTTTAAAAGAAGCCCAGAAAAAGGGGCATACAAAATGGCCACCATACCATGTGACAAAACCAGACCCACACGTTTGCATATGGATTAGATGCAGAACCAGTTTTAAAAGAAGCCCAGAAAAAGGGGCATAAAAAATGGCCACCATACCATGTGACAAAACCAGACCCACACGTTTGCATATGGATTAGATGCAGAACCAGTTAAGATCGGCCTGGAGACAGAGGCCATCAAAATGTTGACCCAGACAAAAGGGGACAATTTCATATTCATGAGAACAGCACCCAGGACTAGATAACGAGATCAGCAGGACATTAAAAACAATGAAGGTAATTCCAGACCAGAGATGGGCCTTTTACCAGCCGTTTAGGACATTTTAAAATATAATAACTACCCCGCTGTGCTCCCAGCCAGCCAAAAATAAAACAAAGACTAACCTGATTTTGCGTGGGAGGTGAAGCCTCTGAAGAAAGGGTATAACTGGAGTCAGAGTTGGAGAGCTGGTTACGGAGTCGAGCTGGAACACAGTTGCAAGCTTGGAGACCGTTGCAGCTTGTGTCGAGTTTGAATCCGGACAGCCAGAAGAAGAAGCAGGCACTCGCAGGAGGAAGAAGAAAGCCAACATCGAAAAGGCCATCTCGAAACTGGCGTTCCGCCCCAGGGAACCACATCGGGAAATCATCGACCGTCCCCGGGCCGTTGCCGGAACAAGAGGCCATTGACCCAACTTGGGAGAAGAAACAAAAAAATAAAGGTCCCGAGAAAAGAAACCTTCCAGCCACCCCGGCTCAGGAGAAGAGAGAAAAGGAACCTGAAGAAGCAATGGGAGCCAGCCCAAGTCACCTCTAACCAGGGTCGAGTCGACAATCCTTGACCCCGCCGGCATCCAGGCCTGCCGGTGTCCAGCCGCCCCCGACCCCCACCTCAGGAGAGAGGTGTGGCACAGCTCGCCGGGGCTCCACAATCCACGTGGAGATGAAACGCATGAAAGGACCAAACACAGACTCGATTTCAAAACCTTGCACTTCCTAGTGGGATTGGTGAGCATGTTTCTGGCCCTTCACAATCTGATCTAGATAGGTTTAATAAGGGGGTGGATTTTAAGGGTACAATTAACATGAGTTGTTGTCCCTTGATGTTCCGTGTGTTTCCTTATTTCATGATGATCTTTGTAGAGTATAAGATGCCTGTATTTGCTTTAGCTAGTACTGTGTCGTTATGATTTGTTTGTGTGTTTTTCCCTCCCCTGTACTCCCTTATCTGCTTGCATTTGATTTGATAATTTTCCTTATGCAATAAAATTTCATTTTGTTTCATCAAACTTGGTCTACAAGTGTTTTCTCTACATTGTAGTTCCTGCGCCTAAGTCCAGAGTATAGAATCTAAGGGGCGAGTGGGTCGAACCACTCAAGGTTTACTGTGCAAGAGAGAGAGGCCTCTAGAGAGAGAAACCTCAGGGAAATCTCTCAAGGAAAACCCCTTACAAGATCCAGGCCAAGAATTTAGATTACAAGCAACAGTGGTATCCTTCTGTATTTCTGGCATTTGTAGGGGATGACGTGTGTGTCCAGTTAGCTCTGCCCCTGACTGTCTCTGAGCGGTTCAAATCGCTCCCACACCCCTGGGTTCTAGACACCAGACTTAGGTACAGGCGGCGATACAAAATTAGAGTAGACAACTGGTTTGGTGCAAGAAAACCGTATTTTGTTAAAGGCACAATAAGATTACAACACTGGAAATTACTAGAATAATTACAGACATATAAAAGTATACTTAGTTGGGAATGGGGAACACACGGCACATCGAGGGAACAATCACATTAATAATCCCCCTACCCTTGTCCTACCCCCAATAACTAACTAGATTGAGCTAAGAGGGGCCAGGTATTTATGCTCACCAATGGGGTTTCCTTGACAGTTCGAAACCTGTCAATTAAGCCAGTTGCCATTTTGGGGTTCGCTCTTTGTGTCCTTTGGAGCCTGCTGTCCCCACGTGGTCTCAGTCTTGGGAACTGCGAAGGTCCCTCAGTTGGGTTGAGTCCACTGATGTGGTAAGGGCGCGGTTATGGATTTGTCCGGTAAGTCCCCTTTTCTTTTGGTAGAAATAGGGATAGTAAAAGTCTTTTGTTGGATACCTTAGGTTGTAGAGTGGAAACTTCGGGTTTTGTTCTTGTGGTGGTTTGGTCGTCGAGTTTCATTGCGGCTGGGGCTCGGTTGTTGGTCTTCGGTGTAGGCTTGGCCTTTTGTGGCCTAGCTGTCTTTGGTTGAGTCTGCCCCGTCGTGCTGTGACGTTGCTCTTGCTGTTTGGCTCTGTTCCTCACACCGTGCCCCGATGGCTCGCCTTCTTCTGCTGCGCGTTTGGCCCCCAGTGTTATGGTGGACATCCTCAGTGTCAGAGCGGGACGAGAAGAGAAGAGACCTTGCTACCGGTGGGCCTACAATTATACAGGTCTTTCCACCCTTATCTGCGTGCCAAATCAGGTCGAGTTCTTTGTTTAATTTTGGCGGGCTTGTCTAAGGCGATTACAGTCATTCACCTTAACTGCTTTTGGGGCGGTTGTCTCCTTGCTTAATGGCTTCAATGTCTTGGCTGTTTGTCATTTATGAAGTTTAATCGGCGTTTTCCTGGCTTGGTAGCTACTTCGAGCTGTAACCGATTATTTATGCAAAAAGTTAATGGCCTCAAGATTAGGTCTATCCTGAGTTGATCTGTTTCAAGTTGAAGGATGCATATTCTGTGATTATCTAGCTGTCTGGCTTTAGAAATGACAAAGTCTTTCACAGGTCCGTGCATGTCAGGTTTCTTTTCAAAGCTTTGAATGGACCTGCTTTTGCAGGGCCTTGCTTTTTAAAATCCTGCAGGCTTCTGGCACGAGGTTCAGAAGACATTTTCTTTTGGGTATCCTTTTTAATAACTTGTCCAAAATCAGGGTCCCCTTCTTAGCAACTTTTGGGGAATGTGGGAATTTTGAGAAGCCTACACATTATCATAAAAAATATAATGAGATTAAAATTTCACCAAAAGTATTTTTTTATATATATAAATGTTTTTATTTCAAGAAATTCAACTGACAATAATATATATTGGACTTGACAAAAAAAAAGTATAAAATCAGAATTTAACATTAGTGTTCGGTAGCCAAATATGTGGCCTTTATCAGTTCAAGCTGATTGAGAATAACTCTGGTTTATATGACTTTTGAAACAGGCTACTATAATTAAGCATATGGAGGGAGTCATGGGAGAGCCTTGATACAGCTGTGCACCTCTGTGCAGTGATTGTCAATGTTTGCAGCACCTCAATGCTGTAGAATACTGACAGCACAACTGACAAAATCAATTTGGACATGGCCCCTTTAAGGAAAGTGGCTGATCGTGCGTCATCAAATGACGTCATCAGGCCTGCATCCTTTTAATTGGCTGGGAACCTCACAGGGAGGGCTTAACAAGCCCTATTAACACAAAATCACTTGGAGAATGTGGGCTGCAGTCGGCAACAGGCTGGGACCGTGACACCGATCCTGGTGGGTGAAATCGTGGCCACAGTGTGGGAAATCACAGGCACAAATCTAACATTGGGATTATTTCTACAATGATTATTGTTACTGAGTTTGCTTTGCCTGGGTTATTGCAGTCAAAATGATCACTGGATGTTGCGCTAGCATTTTTCAGTCACCTTTTGTGCCATCTAATAGACAAAACAAACATAAAACAGCATTGGCTTCTTTAGTCTCCCCTTTGATGGAAAATAATTTAAAGGGATACTCTGAAGCCTCCTGCTTCTCTATTCAAAAGTTGATGACATATGTGTCATTTTGGGTAGGGAATGGAAAAGGAAAAGGTGGAGAAATTCTTCAGTTATATCATCAATATTGACTCCACGCCCCAGTTCACTATGTATTATAAGCTTATCTTGGTGATCAGTATTGGACATGACTGGCTAGAGTCTATCAAATACCAACACAAAGAATATATACACTTTAATTCACAGCACGCATTATAATGCACAAAGTTCCAATTAAACTAGAAATCACCACTAACAATGTGAAGGATGTGACACAAGAAACAGCATAATGAAACGGCCATGAAAAAGATGTGGGCGTGTTGATTAAGATTTGATCAAGAGCTTGAAAAAAGGAACCAATTAGGTATTATACTTCATTAAGTGAGAGGAGCTTAAGAAAAACTGGGAATAACTTGCAAAGATTTAAAATTAGGGTTTATGATAAGGCAGGAATAACAATACAAACCCTATAGATTCTTAGGTTAAGTCTCACAAGCAAAAGCTTACTGTGCATTTTCACATTCAGAACAGCGAAAAGTAAAGCTGGCAGTGCCCACACCTGGGATGGAAGACAAAGCAAATTCTGAATCCAAAGCAACCAATTTAGGCCATTTCAACTTAATTCATTAGCAGCTGATTCTGATGCACCTACTATGTCATTTTTTAAATGGCTGGAGGAACAATACGTCCTTCTGCATATGTTCCCTATTAAGTTTTGAGTCATTGCATTGCCATAAGTTCTGGGTCTAAAACCCTTTCAAACTAAAACTTTTGAAAGATTAGAACACAATTATTTTTAATTGCAGTTCAAAGGAAATGTCAGAGAATAAAATATTCTCCAGATGCTATGTACTCTAGAAGAGGTTGATGTGCGGATAACTTAAGAGGAAACCAGTGGGTCCCATTGAAGGGATAATTACCAGTCCTAGCCCTTTTTGGGCTACCCCAGATCAGGGGTATTCCCCAGACGTTCACCTTCAACTAAAATTAAAGATAGCCGAATTCTATGAGATGCTTAATTGGGTCTAAAGGTTCAGACTATCCCTCCCTAAAGGAAAGGAACGTCGTGAATATGTTACCGTCCTCCAGACAGCACTTTTAATAAGTTTAACTAGACTGTAACCTTCCGGATATTATGAGGGTCCGGAATACCCCCCAGACTTCTGCAACTCCTCACAAAAGAGTGTATAGAAATTGAGTTCGCGAGATTGATACAGAAATACTACTTGAGACAATTCTAAAAATATATAGATTTATTTAAGAGCTGACATACAGTTAACAGCTTTTGATTCAATCGCAACATTAACAGTTCAAAAACAAATAGCTTACATTTCTTATCCTCAGAGATACTTATTCTCAAATCTTAACTTCGTACATTTTTACATTTCTTATTCTTAATTCTAATCCAGGATATCCACCAAAATCAAATACCTTGATTACCCAAGACTCAAGAGTTGTAGACTTACAGAGTGGTTCTGAAGCCAAGAATCGCTTGCCCCTTCCCAGCGACTTCTGACTGTCTATCTGAAAAACACTTATTTTTATACCTTTTTTTGTGGTTTTGCCTTTGAAGTTTTCTGCTGATGTAAGCTAATTATCTCTGTTCATTTCCTGTTGACTTTTTTCTATTCTTACTGTCAATTTAGCCATTACCTTTTAGAATCCTGTCTCTGTGTTTAGGTGTTTCAAAAATGTATCATAAAATGGTTATTACAGATTTATCTCTTTGATGCCATTCTCACAAAGATCTTTCATTCAATTCTTAATATTGGCTTAACTGGTTATTAGCAGATGTTGTGTCTCTGTGGTGTTCCAAGTTCAATACAAAAGCCATGTGATTGCTTGGTGCATCTATTGAAGTCATATCTTCAAAGTGTTCTGTTGGTATCATATTTACTACATGTAAATTAAAAACACTTCAACCAGGGTGTTTCATGCATTTCTAGCTTTCTCAATTGGTTGCATATATAATCTTATGTTTCCTGTCTTTTATTTGATGTTACTTTTACGAAGGCACATGGTTTTTTAATATTCTGTGTTTCTGTTTCCCTGAGTGTTAGTTTTTAACACTTTACTTGGGTCGTTCCATTGTGTTTCTCCCAAACTCCAGACCTTCTGGAAGCGTGAAACTGCTATTTTAATAGGGCCATTGTTTTAACACTAAAAATCAATTCCCCTTTCAAAAGCCTGTGTGGTTTTACAGCTTGTGTTGTCAAACCAACCCATCTCAGAAGCCTGTTTCGACACAGTTTGTGTCGCCGAGGCTTTAGATTTTCATACCCAGTATATCATGTATTAATAAAATCAGAAATCTGTTCATATGATGGTGTATCTCCTGGAATATGGCTTATTCCATCACACCATTGCTCTTAGCATTTTTTACCAAGTGGTTTAATTTGTGTTACGATAGCATTTGCTAATTAAAGTACAGTAATTTTGTTAGCACATGCTCATTAATTGGTGTGATACGTGTTAACACATGTACCTGGGACTTTTAATTTTATGCTGCTTATTATGTGTTCTTTAAGAAGCAATTAACCAGAAACATATAGATTTACTCAGGATTGAATGTTGATTTCCAACAATTGAAGAATTTTTTTTTTTAATCTCTCAGAAGCACCTTAAAGTGCTTCACATACAATGTATTACTTTGACATGCAGTCACTTTTGTTACATAGGTAACTCTGATGTTAAGGCGGCAGAGGGAGAAGGCAGAATTCAAGCGGGGGCATAGTAGGAAACATCTTAGAAAACTAAGCAAGTCATCCTCGGTTCCAAGGGACTGCCTAAGAAGAGAAGAAAACTAGTAAAAGAGGCGTCTTCCGTTTAACATAGAGGAATGGGTGTAGAACTAATTATCTCTTTACTATACATGCCAACATTCAACTAATTGCCAATACTCATAGACTGGGCTCCCCACATGAAAAATGGTCACTGGGTGAGGCACCAGAGAGTTGTCAACATTCATTGAACCATAGGAAGAATTCAGTGAGGTTACCCTCCTGGACTGGAGCATCACTAGCTGGGAGCATGAGTGGGAGTTAGGGCTGTAACACTATAGCTCTGATTATCTGAAGTGCACCCCCATTTAGTAAGGCCCCACTCTGGGAGCACAGCTTTCTAAATTTGCCCTCAATGGTTGGTCCCTTCAGGACAGTCTTGAGTAGGTGAGGTTAGTCTTTACACAGTGGGTGGTTAGAGTGTGGAATTCTCTGCCACAAACTACTGTTGATGTAGAGTCCAGAAACTCTTTTAAAAGACAATTAGGTAGTTGCTTGATAAAAAGGAATATTAAAAGACACGGGGAGCAGGCAGGAGAATGATTCATAAGAAAACCATCCGCGCAGACCTGACAGACAAATTGCCTGTTGCGGTTGCTGTAATATTATGTGGTTCTTTGAGAGTAGGGAAAACGTGGATGAAAATTAAAAAGTAATGGGGGCAAAATCCAGTTACACCCCATTTGGGGGCAATAACAGATTTATCGCTGGAGATTCAGCGGCCGGGGCCACCCTGCCGAGGAAGCAGAACACTATCTTGAGTGCTCCATTTCCTCTGGGGGTGGGATCGGGGGCGCAAAGCGCGGTAGCACCGGAGCACTACGTGACCGCTCCATGTAGCGCTGGCGCATTTCACCGCCCCTCACCATCTGTTAAAGGGGAGGGACGCTCCGAGGTCTGCAGGGCCTCCGATGGCCCACACTAGCCCACCAGTCCGGTGTGGTGCTGTGGCTGCGCGATGGTGGCCATGGACCACACCAAGGGCTGCCAAGGAGGGCCGATCTTGAGGCAGCCAAAAAAAAAATGGCGATGTGGGTCGCGGCCGCACCTCCCTTTAATTAGTGCCCCATGAGCGGAGGTCGTCCCGGCTCGCGACCCGCGAGGCTGCCGCTGACACCGCCTGCAGCAGCGTTGAAGGGCACAGCCGAATTTCTGCTGTGGGGCTGTAAGGGGACACAGCGGGACGCTAAGAGGTTGCAGGGCATGCCGATGACATAATTGCCGGTGGCGCAGTGGCCCAGGGCTCTACCTGCGGGGGCGCGGCACTATCAGCTAATGCCTCAGTAGTGCCCTGCCGAATTTCTCGGGGTGCGCTGCCCCCGCCCGGGCAATAAGCCCGTTGCGCCCCGTTAGCGCCCCCCGGAGGTGCTAACGGCAGGTGCAAAGGAGCCGAATTTCGCGGCCAAATTGTTTTTTAATTCTATGATTTTAGTCTGTCACATTGGTCACTGCAGGAATTGCCTCACTTGTAGGTTCCTCCACCATCCATTCACACCAAAATAAACAGCCTGTCATTTTGAGTTATATTTTTCAAAACATGCAACTTTTTATCTACTATTGCCGCAAGTGGATGCTGTGTAAGCTCACGCAATTTCTAAAGAGCTACCAGAAAATGATTTTGCAGCATCCTGTGGACAAAGATGTTTTCTATGAATTGTACTTGATGGATGGAGACAATCTTGGATGTAAATGCAAAGTTCAATTCAGTTCTAATTCTCTGCCAGTTTTCCACAATTTTAGAACCTTTTACCATTAGAAAAGATGTATTATGGGAGAAAATGTACAAAGATTTTGGATTTGATTTACCTCTTGTCACTGTCAGCAATGCAGACTTAATGGCCTCAAATTTAACTACTTCGCTTCTTCCCTCCCCAGCCCCGACAAGCAGGATAGGGTTGATGCAGGGTGGGTGTGTGGGGGGGTGGGGGGTAAACTATCAGAATAGGGCAATCCGACCCCAAACGACCCCAATCCGCTCCTTTAAAATTTAACCATGCAGAATTCAGAATCACATACCTAACTCATGGCCTGATGACATCATCGGCACCATAGCTTAAATTTAACAGAAAATGAGGGGGACAACTGAGGTGGGAGCTGCTGACTCCTAAAAGTAATTGCCTCTCTTAGCACTACTTGTGGGCCAGAAGGAGCAGGAGCACTTCTCCCAGGCCCCTCAAGGAACCCTAGGCCTTCCCCAGCCCCGAACTCCAACCTCGCTCCTCCAGCCCCAATCTCCAGCCTCCCTCCTCTAGCCACGTTCTCCAGCCTCCCTCCCCAGCCCTGATCTCCAGCCTCCCTCCTCCTGCCCTGAACTCCAGCCTCCCTCCCCAGCCCTGATCTCCAGCCTCCCTCCTCCTGCCCTGATCTCCAGCCTCCCTCTTCCAGCCTCCCTCCTCCTGCCCTGATCTCCTGCCTCCCTCCCAGCCCTGATCTCCAGCCTCCCTCCTCCTGCCCTGATCTCCAGCCTCCCTTCTCCAGCCACGACCACCAGCTTCCCTCCTCCAGCCACGATCTCCAGCCTCCCTCCCCCAGCCCTGACCTCCCGCCTCCCTCCTCCAGCCCTGATCTCCAGCCTCCCTCCTCCTGCCCTGATCTCCAACCTCCCTCCTCCTGCCCTGATCTCCAGCCTCCCTCCTCCAACCCTGATCTCCAGCCTCCCTCCCCCAGCCACGATTACCAGCCTCCCTCCTCCTGCCCTGATCTCCAGCCTCCCTCCTCCAGCCCTGACCTCTAGCCTCCCTCCTCCAGCCCTGATCTCCAGCCTCCCTCCTCCAGCCTCCCTCCCCCAGCCACAATTACCAGCCCCCCTCCTCCTGCCTTGATCTCCAGCCTCCCTCCTCCAGCCCCGATCACCAGCTTCAAGCCCGGATCTCCAGCCTCCCTCTCCTCAGCCCTCCCGGGTAATGGCCAGGCTGTCCATTTGGCTGGCTGTCTTTGGTCAATTTCGGCCTCACCCACACCCTCCCCAGCTCCCAGGAAATATCAGGAGCAATGTCAATAGTAACAGTTTGTGGGTGAGCAGTAAATGCATGAGTAGTAGGATTACTTCCAGGCAGTAGCTTACACTTACTACTCCCACTTCCACTTCTACACAGCAATGATGCTGCAATAATAAAAGAGAAGGACATATAGATCATGATTAAGGGGCAGAATGATGGAGACAATTTTATTGTGCTATTTTCAAGGGCAAAATCAGGTTGAGGATATTCCCTGGGGATGGACAATAGCAGCCTAGAAATGTCAAAGTTTCAGATTTTCCCCTCCTGCCCTGTGAGGAACATTTTCCCTCTCCTTGAGCACTTACCACAGTCACACAGCTAGATCAAGAACTTTACAGTGTAGGTATTATGCATCTATTCTCTCTCTCATTATTTTGGCACTGAGAGTTAGTGCTCCAACACATTGCCATCAAAAATAAAGCTTCTCTTTTATCAATTTACCAATCTTAATCTATATTTGAACCTACCTGGTAACCATTTTTGTTGAAATGTGGTTTTCTATCTCCTCAGGCACCATTACTATTTAGTTTTTCAGAGATTGTACTGCTTCATTTTCATTGGAGTATCATGTTTCTGATTCCAGGATGGTAAATCTTTGACATAAAGGGAAAGAAATGAGATAGATGAATGTTATTTAAAGTAAAAGTAGTTGCAGCAGTTGTGATCTACAGTGAAAGTAAGAATATACATGCAGTTTTATGCCCTTAAAGCACCCTTTAGTTTTAGTCGGTATTTGTTTATTTATGTAATTACTTATTTAGCTAATTCTAACATTCCATGTTCCAGCTGTTAACACAAATTTTCTACTTGGTTTGGGTGAAGCTTTTTACATGATCACTGCTTAAAGAGCTGCATTTTTCTTTTAACCTTTCAGATAATCCACTTAATCTTTTTTCTTTCATTTATTTTCATCTTGTACGCTTTCGATTCTGTGAACCTATCAGTTTTGTCTGAACTTTTCACCCCCGGTTACAGGCTGTATATGCACTGAAACATTTCAAGCTGGTGGCTGTAATGCCTCACTTCAACATGAGATCACTGACCCATCTTCCTTTGTGAATTTGTTGCCCATTCACTCTTCTAATTTCCTTTCAGCACCATGGTTCAGGAGACAGGAGGTGCACTTATTGCCGAGTTTAACAGATGGATATGTGCCTATTAGCATCAAGAGGCCTGGCTGCAACCTGACAAAACTCATCATTCATGAAGTTAGTAGGTTTAAGTGTCTGCCGCCATGGAAACCCATCTCTAACCTCACTAGTACATTGTGAGCATCTTCACTCATTTATGGCTAAAGATGTCACTCAGTATCATGATATTTTAGTACCTGATCCCAAAACTAACCAGAAAGCAATGATATTACAACAATTTTATGCAGTTAGGACATTGTTTCACTGAAGATTGTTGACAAGGACTGTGAGTCATATGTTAAAGTAGACTATTATTACAAGCATTTTCCACAATTTTTTGTTAATGGTAATTTTCTTCAGTTCTCCCCTCTTCTTCGTATAAAACATACGCAAACTCAAGTCTGCTTGAATCTGCACAAAACCCTCTCTATAACAATAGAGGCACTCAAATCCCACTATAAGCTTCTTGATTTAGCCAGTCATGGCTCAGTGATAGCACTCTCGCTTCTGAGTCAGAAGGTTGCTGGTTCAAGTCCGGTACAGTAGTATTGTGGTTATGTTACTGGACTAGTAATCTGGAGACCTGGACTAATAATCTGGAGTATGTGAATTCAAATCCCACCATGACAGTTTGTGAATTTGAACTCAGTTTAAAAAAAACAATGAAATAAATCTGGAATAAAAAGCTATTATCAGAAATGAAGCTATTGGTCTGTGGGACCATGCTGCGCACAAGTTGGCTGCCATATTTCCTACCTTATAACAGTAACAAAATTTAAAATGGTACTTCATTGTCTGTAAAGCACTTTGGGATATCCTGAAATTGTGAAATGTGCTATATAAATGCAAGTCTTTCTTTCTTTTACATCTACATCCCTGTACATTTGAGAGTAGCTGAACGGAGTGAATATTAGCTTCAAATTGAAAACACAATGGAACTGTACAGTAAATAGATTAATTAAGTCACTTAGCATCTCAGAACTCTAACTGAATTAAACCAAACAAATTGAACTCCTAGATTATATGAAAGGGTAGCTTTGTTTAGTTGGAAAGTGTTATGTATTGTGTGTTCTTCTCCCACCTGTGGTGGCGCTGTCACAGCAGATACATGGTTGGGTGTTCTCTTGGTTAAGTTTAGCTCTCTTTGTTCGGAACTCTCCAGAACTTTCCTTTCTTCCTGAATAAAGCACTTCATGTTTGAATCTCTGGGTTCTGAGTTCTAATTGTGTCTAGGTAGAAAGGTACCGACACAAAAAAGTGGCGATGAGGATTGGATGAATCTGCGTTGTGGGAACTTTCTTGTTTTCGACTGCAAAACACTCGGAACAGAGATTGCAGCATCACATTAACGTTATGGGTGCAGTGAGTAAACAGAAATTTTAATTTGAAACGTGAGATGGCTACTATATTAGGAAACATCGGTGATTTTGATGAAAATTTGGAACAATGGAGCGCTTATACGGAACGTTTTGACTATTTTGTATTAGCGAATGCGGTGGCAAACGAAAAGGTCGTGCCTAACTTTTTGAGTGTAATGGGGCCGAAGACATTCAATTTACTTTGCAGCCTTGTGCAGCCAGATAAGCCAGGAACTAAAACATATAAGCAACTAGTGGAAATTCTTGGAGCACATTTTTCACCAAAACCTCTGGTTATTGCAGGGAGATTTAGATTTCACAAACGGAATCAAGAGGAGGGGGTATCAGTGATGATGTTTATTGCTGCTTTAAAAAGGTTGTCAGAACACTGCGAGTTCAAGGAGGTGCTGAATGACAACATTAGAGACAGACTTGTGTGTGGTCTGCAAAGTGCAGCCACACAGAAGCGCCTTCTTACTGAGGACAACCTTACTCTTGAAAAGGCCTTTGAAGTTAGTGTCTCCATGGAGATGGCGGAAAAGGAGGCTCACCAGTTGAGTTCAACAGGGAGAGTTCACAAGGTGTCGTCTGAGCCTAAATGTGCGTGGAACGGCATATGTTATCATTGTGGGAAAACAGGCCATCACGCTAATGACTGCTGGTGTACAGAGCTGGAATGCTGAAATTGTGGCAAAAAGGGTCACATTGAACGTGCCTGTAAAGGTAAAAAAAGAACAGACAGAGCTGGGAAGCATGAAAGCAAAATGTCTGTATTTGGACAAGAGAGGAAAAAGAGTGTTCATTCAGTGTAGTATGATGGAACAAGCAAAACAGAGGGGAGCGACACCTCTGAGTAGGAAGAGGTGCACATACTGATGGTTGCAGGTGGTTCAAATGGCTACTGGGTGTCACCACTGGTGGAGGGACAATCAGTGCGGATGGAGGTGGACACAGGCGCGGTTGTGTCCCTTGTTTCAGACACTGTCTACAACAAAATGCTAAAGCATCTTACCCTTCAGCCAACAAACATTGTGCTAAAGACGTATACCGGCGAACCTGTGGCCATGAGAGGCGCCATTGAGGTGACAGTTAAATTGAACAGGCAGACTGCAAAACTGCCACTATATGTGGTAAAGGGAAATTACCCATCACTACTGGGACGTGCGTGGCTAGAGAAAATCACGCTGGACTGGCCTGCAGTCTGCATGATGTCAAAAGGGGAGTCAGGTCTGTTGCAGTGTTAAACAATCATGCAGAACTCTTCAATGGGGAACTTGGGAGCATGAAAAAGATTAGCGTGAGACTGGACATTAAACCTGACAGCAAGCCAAAGTTTCACAAAGCCCGACCTGTACCCTATGCAATTAGGCCAAAAGTTGAGGCTAACTTGGAGGCCTTAGTCGAGAATGGATTCCTGGAGCCTGTGAGCGTGAGCAAATGGGCCACACCCATTGTTCCTGTCCTGAAAAACGATGGAGCTGTTCGAATCTGCAGGGATTTTAAAGAGACTATTAACCTGGTGCTGTCTGCAGAACAGTACCCTCTTCCCCTCATTGATGATCTTTTTACGGGCCTGGCCGGAGGGCAAAAGTTCAGCAAAATAGACTTATGCCAGGCTTATCTACAAATGCATGTTGATGACAAATCAAAGGAGCTGCTGACAATTGTGACACACAAGGGGCTATACAGGTACTGCCGCCTTCCGTTTGGAATTACGTCGGCCCCTGCTCTATTTCAAAGGGCAATGGATCAGATTTTGAGTGGACTGCCAGGAGTTCAGTGCTACCTGGACGACATCCTTGTCACTGGGACAAATGAGGAGGATCATCTTCTGAGCTTTGATGCGACATTACAACGACTGAAAGAGTACAGACTCAGAGTTCGTAAAGACAAATGTGAATTCTTTCAGTCTTCAGTTGAGTACCTGGGGCATGTGATTGTCGCTACTGGCCTGCACAAGGCGCCGTCAAAGGTCAAGGCGATCGTGGAGGCCCCAGCACCCCTGAATGTGAGCCAGTTACGTTCATTTCTGGGGCTACTTTACTACTATGGGAAGTTTATTCCAGACTTAGCAACATTGCTGAAGCCGTTACATCAGTTGCTATGTCAAGGCAAAACATGGAAATGGACTGAACTGTGCAACGAAGATTTCGCCCAAGCAAAGAAACATTGCTGAAATCGGAGGTCCTGACACACTTCGACCCAAAGCTATCCATGCAGCTAGCATGTGATGCATCACCATATGGTGTGGGAGCAGTCATATCCCACATCATGCCTTCTGGTGAAGAGAAACCTATCACCTTCGCATCACGCACCTTGAACAAGGCCGAGAGTAACTATGCACAGATTGAGCGCGAGGCCTTGGGAATCGTTTTTGGAATTCGAAAATTTCATCAGTACCTGTTTGGGAGAAGGTTCACACTCTTGATGGACCACCATCCATTGACTTCAATCTTCGGGCCCCACACCGGAATTCCATCTCTTGCTGCAAGCAGGATGCAAAGGTGGGCTTTACTGTTGTCAGGACACACATACAACATCAAATATCGCAAATCAGACTTGCACGGCAACGCAGACGGTCTCTTGAGGCTACCCTTGCCTGTTACTCCCCCAGAGCCTCATCAGATAGACATCTTCTACTTTAGACAAGTGGAGAGAGCACCTGTCATGGCAGTTCAGGTGCGAAGGTACACCCGCAACGATCCAGTCCTGTCTGAGGTAATGGACGATGTCATTCGAGGGAGAGCTATAGGAGATTCTCCTAGTTTGAAACCTTACGTTTCAAAAAGAAATGAGCTCTCCATCCAGGCAGGTTGTCTTCTTTGGGGACGCCGTGTCATCATTCCGCCACCTCTGAGGGTACCTATACTCCAACAACTTCATACAGGCCACAGTGGGATGGTTCGGATGAAGGAAATGGCAAGAAGCTACTTCTGTTGGCCAGGTCTCAATGGAAATATTGAGGAGAAAGCCAAAACATGTTCCCCATGTCAAAGGGTCCGGAATGTTCCACAGCTGGCAACCCTACACCCCTGGGATTGGCCTGCAGAAGTGTGGCAGTTAGTACATGTGGACTTCGCCTGTCCTTTCAAAGAGAAGATGTTTATGGTGGTTGTGGACGCTCGTAGCAAATGGCCAGAGGTCGCTGTGATGAGGTCTACCACGGCAGAGAAAACAATTGAGAAACTTGGTGAGATGTTCAGCCATTATGGCTCACTGGAACAACTCGTAAGTGACAATGGTCCACAATTTGTATCGCAGGAGTTTGCAACCTTCCTGCATGTGAATTGTGTCCAACACATCAGGTCTGCGCCCTATCATCCCTCTACTAACGGCCTGGCAGAAAGGTTCGTGCAAACTTTGAAGCATGCCTTGAAGGCATCGCAAGGTCAGGGCTCAATCCACCAACGTCTGAACAGCTTCCTGTTGTCCTACAGGAACGAGCCGCATGCCACAACCAAAACCTCCCCTGCTTCGCTCATGATGAAGAGGCAGTTGCGGACAAATTTTGACTTACTCAAACCTCCAAGGGCAGAACAGGTTGTCCATTGTCAACAACAAGCTCAAGTTGAAAAGAGAGAAAAAAGAGCCAAGGAGAGACGGTTTCACCCTGGAGAGCAAGTCCTAGCTCGAATCTACAACACTGGACCGAAATGGGTTCCTGCTATGTTGATCGCGCAGATGGGCCCTGTGTCTTACACGGTTGAGACTGCTGAGGACGTTGTTTGGAGAAGACACACAGATCAACTGTTGCTAGGAGCTGAGACAGCCACAGAGGCTCCAACGACTGGTTGGCCTGAACTGTTTCTGGATGATACCGCAAACCAGCATCCTTTGCCACAGTGCTCTTCTCCAACACAGGAAGTCATAGAGACTGTTCCACCTGTGCAAACTCCTGACTTTCGACTGACACAGACACCTTCTCTATCTAGGCCTGTGTCAATGCCTACTGCTGTGGAAGCCAGCGATGACCGCCGGTATCCTGTCAGAGAGCGGCGGCCTCCAAGACGCTTGGATCTGTAGGCTTAGTGACTTACCCACAAGTCTGGGGCAGAATAAACCCCAGGGTAAAGTCAGCGTTTGAGGCAGTCTACCTCTACCCTTGGTTAGTTGAGTGCATTGAAAGTAACTTACCTGTTGAGGAATAATGTGGACCTTTCATTTAAGAGGGGAGGAATATGTTATGTATTGTGTGTTCTCCTCCCACCTGTAGTGGCGCTGTCACACCAGATACATGGTTGGGTGTTCTCTTGGTTAAGTTTAGCTCTCTTTGTTCGGAACTCTCCAGACCTTTCCTTTCCTTCCTGAATAAAGCACTTCATGTTTGAATCTCTGGGTTCTGAGTTCTAATTGTGTCTAGGTAGAAAGGTACCGACACAACAGGAAGGTGTGCAGTATGGGTCCCCAACTGATACACGACAGGCTTGGAGATTGCTTTGTGTCTGGTTAAGAGGAGTTACTGCTGTCGAGATGCTGAATATAGCCTGAAAATCTGTAGACTGCAATCCCAGCATGAGCACCAACTGGTGACCTCTGGCACTGATCTCGCTGGAGTTTGTGGTGTCAGCAGGAGGGCACTTGATCTGCATGGAGCCAGCATGTGCTTGCACCAGTGCAGGTGCATCTCTCCCACCCACTTGCCCCATGCAGTCAAAAAATCCTATGCAGCTCCCACTCAGCCCCTGCACAAGGAAACCAACAAAGAGTTTTCTGAAAACTATACTGCTTATCTTTGGGGTGGGGGGAGGTGGGGACAGGCTGTTTTCCTGGACTGGATCTGGCCCTATCCATGGAGGGGCTCATTTTCAGGCTTCTGTCTTGCTGTATCGGCCTCCAGATGTTACACTTGGGTCCCTTCTGAACCGGAGAAGCCGGAACTCCAAACAAATAGATTCCCCAGCCTTGGCTCTGCCCCTTGGCATCAGTGACCTTGTAAAAGGTGGCAGAGGTTCCTCCCCTACAGGCCAACTGAGAACTCCATGAGGCGACAGAGACCAAGGTCCCAATATTTACGGGGAGGCGGGGCAGGTGCAGGTGAGGCCTAAAATGGCTAGGGATGCAGAGTCCTACCGATCTTAATGGCAGGACCTCATTAACTGATGTGCCTCAATAATTCCGAGACTCGAAGTTAGGAGAACAAAAACAAGGCTTTTATTAACTTAGAACGTAACACGTAAGAGAGAGAGATGTCTTCCTTCTGGAGACTGAGGCCAGACTGAGTTAGCTTACAAACGGGGCCAGGTATGGGTGGAGCCCTACACACAGCACATTCCAGCACATTCCAGTATACAATACAGCACATTCCAGTACACAATACAATGAGGTCTGGGGGAAGGGAAATGACACTGAAACCGATCTCAGTCACAGGCAGTGATGAATGGAAGATTTCATCACATTCACCCCTTCTATAGATTTAGTCTGTTCGGGGGTTTGATAGTCCTCTGCGACCGACGTGGCTGTTGCGGTGCCGCGGGTGTCGGCTGTGTGTCCCCGGTAGCCTCCTGGGTCTCTGCCGGGGGTGCCGCCAGGGTTGTTGAAGGGGTAGTTGGTGGGGGTGCCGTTGGTCGGTGTTCTTCCGGGAGTGATGAAAGAGTAGTGGGTGGGTAAGAGTTGCCGTGATCGTCGTTGCCGCTATTGCCGTGGTTATTGTCGATGCCGGCTGGGGCGACGTCTTTTATGGACACGGTGTCCTCCCTTCCGTCGGCATGCCGGACATATGCGTATTGGGGGTTGGCGTGGAGTAGGTGTACTGGCTCCACGAGAGGGTCCGCCTTGTGGCCCCTCACATGCCTTCGCATGAGTACCGGACCTGGGGTGGAGAGCCATGATGGCATGGATACGCCTGAGGTGGATTTCCGGGGAAAGACAAACATTCATTCACGAGGCGTGGTATTAGTGGCCGTACACAATAGCGACCGTATCGAATGGAGCACGTCCGAGAGGACTTCCTGCCAGCGGGAGATAGGGAGGCCCTTGGTCCTTAGAGCTAGAGTGACTGCTTTCCATACTGTCCCGTTCTCTCGCTCCACTTGGCCGTTACCCCGGGGGTTGTAGCTGGTGGTACGGCTCGTGGCGATCCCCCTGGACAGCATGTACTGGCGTAGCTCTTCACTCATGAAGGACGCCCCCCTATCCGTATGGATGTAGCTCGGCATACCGAACAGGCAGAACAGGCTGTTGAGGCATTTAATGACCGTGGCGCTGGTCATGTCTGGGCAGGGGAAGGCGAATGGGAACCGGGAGTATTCGTCCACAATATTCAGGAAGTAAACATTGCGGTCGACGGACGGGAGGGGGCCCTTGAAATCTAAGCTGAGCCGCTCAAAGGGCCGTGTAGCTTTGATTAAGTGGGCTCTATCTGGGCGGTAGAACCGAGGCTTGCACTCAGCGCAAGTGCGGCAGTTCCTGGTCAGGGACCGAACTTCCTCAATCGAGTAGGGTAAGTTACGGGACTTTATGAAGTGGAACAGCCGCGTGACCCCTGGGTGGCAGAGGTCGTTGTGGAGGGTCTGTAGCCGATCCCCGGTGGCGCTGGCACACATCCCTCGTGAGAGGGCGTCAGGGGATTCGTTAAGGGCCCCTGGCTGGTAAATGATGTCGTACTCGAAGGTGGAGAGCTCGATCCGCCACCTAAGAATCTTATCATTTTTAATCTTCCCCCTCTGTTTATTATTGAACATAAACGCTACCGACCGCTGGTCGGTAAGTAGGGTGAAGCGTTTGCCGGCTAGGTAGTGCCGCCAGTGGCGCACTGCCTCCACGATGGCTTGGGCCTCCTTTTCCACGGAGGAGTGTTTGATCTCGGGCCCTTGGAGGGTCCTCGAGAAGAAAGCTACGGGCCGCCCCGCCTGGTTGAGGGTGGCCGCCAAGGCGAAGTCAGACGCATCACTTTCCACTTGAAATGGAGTGTTCTCGTCCGCTGCCTGTAGCGTGGCCCGCTCAATATCCTGCTTAATGCTTTTGAAGGCGGCGTGGGCCTCAGCAGAGAGCGGGAAAGAGGATGCTTTCAAGAGGGGGCGGGATTTGTCGGAGTAGTTGGGGACCCATTGGGAATAATAAGAAAATAACCCCAGGCACCTTTTCAGGGCTTTGGGAGTGTTGGGCAGGGGCAGCTCCCGTAGGGGGCGCAATCGGTCGGGGTCTGGTCCGATTTCCCTATTCTCCACCACGCTGCCTAGTATGCAGAGGCGCGTGGTGTTGTAAATGCACTTGTCCTCGTTGTAGGTGAGGTTGAGTTTTTGTGCGGTTTTCAGGAACCTCTCGAGGTTCGAGTCGTGATCCTGCTGGTTGTGACCGCAGATGGTGACGTTGTCGAGGTAGGGGAAGGTTGCCTGCAAGTGGTGGTCATCGACCATGCGGTCCATCTCCCTCTGGAAGACCGAGACCCCATTCGTCACCCCAAAGGGGACTCTGAGGAATTGGTAGAGGCGTCCGTTCACCTCGAAGGCGGTGTACGGGCGGTCCTCTGGTCTGATAGGGAGCTGGTGGTACGCTGACTTGAGGTCGATGGTGGAGAACACCCGGTATTGGGCGATTTGGTTCACCATTTCTGATATGCGGGGTAGCGGGTAGGCGTCTAGTAGGGTGTACCTGTTGATCGTTTGACTATAGTCGATCACCATCCGTTTCTTCTCGCTACCCCTTACCACTACCACTTGGGCGCGCCACGGGCTGTTGCTGCGTTCAATAATGCGCTCTTTCAGGAGGCTGTCTACCTCGGTCGCGATAAACCGCCTGTCCTCCCAGCTGTACCTCCTGCTTTTGGTCGCTATTGGCTGGCAGTTAGGGGTAAGGTTCGCGAATAGCGAAGGCGGCTTTACCTTCAGGGTAGCCAGACCGCACACTGTGAGGGACGGCTGGGACCCACCGTACTTGAGCGTGATGCTTTGGTGGTTGCACTGGAAATCCAGGCCCAAGATCACGCTCGCACATAGGTTCTTCATGATTAATACTTTAAAATTATCATATACAGTTCCGTTAACGCACAATTGTACCGTGCAGTAACCCAGAATGGTCGATGTCTGGGTTTTGTCAGCCATAGAGATGGTACCCTGAGTAGGGACCACCTTTCGGGAGAGTTGTTGTGCCAGTTCTGGGTGGATAAAGCTCTCCGTGCTTCCACTGTCAATTAAGCATTTAACCCGGCACCCGTTTACCTCGATGTCCACCATTGATCTGGATAGCGGGTGCGGCCTGGTCTGGTCCACTGTGACCGATGCCACTGTAGGGCCCTGATCGATACAAGATGGCGTCCACGCTGTCTGCTCACAAGATGGCGGACACCACGAGGTCGGGCAAGATGGCGTCCAAGATGGCCGCTCCCACGGCGCACACGCGGCGGTGGCGGGTTTTCCGGCGGTTGGTTTTCCGGCGGGGTTCCCTCTGCACACCTTCCCGAAGTGTCCCTTCTTACCGCACTTAAAGCAGGTGGTGCCTTTCGCCGGGCACAGGTTTCTGGTGTGCTTTGGCTGCCCGCAGAAGTAGCAGTTGGGTCCCTGACGCGTCGCGGCTGTCGTAGGGCTTCTGGGGGGAGAGCGGGGCCCAGCCGGTGTCGGGCTGTCGGGCGGGGAAGATGCCTTCCAAGATGGCGGTGCCCTCGGTGCACACGTGGCGGCGTGGGCGGCGCGGGCTGAAGAGTAGGCGTCTGAGTTTCTCTGGGCCACATCCAGGGATCGCGCGGTGTCCGCAGCCTGTTTCAGGTCCAACCCCGTTTTTTCCAGCAGTCTTTGCCGGATGTAAGTGGAGCTGAGGCCTGTGATGAAGAAATCGCGAACAAGCTCGTCAGTGTACACTGCGGCTTTTACATCTCAGCACTTGCAGTCTTTGCCAAGCATTTTCAGGGTGCTTAGGAACTCCTCCACCGATTCCCCAGGTCACTGTGCGCGGGTAGCGAGCAGGTGCCTAGCATACACCTCATTTGTAGGCTGCTGGTAATGCGCCTTTAAGATGTAGCAGGCGGCCAGGTACTTCTCGGCGTCTTGGATGAGGGGGTAAACCCGCTGGCTTACCCAATTCCGCAGAATTCCGAGTCTCATCCTCGCAGCGTCCGTAGCGTCTTTGACGGCTGCGGAATTGGCCAGGAAGAATTCCATACACTCAAACCAGTGTCCGAAGCGTGCTGATGCGTCCGGAGCATGTTGATCCAAATCCAAACGTTCGGGTTTCAGGAGTTGATCCATAGTGTTGAAAAATAAGTTAATAAAATTGATGTGCCTCAATAATTCCGAGACTCGAAGTTAGCAGAACAAAAACAAGGCTTTTATTAACTTAGAATGTAACACGTAAGAGAGAGAGATGTCTTCCTTCTGGAGACTGAGGCCAGACTGAGTTAGCTTACAAACGGGGCCAGGTATGGGCGGAGCCCTACACACAGCACATTCCAGCACATTCCAGTATACAATACAGCACATTCCAGTACACAATACAATGAGGTCTGGGGGAAGGGAAATGACACTGGAACCGATCTCAGTCACAGGCAGTGATGAATGGAAGATTTCATCACATTAACATCTTGTAGCTATGTGTCCCGCCCGCCAACCTGCCAATTGGAGAGCATAAGCAGCAGGCGGGAGGGAACACCAGTGGCAAGAGGCCACAACCGCGTACGCTTGGGGACGGTCCCTGGCAATTGGGCTGGGCAGGGAGGCCTGTGGTCAGAAGGCAGGAGGGCCTGTGATCAGGAGGCAGGGGGGCCTGTGATCAGGAGGCAGGGGGGCCTGTGATCGGGAGGCAGGGAGGCCTGTGGTCAGAAGGCAGGGGGGCCTGTGATCAGGAGGCAGGGGGGCCTGTGATCGGGCGGCAGGGGGGCCTCTGATCAGAAGGCAGGGGGGCCTGTGATCGGGAGGCAGGGGGATTGTGATTGGGAGGCAGGGAGGCCTGTGGTCAGAAGGCAGGGGGGCCTGTGATCGGGTGGCAGGGGGGCCTGTGATCGGGTGGCAGGGGGGCCTGTGATCGGGAGGCAGGGGGGCCTGTGATCGGGCGGCAGGGGGGCCTGTGATCGGGAGGCAGGGGGGCCTGTGATCGGGAGGCAGGGAGGCCTGTGGTCAGAAGGCAGGGAGGCCTGTGGTCAGAAGGCAGGGGGGCCTGTGATCAGGAGGCAGGGGGGCCTGTGATCGGGAGGCAGGGGGGCCTGTGATCGGGCGGCAGGGGGGCCTCTGATCAGGAGGCAGGGGGGCCTGTGATCGGGAGGCAGGGGGGCCTGTGATCGGGAGGCAGGGAGGCCTGTGGTCAGAAGGCAGGGGGGCCTGTGATCAGGAGGCAGGGGGGCCTCTGATCTAGAGGCAGGGGGGCCTGTGATGGGGAGGCAGGGAGGCCTGTGGTCAGAAGGCATGGGGGCCTGTGATCGGGAGGCAGGGGGGCCTGTGATCGGGCGGCAGGGGGGCCTCTGATCAGGAGGCAGGGGGGCCTGTGATCGGGAGGCAGGGGGGCCTGTGATCGGGAGGCAGGGGGGCCTGTGATCGGGAGGCAGGGGGGCCTGTGATCGGGCGGCAGGGGGGCCTCTGATCAGGAGGCAGGGGGGCCTGTGATCGGGAGGCAGGGAGGCCTGTGGTCAGAAGGCATGGGGGCCTGTGATCAGGAGGCAGGGGGGCCTGTGATCGGGCGGCAGGGGGGCCTGTGACCGGGAGGCAGGGGGGCCTGTGATCGGGCGGCAGGGGGGCCTCTGATCAGGAGGCAGGGGGGCCTGTGATCGGGAGGCAGGGGGGCCTGTGATCGGGAGGCAGGGGGGCCTGTGATCGGGAGGCAGGGGGGCCTGTGATCGGGAGGCAGGGGGGCCTGTGATCGGGAGGCAGGGTAGCCTGTGATCGGGAGGGAGTGAGAGATTGGGAATCGGAAGGGTGGGGAGCAGGCTGGAGATCGGGGCTGGGAGGTGAGTGGAGGCTAGCGATTGGGGCTGCGGGAGATGAAGGCTTCCTTAAGGGACCCGGGGGGAGCACTCCTGCTACTCCTGGCCCACAAGGAGTGCTGAAAGAGGTATTTACCTGGGGATGATAGCAAAATACTGCAGATGCTGGAAATCCGAAATAACAACAGAAAATGCTGGAAAAACTCAGCAGGCCAGGCAACATCCGTGGAGAGAAATTAGAGTCAATGTTTCGGGTCAAAAACCTTTATCAAGACTAAAGAGGCACAGGGAATGAAATAGATTAAGAGGCCGGGCTGGGAGAGAACAAAAGAGAAGAGACATTAAGAGGTATTCAAAACGAGATGAGATGGTGATAGGACTAGTGGAGACAAAAGACAGCTCTGATTAGGTGTGAAATGCGCTGGCAGAATGGGAGACAGCGACCATGTGGGAGAGAGAAAAAAAAAGCAAAGGGGAGGGAGAAAACCAAAGCAAAGATGTGGATAAAAAGTATCAGTTAAAATGTAATAGGGGCCGAGGTTACGATCTGAAATTGTTGAACCGATATTGAGTCCGGAAGTCTGTAAAGTGCCTAATCGGAAGATGAGGTGCTGTTCTTCGAGTTTACGTTGATCTTCCATGGAACAATGCAAGAGGCCAAGGACGGTGAGGTCCGAGTGGGAATGGGGCAGTGAATTAAAATGACAGGCGACCGGAAGCTCGGGGTCACCCTTACGGACTGAATGGAGGTGTTCTGCAAAGCGGTCACCCAATCTGCGTTTGGTCTCCCCAATGTAGAGGAGACCGCATCGTGAGCAGTGAATACACTATACTAGATTGCAAGAAGTACAAGTAAATCGCTGTTTCACCTGGAAGGGGTGTTTGGGGCCCTGGACAGTGGGAAGGGGGGAGGTATAAGGGCAGGTGTTACATCTCCTGCGCTTGCACGGGAAGGTGCCAGGCAAAGGGGAAGGGGTGCTGGGGGTGATAGAGGAGTGGACTAGGGTGTCTCGGAGGGAGCGGTCCCTACGGAATGCTGAAAGGGGAGGGGAGGGGAAGATGTGTTTGGTGGTGGGATCACTTTGGAGGGGGCAGAAATGGCAGAGGATGATCCATTGAATGTGAAGGCTGGTGGGGTGAAAGGTGAGGACAAGGGGCACCCTATCGTGGTTCCGGCAGGGAGGGGCAGGGGTGAGGGAAGAAGTGCGGGAGATAGAATGGACACGGTCGAGGGCCGTGTCAACCACGGTAGAGGGGAATCCTCGGTTGAGGAAAAGGAAGACATGTTGGAAGCACTGGTGTGGAAGATGGCATCGACGGAGCAGATGCGGCGGAGATGGAGAAACTAGGAGAATGGAATAGAGTCCTTACAGGAGGCGGGGTGGGAGGAAGTGTAGTCGAGGTAGCTGTGGGAGTCAGTGGGCTTGTAGTGAATATTGGTCAATAACCTATCCCCAGAGATGGAGACGGAGAAGTCGAGGAAGGGAAGGGAAGAGTCAGAGATGGACCATGTGAAGTTGAGGGAAGGGTGGAAATTGGAGGCAAAGTGAATGAAATTGTCTAGTTCAGGGCGAGAGCAGGAAACAGCACTGATACAGTTATCAATGTATCAGAAAAAGAGGTGAGGGAGGGGACCCGAGTAGGACTGGAACAAAGAGTGTTCCACATATCCCACGAAAAGGCAGGCATAGCTAGGTCCCATGCGGGTACCCATAGCAACACCTTTGATTTGGAGGAAATTAGTGGAGTTAAAGGAGAAGTTGTTCAATGTGAGAACAAGTTCAGCCAGGCGGAGGAGGGTAGTGGTGGATGGGAACTGGTCTGGCCTCTCTTCAAGGAAGAGGCGGAGCGCCCTCAGGCCATCCTGGTGGGGGGTGGAGGTGTAGAGGGATTGTACGTCCATGGTGAAAAGGAAGCGGTTGGGGCCAGGAAACCCGAAACTGTTAAAGTGGCGGAGGGCATCGGAAGAGCCGCGGATGTAGGTGGGAAGAGACTGGACAAGGGGAGAAAAGATAGAGTTGAGATAGGAAGAGAGAAATTCCGTGGGGCAAGAACAGGCTGAAATGATGGGTCTACCAGGGCAGTCCTGCTTGTGGATCTTGGGAAGGAGGTAGAAGCGGGCTGTGAGGGGTTGGGGAACTATGAGGTTGGTGGCCGCGGGGGGGCAGATCTCCAGAGGAGATGAGGGCAGTGACAGACTTGGAAATGGTGGTTTGATGTTCGGTAGTGGGGTCATGGTCCAGGTGGAGGTAGGAGGATGTGTCGGAGAGTTGGCGTTTGTTGTGTCTGTGTATAATAAGACACAGGCTGCAGGAGAAATGGTACAACAGGTGTTTACTGAATGAGGGTTAATCTAGAACTAAATGTACAGATCACTAGTCAGGGTTTATATACAGGTGTGGTCACTGCCGGTACTACAGTATACAGGAGCTGTAAAAAGTAGTTCTCTCCCTTAAAGGTACATACATTACAATTCCTCCCCTTTTAGATAAACAGTACCATAACACTCATTTAACAACTAAATATCAAACTAATTACAATTAACACTTTTAACATGCAACATTAGCTGAAAATAGTCTATTTATAAATTCAGCCTTTGGGGAGACTTCCTGATTCTTTCTGGATAATGCCTTTCCTGAGTGCCTCGCTCTTGGTGCGGAGGCGATTCTAGCACCCTGTCGTCAGTTGATTCATCAGCTTCCAATGCTATTGTTTCTGAGGTAGATGCGACCTGTACGTCGGGTTCCTCACCAGGTACGTATGGCCGAGACATGGGGTTGAATCGTTCCTGTGACTCTCGGATCTGGTCAGCATGGCATCTCACAATGTTCTCCCCAACATCCACTGTGTACATTAGTGGGCCCTGACGTGTGCATATCGTTCCTGGTTGCCATTTCTCTGTTCAGTAGTCGCGGGCCAAGACTGGTTGCCCTACATTGAAGCTCCTTGTTGGCTTCTCATTGATGTGCTGGAAATGCTTACTCTCAACATCTCTTCGTACATTTGGTCTGAGCAAATCCAGACGAGATCTCAACCTTCGGTTAAAGAACATCATGGCTGGGGCCTGGTTGGTGATTGCATGTGTCGCATTTCTGTAGGCTAACAGGAAATTGTCCACCTTATGCTGCAGTGGAATGTCGTCATCGCACATGGCCTTTACTGCTTTTTTAAAGGTTTGTACGAACGTCTCAGCCAATCCATTTGTGGCTGGATGATACGGGGTGGATGTGTAATGCCTTACCCCATTCCTGTTCATAAATCTTCGAAACTCTTCGGACACAAACTGTGGTCCGTTATCAGAGCAAATCTGCTCTGGCAAGCCGTTCCTGGCAAAAGTGGTCCGTAGGACTGCAATAGTTTTCTCCGTGGTGGTGCAGGACATTTTGATCACCTCAGGCCATTTCGAGTGCGCATCCACGGCTATTAAAAACATTGAGTCCATGAATGGACCAGCAAAATCAATATGCACCCGTTGCCATGGAGATGAGGGCCACTCCCATGGGTGTAGAGGGGCATGTGGTGGTGCATTTTGGACCTTTGTCAGGTCTTTGTCAGGTCCTCGCTTTGCTGATCGATCCCCAGCCACCACACATAAGCCCTAGCAAGGCTTTTCATTTTCACCCCTCCCAGATGACCTTCGTGAAGCTCATTGAGCACTCTCTCCCTTAACTTGGGTGGAATTACCACTCGGGATCCACACATCAAGGTTCCCTGGCATACTGACAGCTGTTCTCTTCTGGATGAGAATACTGGCAACAGTGAGTCGCCATGTGCTGGCCATCCCTTCACCGTCAAATCATATACCCGAGACAGTGTCGGGTCATTTCGGGTCTCCTTCTCTATACCAGCGTTAGTTACTGGCAAGCATTCAATTATAGTCGAATGAAATATTTCGACAGGATCCACTGCTGGTGCTTCCTCCGCAGTAGGCAGTGGCAGGCGTGATAGCCCATCAGCGTTTCCATGCTGTTTCGTGCCCTTATACTCGATTTCATATTGGTGCACCCCTAGAAAAAGGGACCATCTTTGTAGCCGTTGCGCAGTCATCACCGGAACGCCCTTCTTTGGATTAAAGATGGAGACAAGTGGTTGATGGTCAGTCAGCAAGGTGAACTTCTGCCCGTGCAGATAGTGATTGAACTTTTTCACTCCCGACACTAGGCTGAGGGCCTCCCTGTCAATCTGGGCATAGTTACGCTCGGCTGAGGTTAGTGACCGAGACGCAAAGGTAACTGGCCTCTCGGAGCCGTCCGGGAGCTTGTGCGACAGCACCGCTCCAATGCCACAGGGTGATGCATCACACGACAACCGAATTGGTCGTGCTGGGTTGAAATGAGTCAACACCTCTTTTGATGTGTTCAATGCTTTGCTCTTCTGGAAAGCTCGTTTACATTCCATGGTACCCCCGTTTGCAGTAGGGTGTTCAGTGGGTGTAGTACTGTAGAAAATTTGGCAAGAACTTATGGTAGTAGTTCACCAGCCCGAGGAACGACCTCAGTTGTGACACATTTTCCGGTGCTGGAGCCTTGACTACTGCCTCAATCTTTTCAGGGGACTTATGTAAACCCTCTTTATCAATAACGTGGCCACAATATGAGATCTGCTTCTGGAAAAACTTGCATTTGCGGCGATTAGCTCGGAGCCCATATTCCTTCAATCTAGTGAGCACCTGCTACAGGTTGGCGAGGTGATCACTGTCATTTTTGCCCATGACCAGGATGTCGTCCAAATAACACTGGGTCCCTGGAATCCCTTGCAGGACTTGTTCCATTGTCCTTTGCCAAATAGCCGGAGCTGATGCTACCCCAAACACCAGCCGGTTTTATTGGTAGAGACCTTTGTGAGTGTTGATCGTGAGGTACTGTTTCGAGGCTTCTTCTACCTCCATTTGCAGGTACGCCTGGGCCAGATCAATCTTAGTGAAGCGTTTCCCTCCAGATAGCGAGGCGAAAATATCTTCAATCCGCGGAAGCGGATATTGTACAGTGTGAAGGACTGGGTTCACTGTCACCTTAAAGACCCCACATATGCGAACCTTCTTTGGTTCCCCAGGCGTATTACTCAATGACCTCTTCATTACAGGAACGATGGGTGTAGCCCACTCGCTCCAGTCCACTTTGGACAGTACTCCTGAACGTTCCAATCCTTCCAGCTCTGCTTCGACGGCTGGGCGGATCGCATAAGGTGCCGGTCTGTCCTTAAAAAACATTGGGCTTGCATTTTCCTCTATTTTGATTGTCGCTGTTATGCCTTTTAGCGTTCCGAGTCCCTGCTGGAACACTTCTTGTGCGTCAGCTAGCATTTTTGACAGTCGTCCAGGTGTGATGTCATCATCCTTTTTGGCATCTACAGTCAGTGCTTGTATGGAATGCCAATCTAGCTGTATCTTCCGGATCCATTCACGTCCTAGTAGTGGTGGTCCTCCATCTGGCAATACATATAGGTCCATTTTTGGTGTTTCCTTGCCGTTATATATAATGTTCACCCTTATTTTTCCTTTGGGGTAGACTTTTTGCCCCGTGTACATCTTCAAGACAATCTTTGTATCTCTCAAGGGTATATGTGAGAATAGTCGCTTGTTGTCCCTTCGGTTTATGACTGTTAGGGCTGATCCTGTGTCCAATTCCATTTTCACTTGGACTCCTGCTATCTTGAGCGTGACCCAGATAGTTTGGTGATCCTCCGTTTTGATCACATTATGTAGTTTCAGACAACCCAGCTCCTTGCTTTCGGAGTCTGTACCACTTTTCTGTTCATCTGAACTACTCTCCGTCACCTTATGTACCTTCTTGTACTTCTCCTGTGGAGATTTCTTGCTGCTGGTTTTCTTTCCTGACCTGCAGACTCTTGCTATGTGTCCTACTTTTCCACACTGTCTGCACACTTTGTCCTTGAACCAGCAATCATTATGGTTGTGTGTTGTTCTGCCGCAGCGATAGCACTTCACTGTTCCGTATGACATTTCATTTGTGCCATATTCTTGCAGTCTCCGTTGTATCTCTGCAGCGCCCCGTGCTGCTGCTTCATGTGATACTGCAATGCTGAAAGCCTTGTCCAGCGTAAGATCCTTTTCTGATAGAAGCCATTTCTGGGTTCCTTCACTTTGAAGCCCACACACAAACTTGTCCCTTAAAGTATCTGCTAGTCCCGTTCCAAACTGGCAGTGTTTCGATAGCTTGCGCAGTTCCGTTAAATACTCAGCATTACTTTCATCTTTATGCTGGTTCCTTTTGTGAAACTTAAATCTTTCTGCTATCAGCAGCGGTGTGGGGTTTAAGTGGTCCTGTAGGATTGACACTATGTTTTCAAAATCCTTTTTTACTGGCTTCTCTGGGGTTACTAGGTTTCGTAGTAAGCCATACATTTTTGCACCCATTGAATTCAACAATACCAGCGCTTTCTTTTCATCTGGCACTTCATTCGCCTTGCAGAATACTTCTATGCGTTCGACATATGTCGTCCAATCTTCGACTTCATTGTCGAACGCTGTGATACTGCCACTCTTCGGCATTTTTGGGTGTGGTTAGACTGGCTTAAAATGGCGTCTCCCGCGCTTTCCTTTCTTCCCCGCTGCAGCTTAAAATGGCATCTCCCATGCTTTCCTTTCTTCCCCACTGCAGCTTAAAATGGCGTCTCCCGTGCGTTCCTTTCTTCCCCGCTGCGACTTAAAATGGCGTCTCCCGCGCTGCTGCCAACGCCGCTCTCGGCGGTCCTCGTGGCAAATGGCGATGCCCTGTGGGTTTCGTGCGCTGCTCCTGTGCTGCTGCCAATGCCGCCCTCTGCGGTCCTCGTGGCAATGGCAGCGCCTCACATTTTCCTGCGCGCCTCTCTCCCCCGTTGACGCTGCTCAGCCCTTGAACACCGGCTGCGCTCTGCTCTCTCTCGTCTCTCTCCCCCGTTGACACTGCTCAGCCCTTGAACACCGGCTGTGCTCTGCTCTCTCTCGTCTCTCTCCCCATTGACGCCGCTCGGTCCTGAACACCAGCTGTGCCCTGTGTGCTCTGCCCTCTCTCTGTCCCCCGTCGACGCTTCTCGGCCTTTTTCTGTGCCGCTAGGTCGGCTCTAGCCACCGCTGTCCGGGAAGGGTCTGCGCAGTACCTGTTGCCAGCCCGTTTCGCTGGACCACCGTGACTGGAAAGCCAAGCCTGGCTCTTGACAGCCTCCCCTGCGAAGCTCAAATCTCCACTGGATGACTGGGCGGTTGCCCATGGTCGACGCCTGTGCTTCTGGACTCGACCTCCTTCCACTGTTCTCCAGGAGCGAATCCCTGGGAGGTGATGCAAAGTTGCAGGTAGGTTCGAATCTGCTCATCGCCAATGTTGTGTCTGTGTATAATAAGACACAGACTGCAGGAGAAACGGTACAACAGGTGTTTTCTGAATGAGGGTTACTTTAGAACTAACTATACAGATCACTACTCAGGGTTTATATACAGGTGTGGTCACTGCCGGTACTACAGTATACAGGAGCTGTAAAAAGTAGTTCTCTCCCTTAAAGGTACATACATTACAGCGTTCAGCTTCCGCTAGGTAGGGCTCAGTTCGCCAAACAACAACAGCACCACCCTTGTCAGCAGGTTTAATGACAATGTCAGGATTGGATCTAAGAGAATGGAGTGCTGCAAGTTCAGAGGGAGGTAGGTTGGAGTGAGTGAGAGGAGCAGAGAAATGGAGATGGCCGATGTCACGGCGGCAGTTAGCGATGAAAAGATCTAGAGAGGGTAAGAGGCCAGGGGGAGGGGTCCAGGTAGAACGGGAATTCTGAAAGCAGGAGAAAGGGTCAGTCGTGCGGGGGGAAGACTCCTGGCCAGAGAAGTGGGCATGGAGACGAACGCGGCGGAAAAAGAGCTCAACATCGTGCCGAGCTCGAAATTCATTGAGGTGGGGGCGTAAGGGGATGAAGCTCAGGCCTTTGGTGTGGACTGATCGTTCGGGGTCAGAGAGGGGAAGGTCAGAGGGGATAGTGAAAATGTGGCAGGGGATGAGATTGGGAGAAGGGGGTTCAGAGAAAAGTGAAGGGGAAGAAGGTTCCGGAGGGGCGTTGGTGTCCAAGAGTTGATGAAGCTTGCGATCCTTGACATCGGAAAGGAAGAAAAAAATGTTTTTTGTTGAAGCGTCGGATGAGTCGAAGGATGAAATGGAACTGTGGACCCAGACAGCTTTGAGATAGAGTGCGCTGGTGTTGCTGAAGAGAGAGGTCGAGAGTATTCATGTGGCGCTGCATGGCGTTGAGCGTGGATCTCAAGATGCAGCGAGAGCAGTAGTTCGAGGAACGATGATTATCTTGGAGATATTTGTAATCCTGGGTGGATCTGAAACACGAAGGGTGGAAGTTTAATTGGAATCCACGTGGAATAAGTCGGAACCAGAGACAATTGCTGAGGAAAATGATGTGGCTGTGAAACCGAGTCTCGGCAGATACCTGATCAAACACGAGAACAGAAACTGCTGGGTTTCCCAATTTCACTGTGGGAGCCCAATTTAAATATGTTAATTAATCCTCTTGCCGCTCCATATTTACCAATACTCGGTCGCCTCAATATCTGCCAAATTAAAAATAGGTTGGGGTCGTGTACTGCGCATTTCACTTTTAACCACTGCCACCACCGCTAACCGCAACCCCCCCCCACTCCCCCCGACCTTCTCCTGCCCATTGTGGTGTAGGGAGGGTAATATTGAGGCCCCAGTGTATCCAGGTACCTGTTTTTTTCTAGTGTGTTCTGCTGATCTCCCAAGGAAATTCAGGGCTATTTATTTTCCTCCAGATATAGAACATCCTGTCCCTGAGCCTCCCAGTGAGAGTGAGGCGGGAGATGCAGAGGAGGAAGAAAGGACCACGTCGCTGCATGTCTCACCCGCAGGCACCACCTCAGATACTGGGACTACGTGATCTTTAGAGGCAAGTTTAGTAGAGGGGTCTGCACTGGGTGATGCATGAGGGATGAGCGAGCTGCAGCAAGGCCAGGGGGAAAGGATATCTCAGGAGCCAGCTCCCCGGAGGGTGAGTTCTGCTGCACAGGACTCAGATGAGGACATCCATGGGGAGGCGTTCACAAGAAGGGTGATGGGCATGTACTCTGACTGCTCTGACAGCTGCCATCATCGTTGGGTCCACCACAGTCCACTGGAGATCTCACGGTGTCGCAGCAGGTCACCAAATATGTACTCCAGCAGATTGGTAGGGATGCTGAGGTGCTGACCCGGGGGATTGGCAGTGGGTCAGTGGAGAAGGAACTTGCTGTCCTTTCTCTGGATGACAGTATTCCTGCTCCCACCACTGCTACTTCGCCATTGCTCTTGTCGCTGTCTGTCATCCAGCAAGGCCAGACTTCCGCTGCCCATCCTGAGGTGGCGCAGTGGACAGCCGGGCCTTCCAGGCCCAGAGCTGGTCGAGGGACTCTTGCAAGGCCATCTGTAGACTCCCGCAAGGACACTCAGCAGCCTTCCACCAGCCCTGCTGCAGCCACTGGGGAGACACTACGTAGGAGCAGTAGATTAGGAAAATGCACTGTAAAGAGGGGAAGTAAGGGTTTGCAGAAGGGTGATTAGTTAATATTGTTGTTGTATATATGTGGTTACTGAATTTGGATACATTTATTTTTGGAATTTTGCAGATTTGGGGCTGTGTCTCGTTTCAGCTTTGGGGTGTGGTATGGAATGAGAAATTGATGGAATGGTGGGGACGTGCTGAGCAATCAGGAAGTGGCCTCGAATTCATTGGAACCGAAGCCTGATGAGGCGGTCACAGACTGCCCTTTCACAAGTCTGATTGAGTGGCTGCCTCCTCCGTTGCTGCTGTTTATGCTCCTGATCCTCCTCCTCCTCCTCCTGAGGTTGGAAATGTTACACTTTGAAATCTCACCAAAATGAAAGTGAATTATTTTTCTGAGACAGAAGACTCCTTAAAGTGAGAAATGCTGAAATCGCTCACAACGCCTGTTTGCCAAAGTGAAACTGATAAGGCAGCATTCTTCAGCGAGTAAAAATAAACTGATGTTGAAGCCTTTAAATAGCACTCCTCCAGTGGCCATCCGACTGCATACCGCTAACGGCAGGCGGTCAGGCAGGGGGCGAGAGGGAAGTTCTGCTCCGGGGACCAGTGCGCTCAGGACCGAGGCGCTAAGTCTTTGTGCCAGCGCAAAAGCAGCAGGGAATTTCATGGGCGTCGCTCAATTTGAGGCGCTAACGGGAGGCGCAGAGGAGGACAACCTGCCAAAGCTCACTCTCAACTTGGGTAATTAGGGATGAGTGACATATGGCTCTGGAGCGCTTCAGCTATGAAGAGAGACTGGACAGGCTGGGGTTGCTTTCCTTGGAGCAGAGAAGGCCGAGGGGGGACCTGATTGAGGTGTACAAAATTATGAGGGGCATAAATAGGGTAGATAGAAAGGAACTTTTCCCCTGAGTAGAGGGGTCAATAACCAGGGGGCATAGTTTCAAGGTAAGGGGCAGGAGGTTCAGAGGGGATTTGAGGGAAAACTTTTTCACCCAGAGGGTGGTTGGATTCTGGAACTCACTGCCTGAAAGGGTGGTAGAGGCAGGAACCCTCACAACATTCAAGAAGCATTTAGATGAGCACTTGAAACGCCATAGCATTCAAGGCTACGGACCAAGTGCTGGAAAATGGGATTAGAATAGACAGGGCTTGATGGCCGGCACGGACACAAAGAAGAGAGCTATTTGGGCAAAGAACACAATAAAATACATGCTGTGATGTATTCTAGATAGCCAAAATGTATTAAAAAATATCCCTTTCTTATTCGGCAAAGGGTGAATCCAATGTTTGTAAAGACAAGGGTTGCATAAAGAACAGAAATTGGAGGTCAGAGGGTGAAATGATTCTGATGGAGATTGCTTCTGTCAGAAGTTAGTGTTGTCTTTTGGGAATTAGATAGCAAGTGTGAAAGTAGGGCTAACACTGAGTAATTGTCACAGGATGGATACATTGTTGTCACAACTCAATGTATAAGATAACAGCCATAAGTGTGATAATGGAGGTTACTCCAGTTGTTTGTCATTGCCCAAATGTCAGTGAGAGGAGATAGCAGCTTCTGTACTGCTGTAAAATAAATACCCCGAGAGAAAGGATGTGTCTTTTACTATGCGTGTAATATATATAAAATGTGAGTGCAGTTAATGATGAATCACTTATGTAAATAAAAATAGAAAAGAATTGCATTTATTCCAAATAATAACTTTATATACATAGTGCAAGACCTAGAAATTCGGGCGTACCCATTTGAGGGAATCTCAACAACAACAACAACTTGTATTTATATCGTGCCTTTAACCCAGTAAAAGTCCCAAAGTGCTGCACAGGACTATTTAAGACAAAAAAATTGACACTGAGCCACATAAGGAGAAATTAGTGCAGGTGACCAAATGCTTGGTCAAAGAGGTAGGTTTAAAGGAGCGTCTTAAAGGAGGAAAGAGAGGTAGCAAAGCGGAGAGGTTTAGGGAGGGAATGCCGAGCTTAGGACTTAGGTAACAGAAGGCACGGCCACCAAAGGTTGAGCGATTATAATCAGAGATGGTCAAGAGGGCAGAATTAGAGGAGCGCAGATATCTCGGGGTCTTGTGGGGCTGAAGGAGATTACAGAGATAAGAAGGGGCGAGGCTATGGTGGAATTTGAAAACAAGGATGAGAACTTTGAAATCAAGGCGCTACTTAACCGGGAGCCAATGTAGGTCAGCGAGCACAGGGGAGATGGGCGAACGGGATTTGTTGCGAGTAAGGACATGGGCAGACGAGTTTTGGATGACCTCAACCTCCAAGGTGGAATGTGGGAGGCTGGCCAGGAGTGCATTGGAATAGTCAAGTCTAGAGGTAACAAAGGCATGTGTTAGATCCGTGATTCTGAGAGTATGCTGTTTTTCAATAACCACACGGATGCTGTAACTTAACAATAAACAGGTAGTTACTGGAGGAGGGTAGTCTCAAGACTGGGGGTACAGAGGCATGCGCAAGGCTTATATACAGGTGTGGTCACTGCCGGTACTACAGTATACAGGAGCTGTAAAAGTAGTTCTGTCTTAAAGCCACATACACTACAATTCCTCCCCTTTTAGATTAGTAGTACCCCTAATATTCAAATAACAATTAACACTTTAACATGTACATTAAACAACAATAGTCCATTTTTCGATTCAGTCTTTGGGGCGGCTTCCTGACCCTTTCGGGATAGCGCCTTTCCTGAGGTTCTTGTTCTTGGTGCAGAGGCGATTCTGACCCCTTTTCATCGGGTAGTTCATCGGGTTGCACTGCTACTGGTTCTGAGGTAGATGCTACCAGTATGTCGGGTTCATCCCCAGGTACTCGAGACATGGGGTTGACGCGTTCCTGTGACGCTAAGATCTGATCGACGTGGCGTCTCACAATGTTCTCCCCGACATCCACTGCGTACATTAATGGCCCCTGCCTTATGCATATCGTTCCGGGTTGCCATTTCTCTGTTCGATAGTCACGGGCCAAGACTGGTTGTCCTACATTGAAGCTCCTAGTCGGCTTCTCATTGATGTGCTGGAATTGTTTGTCCTCAACATTTCTTCGCACATTTGGTCTGAGCAAGTCCAGATGAGATCTCAGCCTTCGGTTAAAGAACATCATGGCCGGGGTCTGGTTGGTAACTGCATGTGTCGCGTTTCGGTAGGCTAATAAGAAATTGTCCATCTTATGCTGTAGTGGAATTTCATCATCACACATGGCCTTTATCGCCTTCTGAAAGGTTTGTATGAACCTCTCAGCCAATCCATTTGTGGCTGGATGATACGGGGCGGATGTTTAATGCCTTACCCCATTCCTTCTCATAAATTTTTGAAACTCTTCGGACACAAACTGTGGTCCATTATCAGAGCAAATCTGCTCTGGCAAGCCGTTTCTGGCAAATATGGTCCGTAGGACTGCAATTGTTTTCTCTGTAGTGGTTGAAGACATTTTTATCACCTCAGGCCACTTCGAATGAGCATCCACTGCTATTAAGAACATTGAGTCCATGAATGGACCAGCGAAATCAATATGCACCCGTTGCCATGGAGAGGAGGGCCACTCCCATGGGTGTAGAGGGGCATGTGGTGGTGCATTTTGGACCTTCTGGCATCCTAAGCAGCTCTTAGTTAGGTCTTTGATTTGTTGATCGATTCCTGGCCACCACACATAAGCCCTAGCAAGGCTTTTCATTTTCACTCCCCCCAGATGACCTTCATGCAGCTCATTTAGCACTCTCTCCCTTAACTTGGGTGGAATCACCACTCTGGATCCACACATCACCGTCCCCTGGCATACTGACAGCTGTTCTCTTCTGGATGAGAATGCTGGCAACAGTGAGTCGCCATGTGTTGGCCATCCCCTCACCGTCAAATCATATACCCGAGACAGCGTCGGATCATTGTGGGTCTCCTCTATTTCCACGTTCATTACTGGCAATCGTTCATTTATTGACGAATAAAATATCTCGATAGGGTCCACTGCTGGTGCTTCCTTCACAGTAGGCAGTGGCAGGCGCGATAGCCCATCAGCATTACCATGGTGTTTCGTGCCTTTATATTCTATTTCATATTGATTCGCCCCTCGAAACACGGACCATCTTTGTAACCGTTGTGCAATCATCACTGGAACGCCCTTCTTAGGATTAAAGATGGAGACAAGTGGTTGGTGGTCAGTCAGCAAGGTGAACTTCTGCCCATGCAGATAGTGGTTGAATTTTTTTACTCCCCATACTAGGCTGAGGGCCTCCCTGTCAATCTGGGCGTAGTTGCGTTCGGCTGAGGTTAGTGACTGAGGCGCAAAGGCTACTAGCCTCTCCAACCCGTCTGGGAATTTGTGCGACAGCACCGCTCCAATACCATAGGGTGATGCTTCACATGCCAAACGAATTGGTAGTGCTGGCTTGAAATGGGCCAACACCTCTTTTGATGTGATCAATTCTTTACACTTCTGGAAAGCTCGTCTACATTCGTCATCCCACTTCCATGGTACCCCTGTTTGCAGTAGGGTGTTCAGTGGGTGTAATACCATGGACAATTTTGGTAAGAACTTGTGGTAGTACTTTACCAGCCTGAGGAAACACCTCAGTTGTGAAACATTTTCCGGAGCTGGAGCCTTGACTACTGCCTCAATCTTTTCAGGGGACTTATGTAACCCCTCTTCATCGATGACATGGCCACAATACGAGATCTGTTTCTGGAAAAACTCGCACTTGTGGCGATTAGCTCGTAGCCCATACTCCTTTAATCTGGTGAGCACCTTCTCCAAGTTGGCGAGGTGATCACTGTCATTTTCGCCCGTGACCAAGTTGTCGTCCAAATAACACTGGGTCCCTGGAATCCCTTGCAGAACTTGATCCATTGCCCTTTGCCAGATAGCCGGAGCTGAGGCTACTCCGAACACCAGCCGGTTGTATTGATAGAGACCTTTATGAGTGTTAATCGTAAGGTATTGTTTCGAAGCTTCTTCTACCTCCATTTGCAAGTACGCCTAGGCTAGATCAATTTTGGTGAAGCGTTTACCTCCAGATAGCGAGGCGAAAATATCCTCAATTCGTGGAAGCGGATATTGTACCGTGTGAAGGACTGGGTTCACTGTCACCTTAAAATCCCCACAGATGCGGACCTTCTTTGGTTCCCCAGGCATATTAGTCAACGACCTCTTCATTATAGGAACGATGGGTGTAGCCCACTCGCTCCATTTCACTTTGGACAGTACTCCTGAATGTTTCAACCCTTCCAGCTCTGCTTCAACAGCTGGTCTGATCGCATAAGGCACTGGTCTGGCCTTAAGAAACTTTGGGGTTGCATTTCCCTCTATTTTAATCGTTGCTGTTATGCCTTTTAGTGTTCCTAGTCCCTCCTGGAACACTTCTTTTGCGTCAGTTCGCATTTTTGACAGTCGTCCAGGTGTGACGTCATCATCCTTTTTGGCCTCAACCTTCAGTGCCTTTATAGAATGCCAATCTAATTGTATCTTCCGGATCCATTCACGTCCTAGCAGTGGTGGTCCTCCATCTGGCAATACATATATATCCATTTTAGGTATTTCCTGGCCTTTATATATCACTTTCACCCTTATTTTTCCTTTGGGGTAGACATTTTGCCCCGTATACGTCTTCAAGACAATCTCTGTAGCTTTCAAGGGTATATGTGAAAATAGCCGCTTGTAGTCCCTTTGGTTTATGACTGTTAGGGCTGATCCTGTGTCCAATTCCATTTTCACTTGGACTCCGTCTATCTTGAGTGTAACCCAGATAGTCTGGTGATCCTCCATTTTGGTTACCTTATGTAGTTTCAGACAACCCAGCTCCTTGCTTCCGGAGTCTGTGTCACTTTTCTGTTCATCTGAACCACTGTCCATCACCTGGTGTAACTTTTTGTACTTCTCCTGTGGAGGTTTCTTACTGTTGGTTTTCTTCCCAGACCTGCAGACTCTTGCTATGTGTCCTGCTTTTCCACACTGTCTGCACACTTGGTCCTTGAACCAACAATCCTTCTAGTCATGTGTTGTTCTGCCGCAGCGATAGCACTTCCCTGTTCCATAGGACATTTCATTGGTGCCATATTGTTGCGGTCTCCGTTGTATCTCTGCAGTGCCCCTTGCGGCTGCTTCGTGTGATACTGCCATACTGAAAGCCTTGTCCAGCGTAAGATCCTTTTCTGATAGAAGCCGTTTCTGGGTTCCTTCACTTTGTAGTCCACACACAAACTTGTCCCTTAACGTGTCTGCTAGTCCCGCTCCAAACTGGCAGTGTTTCAATAGCTTGCACAGTTCCGTTAGGTACTCAGCATTGCTTTCGTCTTTGTGTTGGTTCCTTTTATGGAACTTAAATCATTCTGCTATCAGCAGCAGTGTGGGGTTTAAGTGGTCCTGTAGGATTTCTACTATGCTTTCGAAATTCTTGTTCACCGGCTTCTCTGGGGTTATTATATTTCGCAGTAACCCATAAGTTTTTGCACCCATGGAATTTAACAAAACCAGTGCTTTACTAGCATCTGGCATTTCATTCGCCCTGCAGTACACCTCTCAATATGTTCCACATATGTCGCCCAATCTTCGACTTCATTGTCGAACGTAGAGATACTGCCACTATTCGGCATCCCTGGGTGTGATTTAACTGTCAAAAATGGTGTCTCCCGTGCTTCCCCTTCTTCTCCGCTGGCACAAAATGGCATCTCCCGCGCTTTCCTTCCTTCCCGCGCTTGCCCTTCTTCTCCGCTGCGGCTTCTAAAAATGGCATCTCCCGCGCTCTTCCTTCTTCTCCGCGGCTCAATGGCATCTCCCGTGCTTTCCCTTCTTCTCCCCGTGGACACTGTTCAGCCTTTGAGCCCTGGCTGTGCTCTGCGCGTTCTTCTTTTTTTTTTTCTCGACGCCGCTCGGTCCTGAACCAGCCTGTTGCTTTACCCTCTCTCTCTCTGTTTTTTTTTTTTCTCGACGCCGCTCGGCTTTCAACCCCCGGCTGCGCCCTGTGCGCTTCACCCTCTGTCTTACCCCGTCGACAATGCTCGGCTTTCTCTCCGCCGTCGGTCGGCCCCAGCTGCCGCTGCCCGGGAAGGGTCTGCGCTGGACCTGTCGTCAATCTCTTGCTGATCGTTGTGGCTGGGGAACCAAGCCCGGTGCTCCACAGCCTCCCCTGCGATGTTCACTCTCTGCCGGACGACTGGGCGGTTGCTCGTGGTCGACGCCTGTGTTCCTGGCCTCGACTTTTTTTTTTTTTTTAGTTGCAGGTAGATTCGAATCGACATTCGTCGCCACTGTTAGATCCGTGATTCTGAGAGTATGCTGTTGTTCAATAACCACACGGATGCTGTAACTTAACAATAAACAGGTATTTACTGGAGGAGGGTAGTCTCAAGACTGGGGGTACAGAGGCATACGCAAGGCTTATATACGGGTGTGGTCACTGCTGGTACTACAGTATACAGGAGCTGTAAAAGTAGCTCTGTCTTAAAGGCACATACACTACAGCATGGATGAGGGTTTCAGCAGCGGATGAGCTGAGGAAAGGGCGGAGACGGGTGATGTTACGGAGGTGGAAGTAGGCGGTCTTTGTTATGCTGCGGATATATGGTTGGAAGCTCATTTCAGGGTCAAATATGACACCAAGGTTGCGAACAGTGTGGTTCAGCCTCAGACAGATGTTAGGGAGAGGGATGGAGTCAGTGGCTAGGGAACGGAGTTTGTGGCAGGGACTGAAAACAATGGCTTTGGTCTTCCCAATATTTAATTGGAGAAAGTTTTTGCTCATCCAGAATTGTATGTCGGACAAGCAGTCTGACAATTTAGACACTGTGGAGGGGTTGAGGGAAGAGGTAGTGAGGTAGAACAGGGTGTCATCAGCGTACATGTGAAAACTGACGCTGTGTTTTCGGGTGATGTCACCAAGGGGCAACATGTAGATGAGAAATAGGAGATGGCCAAGGATAGATCCTTGGGGGACACCAGGAGTAACGATGCGGCAGTGGGAATAGAAGCCATTGCAGGTGAATCTCTGGTTACGATTAGATAGATAAGAATGGAACCAGGCGAGTGCAGTCCCACCCAGCTGGACAAGGATGGAGTGGTCAACCGTGTCAAAGGCTGCAGACCAGTCAAGAAGGATGAGGAGGGATCATTTACCTTTGTCACAGTCACAAAGGATGTCATTTGTGACTTTGATGAGAGCCATTTCGGTACTGTGGCAAAGGCGGAAACTTGATTGGAGGAAATCAAACATGGAATTGCGGGAAAGATGGGCACGGATTTGGGAGGCGACAACACATTCAAGGACTTTGGAGAGGAAAGGAAGGTTGGAGATGGGATGGTAGTTTGCAAGGATGGAGGGGTCAAGGGTTGTTTTTTTGAGGAGAGAGGTGATGATGGCAGATTTGAGCAAGAGAGGGACAGTACCTGAGGAGAGAGAACTGTTAACAAAGTCAGCTAACATGGGAGCCAGAAAAGGAAGTTGGGTGGTCAGCAGTTTGGTGTGAATAGGATCGAGGGAGCAGGTGGTGGGTCTCATGGACAAGATGAGTGCAGAGACGTCATGAGGGGAGATCGGGGAGAAAGTGGAGAAAGATGTGAGTTCAGGGCTAGGGCAGGGGGGAACCTTAGAGGAAGTTTGGCCCAGTGGGCTAGGGGAAGGAAGGGAAGTGGCAGAGGCAGCTAAATGGATGGTCTCAATCTTAGAGACAAAGAAGTCCATGAGCTCCTCACACTTGTTATCGGAGGTGAGGGTGGAGCAGACAGGGGAGAGTGGTTTAAGAAGATGGTTCAGGGATCGATCCCTGCGTCTGAATGGTTAGGGCCGAGGTGCTCCTGATATTTGGCCCCGGGCCTCATTTCTATTGAGCCAGCCAGCTGCAGAGAGCAACAGGCAGCTCGCCAGCGAAACGCAATGGAAGAATGGGCTTCTGCTGGCATTGCATTCCTGATCATCTCCTCCCTTCTCCACATTCAGGTAAGTATATTTTTAAATCTTACTTAGTTGGTTGTGGCCTGCAGCAGACACTGAGGACCAAGGTGAGACAATATAAACGGCACCCATTTTGATGGAACAGATGGCAGGTGAAGTACAGATGACAGATGCATTCTGTCAATGGTGAGTGAGTTCTTCCAATGAGGTGACACAGGTGGAGACTTTGCTGGAAAGACTTGCAGCCTACAGAATCTGTGCTGGAAATTGTAGGAGTTTCGCAAAATTCCCCTGAAAACAAGTGAAACATTGATCCACATCGTGGATGAAGATTTATGTGTTTTGAATTGCCTCTGGGTCAGATCAATGTTTTGAAGCATGCTCAGAGCCATGAAAGACTGCTGGGCTGGACTACAACGGAGTCGAGGAAATTCGTGGAACTATTCACACACATTGAGAAGGAACATCTTGATTAAGGCTTGTGCTTTTGAGCCCGGTCAAACACAGAGGTTTACAGCTTGTAATGTGTTTGTGTGAAAGACCTGTCAATCAAACCAGGGAGGTCAGGAGTTGCCCACTTGACCCAAGGCCGATTATGGCTGGCTATGTTTAAAACAAGCAATTCAGCAACCAATCACAGTCCCTTTGTTTGTGTACTGGAACTTTAGGCGGGAATTTTTCCAGACAGAACGGCAGCAGCACACAGGTATAAAGATAGCTACTGAGAAGCTATCTGCCCTCTTTTTACTTCGCTGGACTACAGGTGAGCGGGGTGTTCTGACTCCTCAACAAGACAACCTAGCAAGGAGTTTGGGGTGGTGATTTAAGGGAATTACTAAGATTGTTTAAATAACATTGTAGTCATTGTATCCCTCATTTTTGCCATCTGTACCCCCCCGTTATATACTTTTGTTGCATTTACTATGTTCGTGTGGTATAGTTTATATTTGATTATGGTTCTTTAGTTTAATAAATTTTGACTTTGCTCATATCCAAACCAATTGTCCGCTTTAACATCATTAATTAATTGTAAGTCCTCCAGTCAGAACTGAAAGGTGGGGTAGCGATTCGGAACCGCTGTTAAAATTGGTTTACAGTGCAGCAGGCAAAAAGGCTGCTGGCCAGGTACGTTACCATAAACCAGGTAATAGATGCCCCCCTAGAAATGGACAGAGCAACAGCTTCTGCCTGAGAAAACTGATCATCTGTCAGGTGGGAGCTTTTACTGAACATTTGATGCTGTCAAGTAATCAGCTGGAACAATGGTCATGTAACTCCCACCTCAGGTTGACAGACGTGGTTCCTGAGCTGTGTGAATCCTGTGGCCATGCAGTTAAATTTAAAACATGGGGGGAGAAAGGCTTTTAAGTGCCTGTAAACTACCTGATAATGATTTCAATTGAGTTGCCCGCCGCTGCCGGTCGGGCCATCTCCGTGATGACACACGTGCCTGGGGGAAAGGTGCGTGGGGACGGGATGACAGCGGGTTCCTGACCCATTGTCAAAAACAATAACATTCCCAGCGGACCCGCCACTGATCACGTGCGCTACCACCCCGGAAAATTACGGCCATAGTAGTTACAGCACAGAAAGAGGTCATTCGGCCTAACAGGTCAGTGCTGGTATTTATGCTCCACATGAACCTCCTCCCACCCTTCTTCCTCTCACCCCATCAACCTATCCTACTATTTCTTTCTCCCTCATGCTTACGCTTAAATCGTTTTATGCTAGTCACCTTCTTGTGGTAGTGAGTTCTATATTCTAACCACTCTCTTGGTAAAGAAGTTTCTCCTGAATTCCCTATTGGATTTATTAGTAACTATCTTATATTTATGGCCTCCTGTTTTGTTTTCCCCTCCCCCACAAATGGAATAATCTTCTCTACGTCTACACTATCAAAGGTGTGGAGATACCAGTGTTGGACTGGGGTGGACAAATGTAAGAAGTCACACAACACCAGGTTATAGTCCAACAGTTTTATTTGAAATCACAAGCTTTCGGAGCACTGCTCCTTCATCAGGTGAAGTGGAGAGATGCCTATAGACACAGATTATATAGTCAGAGAATAATGCCAGATGATTACAGGTAATCTTTCTAACTGCCATTTATCACACCTCGGCAGAGAGATAATCACAGCAATCAAAGGCGTGAATGGTGTCCAAACAGGTCAGTCAGGAAAACATTACATCAAAGAACAATGAGGTGGGGTCACAAGGGGTAAAATGTTGCAGATGCTGGGGTCTGTATGAAAAACAAAAAACAGACAAAAAACATTTTCTTTGCTGGAAATCACAGCAAGTCCGGCCGCATCTGTGTGGAGAGAACAAGCCAACGATGACTCGAGTCTGGATGACCCTACGTCAGGTGGGGTTACATGTAGCGTGACATTAACCCAAGATCCCGGTTGAGGCCGTCCTCATGAGTGCGGAACTTGGCTATCAGTTTCTGCTCTACAATTTTGCGTTGTCATGTGTCTCGAAGGCCACCTTGGAGAATGCTTACCCGAAGATCGGAGGCTGAATGTCCTTGACTGCTGAAGTGTTCCCCGACTGGGAGGGAACACTCCTGCCTGGCGATTGTTGTGCGGTGTCCGTTCATCCGTTGTCGCAGTGTCTGCATGGTCCCGCAGATGTACCATGCTCTGGGGCATCCTTTCCTGCACCGTATGAGGTAGAAAATGTTGGCCGAGTCACATGAGTATGTACCATGTACCTGGTGGGTGGTGTCCTCACGTGTGATGATGGTATCTGTGTTGATGATCTGGCATGTCTTGCAGAGGTTGCCATGGCAGGGTTGTGTGGTGTCGTGGTCGCTGTTCTCCTGAAAGCTGGGTAATTTGCTGCGAACGATGGTCTGTTTGAGGTTAGGCGGCTGTTTGAAGGCAAGTATTGGAGGCGTGGGGATGGCCTTAGCGAGGTGTTCGTCATCATCGATGACATGTTGAAGGCTGCGAAGAACATGGCGTAGTTTCTCCGCTCCGGGGAAGTACTGGACGATGATGGGTACTCTGTTGTTTGTGTCCCGTGTTTGTCTTCTGAGGAGGTCTATGTGATTTTTCGCTGTGGCCCGTCGGAACTGTCGATCGACGAATCGAGCATCATATTCCATTCTTACGAGGGCATCTTTCAGCATCTGTAGGTGTCCATCGCGTTCCTCCTCGTCTGAGCATATCCTTTATATTCGCAGGGATTGTCCATAGGGGATGGCTTCTTTAACATGGTTAGGGTGGAAGCTGGAGAAGTGGAGCATCCTGAGGTTGTCCGTGGGCTTGCGGTAGAGTGAAGTGCTGAGGTGTCTGTCTTTGATGGAGATTCGTGTGTCCAAGAATGAAACCAATTCTGAGGAGTAGTCCATGGTGAGTTTGATGGTTGCCTTCAAGACACACGACAACGCAAAATCATAGAGCAGAAACTGATAGCCAAGTTCCGCACTCATGAGGACAGCCTCAACTGGGATCTTGGGTTCATGTCACGCTACATGTAACCCCATCTGAGGTAGGGTCATCCAGACTTGAGTTGTCATTGGCTTGTTCTCTCCACACAGCTGCGGCCGGACCTGCTGTGATTTCCAGCAAAGAAAATGTTGTTTGTCTGTTTTTTGTTTTTCATACAGACCCCAGCATCTGTAACATTTTACCCCTTGTGACCCCACCTCATTGTTCTTTGATGTAATGTTTCCCTGACTGACCTGTTTGGACACCATTCACACCTTTGATTGCTGTGATTATCTCTCTGCCGAGGTGTGATAAATGGCAGTTAGAAAGATTACCTGTAATCATCTGACATTATTCTCTGACTATATAATCTGTGTCTATAGGCTTCTCTCCACTTCAGCTGACGAAGGAGCAGTGCTCCGAAAGCTTGTGATTTCAAATAAAACTGTTGGACTATAACCTGGTGTTGTGTGGCTTCTTACATTTACCCTTTCATAATCTTAAAGACTTCTATCAAGTCATCCCTCAGTCTTCTCTTCTCTAGAGAAAAGAGCCCCAGCCTGTTCAATCTTTCTGATAGGTATAACCTCTCAGTTCTGTTATCATTCTTGTGAATCTTTTTTGCATCTTCTCCAATGCCTCTCTGTCCTTTTTATAATATGGAAACCATAATATTCACAGTACTCCAAGTGTGGTCTAACTAATGTTCTATACAAGTTGAACATAATTTCTCTGATTTTCAATTCTATCCTTCTAGCAATGAACCCCAATGCTTTGTTTGATTTTTTTAATGGTCTTATTAAACTCCATCGCTACATTTAGTGATTTGTGTATTTGTACCTCCAGATCCTTCTGCTCCTCTACCCCATTTAAACACTTATTTTCAAGTAGTTTATGATCTTGTTATTCCTGCGACCAAACTGTACCACCTCTCACTACCTATATTGAAGTTCATTTGTCAATTACATTCCCATTATCAAGTTTTTAATGCACTCCTGTATTTTGTTGCAGTCCTCCTCTGTATTAACTACACCCCCAATTTGGTGCTGTCCGCTAATTTTGAAACTATACTACCAATTCCCAAGTACAAATCATTTATATAAATGGTGAACAACAGTGATCCCAGCACTGATCCTTGTGGATCACCACTTCCGACCTTTTGCCAAGCTGAGTAACTACCTTTAGCCCCTCCTCTCTCTTTCCTGTTGTGTAGCCAGCTTGCTATCCATTCTGCTACTTGTCCCCCAACTCCTTATGTTCTGACCTTTGTCATGAGTCTAGTATGCGGTACCTTATCGAAAGCCTTTTGAAAATCCAAATATATTACATCCACTGCATTACCCTTGTCTACCATTTCTGTTAATTCTTCAAAGAATTCAATAAGGTTGGCCAAGTGTGACCTTCCCTTTTGATATCCGAGCTGACTATTCTTTATTATGTTTTCAGTTTCTAGTTGTTTTTATATTACATTTTTGAGTAAGGATTTTGTTAACTTTCCTACCACCAGTGTTAAGCTGATTGGTCTATAGTTCCCTGGACATGTTCTCCTTTTTAAAATATAGGAATCACATTAGCTGTCCACCAGTCATCTGGCACTATTCCCTTTTCTAATGAATTTTTATATATATTTAATAGTGCCTCTGCTATCTGTTTCCTAACATCTTTTAATATGCACAAATGCAATCCATCCAGACCAGGGGTTTTATCTTCTCTAAGTTTGATTAGCTTATCAATTTTCTCCCTTTATACCTGCTTTGATCTCTTCTTCTTTCATGTTTATTTAAAAAAGGTATCCATGCTCTAACTTAAATAGCACTATGCAGAATTTGAATTTTACTCCTGAACACATCATTGAGGCATTGATGTTTTTCTAAAGGGAAAAAAAACACACAAATGCTGGAAATCTGAAGTAAAAGTGAAACTGTTGGAAAGGTACGACAGGGCAGTTAAGAACTGAAAGAGAAAGGCACATTAATATTTTGTGTGTCACTATTCATCAGAATGAGGCTTTTGAATGAAACATTGGGTATAACATAATATTTCTCCATATCATCCAACAACTGTGCTATAAATTGAAATAATGTTACACTGCAGCAAAAACATGCTACTAATTATTACTTTCTGACAAACCTGCAGAAATCAAAATAATGTCTGTGATGTGACATTTTCTCTGTATCCTGATTGATAACATCTCCTGCACAGTATGATTATTATTCCATAACCTGGCATAAACCCTACATCTCCACAATCTGCTGTTACAAAACCTTCAAGCATGCTGTCTATCCTGAGAAACCCTCAACATGATCCACCTGCCCTGACAATCCCTCAGCATGATCTACCTGCCCTGACAATCCCTAAGCATGATATACCTGCCCTGACAATCGCTCAGCATGATCTACATGCCCTGACAATCCCTCAGCACGATCCACCTGTTCTGAAAATCCCTCAGTGCGATCTACCTGCCCTGACAATCCCACCAGCACAATCTACCTGCCCTGGCAATCCCTCAGCACAATCTACCTGCCCTGACAATCCCTCAGCAAGATCTACCTGCCCTGACAATCCCTCAGCACAATCTTCCTGCCCTGATAATCCCTCACCATGATCCACCTGACCTGACAATCACTCACCATGATCCACCTGCCCTGACTATCCCTCACCATGATCCACCTGTCCTGACAATCGCTCAGCACGATGTACCTGACCTGACAATCCCTGAGCACGATCCACCTGTCCTGACAATCCCTCACCATGATCCACCAGTCCTGAAAATCCCTCAGCACAATGTACAAGCCCTGAAAATCCCTCACCATGATCCACCTGCCCTGACAATCTCTCACAATGATCCACCTGCCCTGACAATCCCTCAGCACGATCCACCTGTCCTGACAATCCTTCACCATGATCCACCTGCCCTGACAATCCCTCAGCACGATCTACCTGTCCTGACAATCCCTCAGCACGATTTACCTGCCCTGAAAATCCCTCAGCACGATCTACCTGTCTGGACAATCCCTCAGCACGATCTATCTGCCCTGACAATTCCTCAGCACAATCTAGCTGCCCTGACATTCCCTCACCATGATCCACCTGCCCTGACAATCCCTCAGAACGATCCAACTGTCCTGACAATCCTTCACCATGATCCACCTGCCCTAACAATCCCTCACCTTGATCTACCTGCCCTGACAATCCCTCAGCACAATCTACCTGCCCTGACAATCCCTCAGCACGATCTACCTGCCCTGAAAATCCCTCAGCACGATCTACCTGCCCTGAAAATCCCTCAGCATGATCTACCTGCCCTGACAATCCCTCAGCACAATCTACCTGCCCTGACAATCCCTCAGCACAATCTACCTGCCCTGACAATCCCTCAGCACGATCTACCTGCCCTGAAAATCCCTCAGCATGATCTAGATGTCCTGACAATCCCTCAGCAAAATCTACCTTTCCTGACAATCCCTCAGCACGATCTACCTGCCCTGACAATCCCTCAGCATGATCTAGATGTCCTGACAATCCCTCAGCACAATCTACCTGTCCTGACAATTCCTCACCATGATCCACCTGCCCTGACAATCTCTCACCATGATCCACCTGCCCTGACAATCCCTCAGCACGATCTAGATGCCCTGACAATCCCTCAGCACGATCTACCTGTCCTGACAATCCCTCACCATGATCCACCTGTCCTGACAATCCCTCACCATGATCCACCTGCGCTGACAATCCCGCACCATGATCCACCTGCCCTGACAATCCCTCAGCACGATCTATCTGCCCTGACAATCCCTCACCATGATCCACCTGTCCTGATAATCCCTCACCATAATCCACCTGTCCTGACAATCCCTCACCATGATCCACCTGCCCTGACAATCCCTCAGCATGATCCACCTGTCCTGACAATCCCTCACCATGATCCACCTGCCCTGACAATCCCTCAGCATGATCCACCTGTCCTGACAATCCCTCACCATGATCCACCTGCCCTGACAATCCCTCAGCATGATCCACCTGTCCTGACAATCCCTCACCATGATCCACCTGCCCTGACAATGCCTCACCATGATCCACCTGACCTGACAAACCCTCACCATGGTCCACCTGCCCTGACAATCCCTCAGCATGATCCACCTGTCCGGACAATCCCTCACCATGATCCACCTGCCCTGACAATCCCTCAGCACGATCTACCTGTCCTGACAATCCCTCAGCACGATGTACCTGTCCTGACAATCCCTCAGCACAATCTACCTGTCCTGAAAATGCCTCAGCACAATCTACCTGTCCTGAAAATCCCTCAGCACGATTTACCTGCACTGACAATCCCTCAGCATGATCTACCTGCCCTGACAATCCCTCACTTGTTCCACCTGTCCTGACAATCCCTCAGCACGATCTACCTGCCCTGACAATCCCTCAGCACGATTTACCTGCACTGACAATCCCTCAGCACGATCTACCTGCCCTGACAATCCCTCAGCATGATCTACCTGCACTGACAATCCCTCAGCATGATCTACCTGCCCTGACAATCCCTCACTTGTTCCACCTGTCCTGACAATCCCTCAGCACGATCTACCTGCCCTGACAATCCCTCACTTGTTCCACCTGTCCTGACAATCCCTCAGCATGATCTACCTGCCCTGACAATCCCTCAGCACGATTTACCTGCCCTGACAATCCCTCACTTGTTCCACCTGTCCTGACAATCCCTCAGCATGATCTACCTGCCCTGACAATCCCTCACTTGTTCCACCTTCCCTGACAATCCCTCAGCACGATCTACCTGCCCTGACAATCCCTCACTTGTTCCACCTGTCCTGACAATCCCTCAGCACGATCTACCTGCCCTGACAATCCCTCAGCACGATCTACCTGCCCTGACAATCCCTCACCATGATCCACCTGTCCTGACAATCCCTCAGCATGATCCACCTGTCCTGACAATCCCTCACCATGATCCACCTGCCCTGACAATCCCTCAGCATGAAATACCTGCCCTGACAATCCCTCAGCACGATCTATCTGCCCTGACAATTCCTCAGCACAATCTACCTGCCCTGACAATCACTCACCATGATCCACCTGCCCTGACAATCCCGAACCATGATCCACATGTCCTGACAATTCCTCAGCATGATCCAGCTGTCCTGACAATCCTTCACCATGATCCACCTGCCCTAACAATCCCTCACCATGATCTACCTCCCCTGACAATCCCTCAGCACGATCCACCTGCCCTGACAATCCCTCAGCACGATCTACCTGCCCTGACAATCCCGAACCATGATCCACCTGCCCTGACAATCCCTCAGCATGATCTACCTCCCCTGACAATCCCTCAGCACGATCCACCTGCCCTGACAATCCCTCACCATGATCTACCTCCCCTGACAATCCCTCACCATGATCTACCTCCCCTGACAATCCCTCAGCACGATCCACCTGCCTTGACAACCCCTCAGCATGATCTACCTGCCCTGACAATCCCTCGCCATGATCCACCTGCCCTGACAATCCCTCAGCACGTTGGAGTTCAGAAGAATGAGAGGCAATCTTATCGAAACATATAAGATTGTGAGGGGGCTTGAGCAGTTGGATGCGGTGAGGATGTTTCCACTGATGGGTGAGACTAGAACTAGGGGACATATTCTTAGAATAAGAGGCTGCCCTTTCAAAACTGAGATGAGGAGAAACTTCTTCACTCAGAGGGTAGTAAATCTATGGAATTTGCTATCCCAGAGAGCTGTGGAAGCTGCAACATTAAATAAATTTAAAATGGAGAGAGACATTTTCCTAGCAGATAAGGGAATTAGGGGTTACGGGGAGAGGGCAGTGAACTGGACGTGAGTCTAGATTCAGATCAGCCATGATCCTATTGAATGGCGGAGCAGGCCCGAGGGGCCGTATGGCCTACTCCTGCTCCTATTTCTTATGTTCTTATGTACCTGCCCTGACAATCCCTCAGCATGATCTACCTGCCCTGACAATCCCTCACCATGATCCACCTGCCCTGACAATCCCTCACCATGATCCACCTGTCCTGACAATCCCTCAGCACGATCCACCTGCCCTGACAATCCCTCACCATGATCCACCTGTCCTGACAATCCCTCAGCACGATCCACCTGCCCTGACAATCCCTCACCATGATCCACCTGTCGTGATAATCCCTCAGCACGATCTACGTGCCCTGACAATCCCTCACCATGATCCACCTGCCCTGACAATCCCTCAGCATGATCCACCTGTCGTGATAATCCCTCAGCACGATCTACGTGCCCTGACAATCCCTCAGCATGATCTATCTGCCCTGACAATCCCGCACCATGATCCACCTGCCCTGACAATCCCTCAGCACGATCTATCTGCCCTGACAATCCCTCACCATGATCCACCTGTCCTGATAATCCCTCACCATAATCCACCTGTCCTGACAATCCCTCACCATGATCCACCTGCCCTGACAATCCCTCAGCATGATCCACCTGTCCTGACAATCCCTCACCATGATCCACCTGCCCTGACAATGCCTCACCATGATCCACCTGACCTGACAAACCCTCACCATGGTCCACCTGCCCTGACAATCCCTCAGCATGATCCACCTGTCCGGACAATCCCTCACCATGATCCACCTGCCCTGATAATCCCTCAGAACGATCTACCTGTCCTGACAATCCCTCAGCACGATCTACCTGCCCTGACAATCCCTCACTTGTTCCACCTGTCCTGACAATCCCTCAGCACGATCTACCTGCCCTGACAATCCCTCACCATGATCCACCTGCCCTGACAATCCCTAACCATGATCCACCTGTCCTGACAATCCCTCAGCATAATCTACCTGCCCTGACAATCCCTCACCATGATCCACCTGCCCTGACAATCCCTCACCATGATCCCCCTGCCCTGACAATCCCTCAGCACGAGCTACCTGTCCTGACAATCCCTCAGCACGATCTACCTGTCCTGACAATCCCTCAGCACGATCTACCTGTCCTGACAATCCCTGAGCACAATCTACCTGCCCTGACAATCCCTCACCTGACAATCCTTCACCATGATCCACCTGCCCTGACAATCCCTCAGCACGATCTACCTGCCCTGACCATCCCTCAGCACAAGTTACCTGTCCTGACAATCCCTCAGCACGATCCAACTGTCCTGACAATCCTTCACCATGATCCACCTGCCCTGACAATCCCTCAGCACGATCTACCTGTCCTGACCATCCCTCAGCACAAGTTACCTGTCCTGACAATCCCTCAGCATGATCTACCTGCCCTGACAGTCCCTCAGCACGATCTACCTGCCCTGACAATCCCTCACCATGATCCACCTGCCCTGACAATCCGTCACCATGATCCACCTGCCCTGACAATCCGTCACCATGATCCACCTGCACTGATAATCTCTCACCATGATCCACCTGTCCTGACAATCCCTCAGCACTAACTGCCCTGAATCCCCCAGCATGATCTACCTGCCCTGACAATTCCTCACCATGATCCACCTGCCCTGACAATCCCTCAGCACGATCTACCTATCCTGACAATCCCTCAGCAAGACCTACCTTTCCTGACAATCCCTCAGCACGATCTACCTGCTCTAATAATCGCTCAGCACGATGTTCGTGTCTTGACCATCCCTCAGCACAAGTTACCTGCCCTGACAATCCCTCACCATGATCCACCTGCCCTGACAGTCCCTCAGCATGATATACCTGCCCTGACAATCCCTCACCATGATCCACCTGCCCTGACAATCCCTCAGCACGATCCACCTGCCCTGACAATCCCTCACCATGATCCACCTGCCCTGACAATCCCTCAGCACGATCTACCTATCCTGACAATCCCTCAGCAAGACCTACCTTTCCTGACAATCCCTCAGCACGATCTACCTGCTCTAATAATCGCTCAGCACGATGTTCGTGTCTTGACAATCCCTCAGCACAAGTTACCTGTCCTGACAATCCCTCAGCACGATCTACCTGCCCTGACAATCCCTCAGCACGATCTACCTGCCCTGACAATCCCTCAGCACGATCCACCTGCCCTGACAATCCCTCAGCACGATCTACCTGCCCCGACAATCCCTCAGCACGATCTACCTGCCCTGACAATCCCTCAGCACGATCCACCTGCACTGACAATCCCTCAGCATGATCCACCTGCCCTCACAATCCCTCAGCATGATCTACCTCCCCTGACAATCCCTCAGCATGATCTACCTGCCCTGACAATCCCTCGCCATGATCCACCTGCCCTGACAATCCCTCACCGTGATCCACCTGCCCTGACAATCCCTCAGCACGATCTACCTGCCTTGACAATCCCTCGCCATGATCCACCTGCCCTGACAATCCCTCGCCATGATCCACCTGCCCTGACAATCCCTCACCGTGATCCACCTGCCCTGACAATCCCTCGCCATGATCTACCTGCCTTGACAATCCCTCAGCACGTTGGAGTTCAGAAGAATGAGAGGCAATCTTATCGAAACATATAAGATTGTGAGGGGGCTTGAGCAGTTGGATGCGGTGAGGATGTTTCCACTGATGGGTGAGACTAGAACTAGGGGACATATTCTTAGAATAAGGGGCTGCCCTTTCAAAACTGAGATGAGGAGAAGCTTCTTCACTCAGAGGGTAGTAAATCTATGGAATTTGCTATCCCAGAGAGCTGTGGAAGCTGCAACATTAAATAAATTTAAAATGGAGATAGACATTTTCCTAGCAGATAAGGGAATTAGGGGTTACGGGGAGAGGGCAGTGAACTGGACGTGAGTCTAGATTCAGATCAGCCATGATCCTATTGAATGGCGGAGCAGGCCCGAGGGGCCGTATGGCCTACTCCTGCTCCTATTTCTTATGTTCTTATGTACCTGCCCTGACAATCCCTCAGCATGATCTACCTGCCCCGACAATCCCTCACCATGATCCACCTGCCCTGACAATCCCTCACCATGATCCACCTGCCCTGACAATCCCTCACCATGATCCACCTGCCCCGACAATCCCTCACCATGATCCACCTGCCCCGACAATCCCTCACCATGATCCACCTGCCCTGACAATCCCTCACCATGATCCACCTGCCCTGACAATCCCTCACCATGATCCACCTGTCCTGACAATCCCTCAGCACGATCTACGTGCCCTGACAATCCCTCACCATGATCCACCTGTCCTGACAATCCCTCAGCACGATCTACCTGTCCTGACAATCCCTCAGCACGATCTACCTGTCCTGACAATCCCTCAGCACGATCTACCTGTCCTGACAATCCCTCAGCACGATCTACCTGTCCTGACAATCCCTCAGCACGATCTACCTGCCCTGACAATCCCTCAGCACGATCTACCTGTCCTGACAATCCCTCAGCACGATCTACCTGCCCTGACAATCCCTCACCATGATCCACCTGTCCTGACAATCCCTAACCATGATCCACCTGTCCTGACAATCCCTCAGCATGATCCACCTGCCCTGACAATCCCTAACCATGATCCACCTGTCCTGACAATCCCTCAGCATGATCCACCTGCCCTGACAATCCCTCACCATGATCCACCTGTCCTGACAATCCCTCAGCATGATCCACCTGCCCTGACAATCCCTAACCATGATCCACCTGTCCTGACAATCCCTCACCATGATCCACCTGCCCTGACAATCCCTAACCATGATCCACCTGTCCTGACAATCCCTCAGCATGATCCACCTGCCCTGACAATCCCTCAGCACGATCTACCTGCCCTGACAATCCCTCAGCATGATCCACCTGTCCTGACAATCCCTCAGCATGATCCACCTGCCCTGACAATCCCTAACCATGATCCACCTGTCCTGACAATCCCTCAGCATGATCCACCTGCCCTGACAATCCCTCACCATGATCCACCTGTCCTGACAATCCCTAACCATGATCCACCTGTCCTGACAATCCCTCAGCACGATCCACCTGTCCTGACAATCCCTAACCATGATCCACCTGCCCTGACAATCCCTAACCATGATCCACCTGTCCTGACAATCCCTCAGCATGATCCACCTGTCCTGACAATCCCTCAGCATGATATACCTGCCCTGACAATCCCTCAGCACGATCCAACTGTCCTGACAATCCTTCACCATGATCTACCTGCCCTGACAATCCCTCAGCACGATCTACCTATCCTGACAATCCCTCAGCAAGACCTACCTTTCCTGACAATCCCTCAGCACGATCTACCTGCTCTAATAATCGCTCAGCACGATGTTCCTGTCCTGACAATCCCTCAGCATGAACTACCTGCCCTGACAATCCCTCGCCATGATCCACCTGCCCTGACAATCCCTCACCGTGATCCACCTGCCCTGACAATCCCTCAGCATGATCTACCTGCCTTGACAATCCCTCAGCATGATCTACCTGCCCTGACAATCCCTCAGCATGATCCACCTGCCTTGACAATCCCTCAGCACGTTGGAGTTCAGAAGAATGAGAGGCAATCTTATCGAAACATATAAGATTGTGAGGGGGCTTGAGCAGTTGGATGCGGTGAGGATGTTTCCACTGATGGGTGAGACTAGAACTAGGGGACATATTCTTAGAATAAGGGGCTGCCCTTTCAAAACTGAGATGAGGAGAAGCTTCTTCACTCAGAGGGTAGTAAATCTATGGAATTTGCTATCCCAGAGAGCTGTGGAAGCTGCAACATTAAATAAATTTAAAATGGAGATAGACATTTTCCTAGCAGATAAGGGAATTAGGGGTTACGGGGAGAGGGCAGTGAACTGGACGTGAGTCTAGATTCAGATCAGCCATGATCCTATTGAATGGCGGAGCAGGCCCGAGGGGCCGTATGGCCTACTCCTGCTCCTATTTCTTATGTTCTTATGTACCTGCCCTGACAATCCCTCAGCATGATCCACCTGCCCCGACAATCCCTCACCATGATCCACCTGTCCTGACAATCCCTCACCATGATCCACCTGTCCTGACAATCCCTAAGCACGATCTACCTGCCCTGACAATCCCTCAGCATGATCCACCTGCCCTGACAATCCCTCAGCATGTGCTAACTGCCAAGTAAACACCTTAGCCCTATAAATTCACAGTATTACCCAACTGTACACAACAAGCTGAAATCCTCAATGTAAATATTGACAATACCATTGAATTGGTAATGTGCTGATTAACTGCACTTCATAAACTTTGCATAAATCAATAAAACTATGGGATGAAAAAAGGAAAGCGCATACAAGAAATATTTGTATACATATCTAAGAGACAACAAATTAAGTCAATAGCAAAAATATATTGAAAGCAAAATATTGCTGTAAATCTGAAATAAAGATAGAAAATAATAGAAACACTCAGCAGGTCAGGCAGCATCTGTGGAGAGAGAACAGAGTTAAAGTTTCAGGTTGATTTATACCTTTTATCAGAAGTGGAAACTGTTAGAAATGGATAGCTTTTAAGCAAGAACAGAGACAAAAGCATTGCCTCATTGCTGGGTTCAGGAGTAAAATTCAAATTCTGTAAAGTGCAATTTAAGTTTGAACATGGATACCTTTTTAAAATAAACATAAAAGAAGAGATCAAAAATTATAAAAAAGACATTTAAGATAGAAAGGGGGAGATAATTGATAACCTAATTAAACAGAGACAGGGAAAAGAGTGTGATAGGATTAAGGGCAAGTTTGATTAAATGACAAAAGGGATGATGGCGCTAGGGAAAAGGAGGTGATAATGAGGGAAGTATAGAAACAAAAGATGGGTCCAGAGGTGGTGTCAATAGTTACAGCGGAATAGCAGAGAGGGAGGCAAGCATGGAAAATCTGACAAAGAGGAAAAGGCTCCCGTGGCCCAGGAATGTGGTGGAAGAAAGGCAAGTAGACACCAGGGCCTAGAAATTCAGTAGCACCCCGTTTGAGATGCCCCGCATCCCTCTTGGGGTGCTGCAGCTGAAGATTGCTGCGCAACGTGCTGCAGCGCCACACGCTGCGGCATGGCATGCTGTGGCACTGCAGGCCTTCCTCCCCTTCTTAAAGGGGAGGGGCCTTGTGCAGCGCGATCGAGGATCGCGAGTGCCGGCAAAAGAGCCCGGCACCGAGGAGAAGTGCCGGGCTCTTGGAATGCAGTCAGCACTCCGCGGGGTTGGGGCTCAGGAGGCCGGGGACGGCAGCGCGGAGAGGTGCTGGCTGGCGGCCAGCAAAGAAAATGGCCGCCCCGCACCTCTCCTTTAATTAGCGCCTCTACCGCCGCAGGTAGGCCCCCTGAACCGTTCGCAAATAGCGTCCGGCGTTAAAGCAGGGGGCGCAAATAAATATCGCGATCGGGGCGGTAGCGGGGCGCTGCGCACACCGATGACCTCATCGGTAGCGGCGCAGCGCTAACGGCCAATGCCGCCATTAGTGTCCCGCTAAATTTAGCGAGAGGCGTGGCCAGTGGCCTCCGACCCACATAGCGCTAATGGGTGGTGCAGCCCACTGTATTCCTAGGCCCAGAATTCTTCTTGTTGGAGACAGCTATTGCCTGGCACTTATTTGATGCAAATGTTACCTACCTCTTATCAGCCCAAGCCTGGTTGTTGTCCAAATCCTGACATTGACTGGGCTGCTCCATTATCAGAGGAGTTATGAATGGAGCCAAGCACTGTATAATCATCAGCATACAGCCCCATGTCTGACATTATGAGAAAGGGAAGGTTATTGATGAAGCAGCTGAAGATGGTTCCTTGAGGAACTCTGACAGCTTTGTCCTGGGATTGTGATGATTGGCCTATGATAACCACAACCATTTTCTCATGTGTCTGATATGATTCCAGCTACTGGAGGGTTTTCCCTTTGATCCCTATTAATCTCAGTTTTGTTAGCGCTCTTTTTTTGCCAGACTTGGTCAAATGCTGCCTTTATGTTGAGGGTAGATACTGTCACCTCTCCTCTGGTATTTAACTCTTGCATTTTGATGGCTTCAAGGCTGTGATGAGGTCTGAAGCCTAGTGTTTCTGGCAAAACCCAAACTGAGCATCAGTGAGCAGGATCCTAGTGGGTAGGTGTGCTTGGTAGTTGATTATTTCTTCCATCACTTTGCTGAAGACTGGGAGGTGGTTGATGGGTACCAATTGGTCAGGTTAGGCTTATTCTGATCTTGGTGGATGGGACACACTCGGGCATTATTCCACATTGTTAAGTAAATGCCAGTGTCATAGCTCCACTGGAATAGCTTGGCTTTGGAGCCAGTTAGTTCTGGTGAACAGGTCTACAATTGTGGTGGTATACAATTCTGCTGCTGTTGATGGCCCACAGCACCGCAGTGATGCCTGATCTGTCCTTATTCTGTCCTACTTTCCATGGTGGTAAACCCACTGTACACAATAGAGGGAGTCCTTGGTGTGAAGATGAGACATGGTCTTAACAAGGACTGTGTGGTGGTAACTCCGACCAATGCCATCATGGACTGCTATGTAGGTTGGTGAGGATGAGGTCAAGCAGGTTATTGCCTTGAATTGGTTTTCTCAGCACCTGAAGCAGGTCTGGTCTGTCAGTTTTGTCCTCTGGGACTTATCCAGCTTGAACAGTGGTGGTACTACATTGAAGTCCCCCACCCAAAGTATATTCTGTGCCCTTGTATAGCTCAGTGTTTTTTCCAAGATATGTTCAACTTGGAGGAGCACTGATTCTTGATGTGACAGGAGGTGGTGATAGGTGGTAATCAGTAGGAGTATTCCATGGCATTGTTTGACCTGAAACCACGAGACATCAAGATGTCTAGAGGCAATATTGACAATTCCCAGATCCACACCCATCTGACTATATACCACTATGCCTCACCTCTGTTAGCTGAAAGATATCACTCCTCAAGTATAACTAGTCTGTGGGATAGGTCTCCCAGCTTGGGACATTAGTGAGGAGGACTCTACATGTTCAGGTTGTCAGAGATTGCTCAAGTCCTCCCCTGATCCAAATCCTGGATTATTGTTGATAGATCCATTTAATATTTGTCTTATTGTTCTGTTTTTCAGCAGTTGTTTGCTAGGCCACTTCAGAGAGCATTAAAAGTTAACTAGATAGTGTGGAATGGGAGTCACGTGTAGGCCAGGTAGGGGTTTCCTTCTCTGAAGGATATTAGTGAATCAGTTGGGTTGACAATTCAGACAATTTTATAGTCATTTTCCTGGTGCCAGTCTACAAATGACCAGATTGTTTTGAATTCAACTTCACAATTTGTCATTATGGGATTCCAAACTCACGCCTCTGGGTTGTTGTCCAGGAATATTAATTAAAGGCTACTGTATTTATCATTCATTAAGTAGGTCAGCCAAATTTTCTTCCACTGTGCAATAGATTGAACTATAGTCTGCCCACTTGTAAATATGTCTAAATTCTTTGCAGTTTGCTGGTTGCTTCATCAAACTCACTCCCCAATTGAATATGATCTGTGAATTCTCTCCCCCTCCCAAGTTAGGATTAGTATTGGATTTGAGCAACAGATCATTTATGTAGATTGGAAACAATATCAATCCCTAGGAGACTTCACTCAGTGCATCTCCCCAACTTGGTATCACTCCTCTAACCAGTTACTTCCTCTCCTTCAAGAAGTTCCTTACTAGCCTCCAAGTTTTATCTAGATTACCCCATCCCTTTATGCTTCTGTAGCTGTGTCCATGTGGGACTTTATCAAAAGCTTTTGGGAAGTCAGAGCTTTCCAACATCCACTTGGCATTTTAACATGTTGTCAATGGCAACATGAAAAAAAAAGCTATGCCATACAACTATTGTTGAGAAGCTAACTCCTGCTCTGCTCTTGGAGTCTAATTAATAGTATGTCAGTCATCTCCTCTGAGCAATTCTAAAGGTTGACTGAGAAATCCCTCCACAGTAATCCCTGAACCCTTAAAAGAGCAATTAGCACACATAACAAGTTTGGTGCAGCAATAACCTTCAGAGCTAGAGGTAAAGAAGTCACAATTACAGAAGGTGATTAGAAGTCTGCAATTGATGATGTAGATCTATGAGAACCTGTACAAAGAATTCCGACTCCGTTACTTTGACGAAGCCAAATTAATTGATTTTTTTATTACGAGTACTGCACATTCATCTGAATGGAAACTGCCCCATTCTCCATATTCTCCTCTTCTTCCTTTACAGTCCCTCTGCTACTTCTAAGAAAGTGCTGGAAAAATAAAGATACCAAGAATGGACATTGTAACAATGTCATGTGTACAAACATTGGCCCGGAATTTGCAGTAAGCATTGAAGAGAAGGTATTAGTCGTTGGCCCCGAAGTACGCTTCACACAAGAATTTTGCGATCCCTGTGTCGAGAACTTCGAGTTTTCCGACATTAAATTCAAATGAATGAAGTATAGTGGAGATCCCTTTGTGTGAACAGCTATACCGGCAACAGGCTGTCTAAGCAACCAATCAAAATGCAGAATTAGAACATAAGAACATAAGAACATAAGAAGTAGGAGCAGGAGTAGGCCATATGGCCCCTCAGGCCTGCTCCGCCATTCAATAGGATCATGGCTGATCTGAACCTAGACTCACGTCCACATCCCTGCATGCTCCACATTGTAAGGAATCAGCACACGCTAGTGGGGTTGGGGTTATTTGTCGCTGGCCAGTCAGAAGCCTCTGAGCTGCTCCAGGGACCCCCTTGCGGTTTCGAAGCGCTCCCCTATTCCTGGGTTCTGACCACCGGACTTATTCGGTAGCGATGTAGACAGAAAGCAATGTGACTCGTGGTTTGGGTGCAAAACAGAGCAGTATTTATTGAAAACAAAAGAAAGAAACAATTTAAAATAATCGATATAGCTCTTATGCCTGGTACAACACTTTTGCTTAACGCAATACCCTCAGTGTCCACTAGAGCGCTCCCTGCTCAGTGCAACACTCATTTACTTTAAACTAGCTGGGGGGGCCTGGCATTGCCAGGGCTTTTTTGGGCCTGGTGGATGTGTGGGCCGGGAGCCTGGGACTGGATTTGGGCTGTCAGCAGTTGGAGAAGCCTAGGCCCCGGGGCCTCGGGTATTTTCCACTGTTTTTTAACCTAAACATTTCTAGCTTTTAATACCTTGAAAGATGAAAGTTAAAGTAGTTATAAAACATTTTTGGTAAATCTTATTTTTTTGAAAAAGATACTGACCTCGATTACCATATTTTTAGCTTCAGGCCCGGCTGGTGTGTAATGGCTGCCAGATCCCTGAGCTGAGAATGATTAGTCCTGCCCACACACGCACCGATTGGTCAACCATCAGGTGACTGAACTGTAGGATTGGTCAATCATCACTTCACAGGATCGGTCAACCTTCACGTCACTCAATGCTAATGAATGGATAATGAGTGGAATTTTGAAGGTTTTTGAAGGTTTTTTGTATACTGCCTGAACAATTTCAAAAGTAAATACGCTTATGAGGTTTCGATAATCATAAGCTTTCTTTTGATACAACACATGTGTAGGTACACTCTATAACTTTTGATTGTATAGCCGGACAGGCAGAAAGACAGACAGAAAGACAGACTGTAAGAATTCGCAATAATTTACAGTTCTGAAGACTATTTTTTTTGATTAAAGAATCCCTGGGCGTTGTGCTTTTAAATTTCCAGGGATAAAAATGGCTGTCGCACGGCCCCCAACCCAGCACTATCCTGACCGAAGTTCACGTGCGGGAGACCTCGCTGTTGAGGAGTCATGATGGGGAAGCGCGGGCACCTGGTCATAGGGACGCGTTCCCCGGGGGTGGGTGGTGATGGCCCGGGAATGATTGTATAGAGGAGGGGGAGACCCAAGAGTCGTGTGGGTGCGGTCGGGGGAGGGAGGAACTCACCCGGGGGCCCACGGGCAAAGAGAATAAGTGTTGCTGGGAAGGATGAGTGGGTGGCCGGATCAGTGTGGGGCCAGGGAGAGCCACCACACAGGCACCCATCATTTTCTGCAGCCAGTCGAGGGAAGACGGGAGGGGGAGGGACTGGGAGTCATGAGATCCCATACTCCCCGGTCTCAGTCTGTGCCAAGGTAATTTTTAAATATGAGGGTTACCCCGCCTCCACAAAAGGACAAGGGAATGGCTCAGGGCTGGCGGAGCAGGCTGGTCTGTAAATCCATTCTGCCTGTTTTAAAGTTTAAGATGATCAAAGGTGGGTGGAAGGTACATTTACTGCCCGAGTGGGAGGAGCAATGCCCACTCGAATTTCATGACCCATCATTGGCACGTGATGATCGGGGTTCATTTAAGCATGTTGTTTAATGATTTTTTGTATTTTGTGCTGCAGCCCCAAGTTGAGCAGAGGCGTAGGACCCTCTCCGTGCGTGGGATCATTTTGAGTACATTGTGTAACTAAGATTGCAACATTTTGTAATAACTTATGATGTAAAAAAGTGATTGTAAATTTGGTTTACACTGTATAATTTTACAAGCGTGTAGGGGTATGAGACCCCTTATTGAAAACTGAAGTATCTGTAAGATGCCTACCGTACCATGGCTTTTTTTTTCTTGAATTTAAGGGGAATAGACGGGACGGGGATCAGTGGCAGATAGCTATTAGGTAAATACAGGGGATGGTTGTTTGTGAGGGGTCAGAAATTATTGCTCATTTCTTTAAGAGGATACTACAAGCAAGCTCGAAGTATCCAAGGGCGGACTGTAAGAATTTGCAATAATTTACAGTTCTGAAGACTAATTTTTTTGATTAAAGAATCCCTGGGCGTTGTGCTTTTAAATTTCCAGGGATAAAAATGGCTGTCACCACATGGCCGAATACTTGGAAAGCAGTTTTCTGTGTCTGGAAGTAAGGTTCAATGGAACGGCCAACCAAAGGGGTGTCCCCATCCCCCCTGCAGCAGGACAATCGATGCCTGTACCACAGGACAATGCTTTGTTTACAAAGCAATTGAATGCTATTAGCATTTGTTTGTATATCGAGTGGATACATCTAAACTACAGAAGAAACTTTTGTACCTTGAATGGGAAACGTTTAACAATTGAATGGGTCTAAATCACCTAGCATTCTGGACAACTGAGCAGTTGTATTTCCCCTTTGTTTCAGCCCAGGGAGCTCCGGAAGACACATTAATCCGGTCCAACCACTCTGAGTTAGCCAATCACACCTTTCTCTTGTGTATTGGACCTTTTGGGTGGGGAATTTTGCACACAGCCCTTGCAAGGCAGAATGGCAGGGGCCTCACCAGGTAGAAAGATAGCTGCTGAGAAGCTATCTCTCTCCCTTACTTCGCTGGACCACAGGTGAGCAGAGTGTTCTGACTCCTCAACAAGGCAACCTAGCAAGAGCTAAGGGGTGCTGATTTAAGGGTATTGCTAAGATTGTTTAAATAACATTGTAGCCATTGTATCCCTCGTTTTCGCCGTCTGCAACCCCGTTATATAGTTTTACTGTAATTACTGTGTTCGTGTGGTATAGTTTATTCTTTGGATTGTAGTTTATTTAGGTAATAAAACTTGATTTTTTTCTCTCTTCCAAACCACTTGTTCCGTTTTAACATCATTAATTATAAGTTCCTCCACTCAGAACTAAAGGAGGGGTAGCGATTCGGAACCGCTGTTTTATAATTGGTTTTATTGGAATTGGTCTGACTGCTGGCAAAGGCTGCAAGACCAGGAAAATTACTTTAAACCAGTTTAAAGAAGCCCCCAACCCTTACAATGGTGAGCCAGGTAGGAGTGGAGGCAGTTTCTGATTTAATAAATGGTCTGGATCTGGAGAAAGCATCAGCTGTAGTTTCTCTCGTTTAGTGGGTAGCCCTGCGAATTTTAGCGGCAGTGTGTAGGCTGACCTATCGGGGTATAGGTGACTGGTTTAGGAAGGATGAGATGAGGGAGCAGGAGGAGGTTAAGGAGGCCAAGAATTGGGAGTCCCAGTAGAATAATGCCAGGCATTTGTGGAGCGCCTGGTGCAGGAAGTCACTGAGACCAGGAAAAGTGAGATGAGACTGCGGGAAGAGAATGCCCGCCTCATCTCAGAAGTAAAAGAACAGGAGGAAAGGTTTAGGGAAGTAAGGACAGCTTATAAACTGGCCTGCGCCCAAAGGTTTAGTGAAGCAGATCATGGCCCCTGTAGGGCAGAGATAGAAAGCCTTAACATGGCTTTAAAAGCAGCAAAGGGGACGATTTGTGTGATCAGCCCAAAGGCAGGTCAGCTGGATTTTACTGGCAGCCAAAATCAAACCGCCCCACGGGCAACACCCAGGGAAAGGCTGGCTTGGGAATTAGAGATCCCAAGACAGCAGCCCACAGCTCTGGGTTTTGAGGAGCTCTGGCAGCAAGGAGGGGTGGACAATGGGGTGGTAGCAGAACACCAGCAGGTCCCGCTAGGCAGGCGGGTACCAGGACCAGTGTATCCCCTCAGACAACGAAGGTACGGTCAGCCCGTGAACAATAATGACCCAGGGGCTGTTCAGAATACCTATCTGGTCCCTTATGATACCCCACAGCTCAGGGGTATGGTGAAACATATTCCCATGCTCTCTGAAAAGGGAGACCCCTCACTGCACTTCCAACAAGTAGACCAGGCAGCCGGTGTTAACGGCTGTGATGATGAAGAGAGAGCCAGAATGTTGCTTTTCTCTGTGGATAGTAAGCTCTATCAGACCCTTTCGAATGAGGCCAAGAGAGGTGAGAAGGGTTTTGAGGACCTGAAGGAGGAAATACTGGAAGCCATGGGTGCGAACGACAACAATCCATTCGATCGCGTAGGGAGAACCCTGCAGCAGGAAGGGGAGATTCCACAAGCATTTGCAGACAGGCTGTGGCCAGTCTACAACCGTGCATGTACAGGGGGACAAGATAGGGCACAGCTGAACCAGCAGCAGCAGGCCCAATGGCTTCGTTGCCTGGTGTACAATTGCCTGCCCCAGATAAGAGCAAAGGCCAACGCTTGGTTTGACCCCCGAGACCCCCTAGTAACCAAAGAGACTGTAATCCGGCAGCTCATGGTGACATTTAGGAATGGGAGGAATGGTGAGAGCCCCCAGCAAAAGGGTACAGTCCACAAGGTTGAACCTGGGGCTCAGTATAAAAAAGAGTGGCACCAGGAGGGGAACAGTCCCTCCCAGGCTAGGTTAAATTGCTATGGGTGTGGGAAAGATGGTCACTGGAGAAAAGACTGTAAGAATCCCTGGAAGGATACCAAGGGAAAGAATCCCCCAGCCCCAGCCCAAAGGGTAGAGACAGGAATCTCCCCCGCCTCAGTCGAGTCGCTACTGGAGGTAATGCGGTCTCTCCTGAACAACCAGGGAAAGGTAGCAGCCATCAATGGTGCTGCAACCCCCTCGCCCAACTCTGCCTCCCCACAATGACTGGCCGGTATGCTGGTCAAAGAGAGTGCACGTGCAGGCACTTTCTGGGACCCATATGGGTCCGGGCCAGTGGCAGTGATTACAGGCAGGGATGGGGCACAGAGAAATTCAGAAAAACTGTACAAGGCAAGTTCAAGTTCACCGCCTGTAAAGACAGGCACTGTGGCCTGTTTAAAGGGACCAGCTTCCCAGCCCACTGCTAGAGTGGTCCCCCCCATGATGTGGGACCCTACGGGGGCAGGGATAGCAATCCCTCTTGCAGGAGACATAGGGAGGGAGCTGACACCAGGTTTTAAACATGGGGAGGAAAAATTTCCAGCCACCAGCAGTGGGTGGTGAGAGTATACCTGCCCCCAGCACAGGAGTGGGCAGGGAAGAGCAGACAAACCCAGAGAGAGATTTGCACCGGCAGACTGCCAGGTACATTATACAGTGCGGGCTATTTGGACATGGGGGAGAAGGTTCCCAGCCAGCTGGGGCTGTGACCCAAGCTCAGGGTCTGCCAGCCAAAGTTTACCCCAGAGAGAAACCCCTCAGAAGGTCTCAGTGGGTGCCCCAGCCTAAGAAAGCATGGTCACCCACTTTACAGTGGAGTAGGGCGGTCTCCCGAGCCAGGGAGAAGCCAGAGAACAGAGGCCCCCAATCAACAGCCATAAGCTGCGAGGGACCAGAGACAGGAGGCAGTCCAGCTTCGCTGCAGCCAGCAGCAATCTGTGACAGTGCCAGAGATTAGCCTGGCCGTCCGGAGATGGGTGGCATCTGTATTATAGCTATGTGTGTATATATAGCTTGATTTAAGGTGTATTTTAAGTTTGTTGACATAACTAGTTGCAAGTTTAAGTTTGAAGAGTTTAAGTTAACATGTGTGCCAAATGTTTGTATTTTTGGTCCGAGGTCGAGGGACCCGACCATGTCTCCACCTAAGGCAGCAGGTCAGTGAGACCTGGCTGCATGTCCCTTTTAATTTTTTGCAGGAGATTGGAAAATGAAGCAGCCATGTTCGCCCAGCCCGAGCTGGGCATCGAATGAAGATACAGATACGGAATGCTGGGGATCACCTCGCCACTGGACGAATCCAGGAGACCCCGCAGCGATCTTCGGGAAAAAACGGACAGGATCTGGAGGAACTTGCCTACTCCTCCTACGGGGAGGAGATGGCTCCAGCTGGGTGGGGCACGGCCCCCAACCCAGCACTATCCTGACCGAAGTTCACGTGCGGGAGACCTCGCTGTTGAGGAGTCATGATGGGGAAGCGCGGGCACCTGGTCATAGGGACGCGTTTCCCGGGGGTGGGTGGTGATGGCCCGGGAATGATTGTATAGAGGAGGGGGAGACCCAAGAGTCGTGTGGGTGCGGTCGGGGGAGGGAGGAACTCACCCGGGGGCCCACGGGCAAAGAGGAATCAGTGTTGCTGGGAAGGATGAGTGGGTGGCCGGATCAGTGTGGGGCCAGGGAGAGCCACCACACAGGCACCCATCATTTTCTGCAGCCAGTCGAGGGAAGACGGGAGGGGGAGGGACTGGGAGTCATGAGATCCCATACTCCCCGGTCTCAGTCTGTGCCAAGGTAATTTTTAAATATGAGGATTACCCTGCCTCCACAAAAGGACAAGGGAATGGCTCAGGGCTGACGGAGCAGGCTGGTCTGTAAATCCATTCTGCCTGTTTTAAAGTTTAAGATGATCAAAGGTGGGTGGAAGGTACATTTACTGCCCGAGTGGGAGGAGCAATGCCCACTCGAATTTCATGACCCATCATTGGCACGTGATGATCGGGGTTCATTTAAGCATGTTGTTTAATGATTTTTTGTATTTTGTGCTGCAGCCCCAAGTTGAGCAGAGGCGTAGGACCCTCTCCGTGCGTGGGATCATTTTGAGTACATTGTGTAACTAAGATTGCAACATTTTGTAATAACTTATGATGTAAAAAAGTGATTGTAAATTTGGTTTACACTGTATAATTTTACAAGCGTGTAGGGGTATGAGACCCCTTATTGAAAACTGAAGTATCTGTAAGATGCCTAACGTACCATGGCTTTTTTTTCTTGAATTTAAGGGGAATAGACGGGACGGGGATCAGTGGCAGATAGCTATTAGGTAAATACAGGGGATGGTTGTTTGTGAGGGGTCAGAAATTATTGCTCATTTCTTCAAGAGGATACTACAAGCAAACTCGAAGTATCCAAGGGCGGACTGTAAGAATTTGCAATAATTTACAGTTCTGAAGACTAATTTTTTTGATTAAAGAATCCCTGGGCGTTGTGCTTTTAAATTTCCAGGGATAAAAATGGCTGTCGCACCACATGGCCAAAGACTTGGAAAGCAGTTTTCTGTGTCTGGAAGTAAGGTTCAATGGAACGGCCAACCAAAGTGGTGTCCCCATCCCCCCTGCAGCAGGACAATCGATGCCTGTACCACAGCACAATGCTTTGTTTACAAAGCAATTGAATGCTATTAGCATTTGTTTGTATACCGAGTGGATACATCTAAACTGCAGAAAAGACTTTTGTACCTTGAATGGGAAACGTTTAACAATTGAATGGGTCTAGATCACCTAGCATTCTGGACAACAGAGCAGTTGTATTTCCCCTTTGTTTCAGCCCAGGGAGCTCCAGAAGACACATTAATCCGGTCCAACCACTCTGGGTTAGCCAATCACACCTTTCTCTTGTGTATTGGACCCTTTGGGTGGGGAATTTTGCACACAGCCCTTGCAAGGCAGAACGGCAGGGGCCTCACCAGGTATAAAGATAGATGCTGAGAAGCTATCTCTCTCCCTTACTTCGCTGGACCACAGGTGAGCAGAGTGTTCTGACTCCTCAACAAGGCAACCTAGCAAGAGTTAAGGGGTGGTGATTTAAGGGTATTGCTAAGATTGTTTAAATAACATTGCAGCCATTGTATCCCTCGTTTTCTCCGTCTGCAACCCCCTGTTATATAGTTTTACTGTAATTACTGTGTTCGTGTGGTATAGTTTATTCTTTGGATTGTAGTTTATTTAGGTAATAAAACTTGATTTTTTTCTCTCATCCAAACCAGTTGTTCCGTTTTAGTATCATTAATTATAAGTTCCTCCACTCAGAACTAAAGGAGGGGTAGCGATTCGGAACCGCTGTTTTAAAATAGGTTTTATTGGAATTGGTCTGAGTGCAGGCAAAGGCTGCAAGACCAGGAAAATTACTTTAAACCAGTTTAAAGAAGCCCTCAACCCTTACAAGACAGAAAGACAGACAGAAAGACAGACCGTTTTATATATATAGATTAACGAAGTACACTCATTGGCCACTAGAGCACTCCCTGCTCAGTGCAACACTCCTTTATTTTAAATCCAGCACTTTTTACTTAAAAACCCTTTGCGCACAACAGCACCTTAGCTTAGTGGCTTTTACTTAAAAACCGCACTTTAATACAGCTGGACAGTGTTCACTGAAGCACTTCTCTGCTTAGCGCAACGCTGCTTTATATACAATACTTTAATATTGAAACACAATGTTCACCACAGCACTTCTCTGTTTGGTGCAACACTTCCTTATAATACAGTTACTTTAAAAATAGCTACACAGCATTCACCACAGCACTTCTCTGCTAGGTGCAACACTCCTTTTAATACAGTTTTAAATACGGTACTTTAAAACAGCTACACAGTGTTCACCACAGCACTTCAGCTTGATGCATCACCCCTCTTAATACAGTTTTCTATACAGTACTTTAAAACAGCTACGCAGTGTTCACCACAGCACTTCCACTTGATGCAACACCCCTTTTAATACAGTTTTAAATACAGTACTTTAAAACAGCAACTCCCTTTTAATACAGTTTTAAATACAGAACTCAGTGTCCAACTGAAGTACTTCCTCTGCTCAGTGCAACACCGTCTTACTTAAATAGGGGAGGAGAAACGGACACAATGAGGGAAGTTCGACTAAAATCACAGTTCTTAACAAAATTCACACTTTACTCCCACCCCTATACCTATCCTAAGTTGCCTTGTGGAAGGCCAGAAAAATATATGCTCACCACTGGAAATGCCTGCTCCGTGCCCTGCAAACATAGATCTTCACTGCCCCAAAATGAAAAACACCCCAGTGTTTTAAATGTAAACTGCTGGTGTTTCACCTCTTCAGGCAGGCTCCCACGCTGTAAAGGGACACGGAGGCGAGGCCAGAGAGAGAGAGAGCTTCTGGGAGGCTATCTTTTATACCCCCTTTTGGGGCCCGCCCAGATCTGGATGTTTCTGGGCTAAACCAAAAGGGATCCAACTGCTCCATTGTCCAGTACTGGGTTTGGATGAATCACCCATTCATTTTAAACTGTTCCTTTTCTCAGTTTAAATGTCTCTTCAAGTTGTCTGCGATTGGTTTGAATGTTCCATTCATCAATGATGGGTTTGAATTGAGCTGTCTTGGTTTGAAAAAAACATGTCTTTCTGTGATTGCTGAGTAAACAGCTTTGGAGGCTAGTGTATACAAAGCCATTGTCCTGTGGTCAACTGAAACTGCAGTTTCTGTAAACACATCGATTGTCTCTGCAGGGAGGTGGGAACTCCCATTTGATTGGCAGATTGGAACCTTTTTCCACAGACCCAGGCTTCTCTTTCAAGTCCTTTGTCTTCTGCCATGCGGTGTGACGGCCATTTTGATCCCCCTGGATTTTTAAAGGTATTATCACCCAGGGATTCTTTAATCAAAAATTAATCTTTGGAGCTGTAAATTATTGCGAAATCTTACAATATGACCCTTAATTCCCTTATCAGCTAGGAAACTGTCTATCTCCATTTTAAATTTATTTAATGTCACAGCTTCCACAGCTCTCTGAGGTAGCAAATTCCATAGATTTACTACCCTCTGAGTGAAGAAGTTTCTCCTCATCTCAGTTTTGAAACAGCAGCCACTTATTCTAAGATTATGCCCCTTGTTCTAGTCTCACCCAGCAGTGGAAACATCGTCCCCGCATCTACCCGATTAAGCCCCCTCACAATCTTATATGTTTCGATAAGATCGCCTCTCATTCTTCTGAATTCCAATGAGTAGAGGCCCAAACTACTCAACCTTTCCTCATATGTCAACCCCCTCATCTCCGGAATCAACTGAGTGAACATTCTCTGAACTGCCTCGAGAGCAAGTATATCTTTTCTTAAATATGGAAACCAAAACTGTACGCAGTATTCCAGGTGTGGCCTCACCAGTACCCTGTATAACTGAAGCAAGACTTCCCTCTTTTATACTCCATTCCCCTTGAAATAAAAGCAAAGATTCCATTGGCCTTCCTGAGCACCTGCTGTACCTGCATACTAACCTTCTGTGTTTCATGCACCAAGACCCCCAGATCCCTTTGTACTGTAGCACTTTGCAGTTTCTCTCCATTTAGATAATAACTTGCTCTTTGATTTTTTTCTGCCAAAGTGCATAACCTCACACTTTCCAACATTATATTCCATCTGCCAAATTTCTGCATACTTACTTAGCCTGTCTATGTCCTTTTGCAGGTTATTTATGTCCTCCTCACTCACTGCTTTCCCTCCCATCTTTGTATCATCGGCAAACTTGGATATGTTGCTCTTGGTCCCCTCCTCCAAATCATTAATATAGATTGTAAAGAGTTGGGGTCCCAGCACTGACCCCTGCGGAACACCACTAGTTACTGATTGCCAACCTGAGAATGAACCATTTATCCCAACTCTCTGTTTTCTGTCAGATAGCCAATCTTCCACCCATGCCAGTATATTACCCCCAATCCTGTGATTTTTTATCTTGTGCAGTAATCTTTTGTGTGGCACCTTGTCAAATGCCTTTTGGAAGTCCAAATACACCACATCCACTGGTTCCCCTTTATCCACCCTGTTTGTTACGTCCTTAAAGAATTCAAGCAAATTTGTCAAACACGACTTCCCCTTCATAAAACCATGCTGACTCTGTCCAATTAAATTATACTTATCCAAATGCCCTGTTACTGCTTCCTTAATAATGGACTCCAACATTTTACCAACCACAGATGTTAGGCTAACTGGTCTATAGTTTCCAGCCTGTTGTCTACCTCCTGTTTTAAATAAGGGCGTTACATTAGCAGTTTTCCACTCTGCTGGGTCTGTAAGCCATCAGGTCCAGGGGATTTATCCAGCTTAAGTCCCATTATCTTACCGAGCACCATCTCCTTAGTGATTTTAATCATGTTTAGCTCCTCCCCCCCCCTATAGCCCCCTGTTTGTCCAGTGTTGGGATATGTTTAGTGTCCTCTACTGTAAAGACTGATACAAAATATTTGTTCAGCGTCTTTGCCATCTCTTTGTTCCCCACTACTAATTTCCCGGTCTCGTCCTCTAAGGGACCAAAATTCACTTTCACCACCCTTTTTCTTTTTATATAACTGTAGAAACTCTTGCTATCTGTTTTTATATTTTTTGCTAGTTTACTTTCATAATCTATCTTCCCTTTCTTAATTAATCGTTTAGTTATTCTTTGCAGGCTTTTAAATGCTTCCCAATCTTCTATCCTCCCACTAGATTTGGCTACTTTATATGCCCTTGTTTTCAGTCGGATACGATCCTTTATTACTTTACTTAGTCACAGATGGCTGTCTTTTCTTTTACGCCCCTTTTTCCTCAGTGGAATATCTTTTTCTTGAAAGTTGTGAAATATCTCCTTGAATGTACACCACTGCTCCTGTACCATCTTACACCTTAATCTATTTTCCCAGTCCACTTTAGTCAACTCTGCTCTCATAGCTTCATAGTCTCCTTTATTTAAGCTTAGTACACTGGTTTGAGTCCCACTCTCTCAGCCTCCAACTGAATTTGGAATTCAACCATGTTATGGTCACTCATACCAAGGGGATCCTTTACTAGGACATTTTTTTATTAATCCTGTCTCATTACACAGGACCAGATCTAAGATTGCCTGCCCCCTGGTTGGTTCAGTAACATACTGCTCAAGGAACCATCCCTAATGCACTCTATGAACTCTTCCTCATGGTTGCCCTGCCCAATTTGATTTGTCCAGTCAATATGAAAGTTAAAATCTCCCATGATTATAGCTTTTCCCTTATTACAAGCCCCAATTATTTCCTGATTTATACTCCAACCAATAGAGTTGCAACTTTTAGGAGGCCTATAGACTACGCCCACTAGTGACTTTTTCCCCTTATTATTCCTTATCTCCACCCAAACTCTTTCACTATCCTGATCCTTTGACCCAATATCATTTCTCACTATTGCAGTGATTCCATCCTTTATTAACATAGCCACCGCACTTCCCTTTCCTTCCTGTCTGTCCTTCCTAATAGTCAAATACCCCTGGATGTTTAGTTCCCAGTCATGGTCACCTCACAGCCATGTTTCTGTAATGGCCACCAGATCATACCCATGTGTAGTTATTTGTACCGTCAACTCATCTATTTTGTTACGAATGCTGCGTGCATTCAGATAAAGAACTTTTAAATATGTTTTGTGACAATTTATTCCTGCTTTTACCCCCTTTACTACTTTACCTTTACCTTTATATATTCTGTCCCTTCCTGACACACTCTGTTTTTTAATTTCCCCACTGCTACTTTGCTCTATTGCCTTCTCTGCTGACATTTTTATTTATCGCTCTCTTGAAAACTCCCCCCCCACTAATTAGTTTAAAGCCCTCTCTACAGCCCTAGTTATTCAATTCACCAGGATTCTAGTCCCAGCACTGGCCAAGTGAAGTCCGTCCCAACGGAACAGCTCTCTCCTGTCCCAGTACTGGTGCCAGTGCCCCAAGAAGCAAAACCCATTTCTCCCACACTAGCCTTTGAGCCACGCATTTGACTCCCTGATTTTATTTACCCTAATCAAATTTTCTCGTGGCTCAGGTAGTAATCCAGAGATTATTACCCTTGTGGTTCTGCTTTTTAATTTTAAATTCTCACAGACAGTGAAAAAGGAAGTGAATAAGCTCTTAAAATTCTAACTTTTTTAAATAGAGAGTGCAAATCAGAGATTAGGACTCTCACATGGGGGAAAGGCAAACCTGAAATAAAATGGACAAACTTCTTTTTAAATATAAATGTTTTTAAAATGTTTTATTAAAAATTGTAATTTTTATTAAAATCAACAAATTTGACACTGCACAAAATTAAAAATTGTTTTCCAGGCCCATAACATTTGTGTAGCAGTAATGATGCTGTCAAAACCCCAGTTACTCCTAATCCCTTTGGATCTAACTTTTAGTGGGGAATTTAACAAAGTGTAAGTTTCAGATAATTCAGGCAGTCGCCCCCACCCCCCCCCCCCCCCCACCCGTCGAAGATTATTTAATTAAAAGAGATCCTGGTTGGACTGATTTTAAAAATCCAGGGGCACACAAACTGGCTGCGGTCAACCTCATGACCAAAGGTCTGTAAGTTCCAATTGTGGACTCTGTGACAAGCTAACAGCTTGGGTATTTTTGATGTCTGCGAGATCACGAAACCAGACGGAACTTTTACATTTCTGTATTGGGAGCAAACTCAGTTACATTCAGGCCCCCGTTTACAGGCCATCAAGCTTGTTTACTCAAATGACCCAAACGATCAGCGGAGCCATCCAGGTTAGGCTGGCCCCATCAAGGAATCTGTTGAACAAAGGAGAGCAGTTATGGGACCGTTAGAAGCTATTACCGGCCATCTAAGTTGATGGGCCAAGATCGACACCTTTTGTTCAATTCCAACCTGCTGAAATCAGACAAAGGATGAGCTGCTTTAATGCGTGAGATAAGGAGCATAACTATAGCCCCTCAGGAAGCCATGCTCTCTCTCTCTCTCCTCGCCTCCCGCGCCCTGCCTGCCACCACCCCAGGAAGAGGACCTACGAAGAAGAGCCCATCCTGAGAGGTGAAATACCCTGCCAGAGACTATTTTATTACTGGGGTATGTTCACCTGGACGGTACCCTGTGCAGCATTGAAACCACGTGGCATCGAAAGGCAGCAGGGCAAAGAACATAAGAACATAAGAACATAAGAAATAGGAGCAGGAGAAGGCCAATCGGCCCCTCGAGCCTGCTCCGCCATTCAAGAAGATCATGGCTGATCTGATCCTAACCGCCAATCTACTATCACTGAACCATCTCCTGAATCTAACAGAATTAGACACACGAAATAGGAGCAGGATCAGGCTACATGGCCCCTGGGCCCGCTCCACTACCCACAGGGCCATGACCGATCCAAACCTAGACTCATGTCCAAATTCCTGCCCGCTCCCCGTAACCCTTAATTCCCTTTACTTCTAGGAAACTGTCTATTTCTGTTTTAAATTTATGTAATGATGTAGCTTCTACAGCTTTTTGGGGCAGCATATTCCATGGACCTACCACCCTCTGAGTGAAGTAGTTCCTCCTCATCTCAGTTTTGAAAGAGCAGCCCCTTATTCTAAGACTATGCCCCCTAGTTCTAGTTTCACCCATCATCGGGAACATCCTCCCCGCATCCACCTGATCCAACCCCTTCACAATCTTATATGTTTCAATAAGATCGCCTCTCATTCTTCTGAACTCCAATGAGTAGAGTCCCAATCTACTCAACCTCTCCTCATATGTCCATCCCCTCATCCCCGGGATTAACTGAATAAAGTTTTTAATTAATTAAAGGAGTAAGTCATGGCAGGAGAGCTCAGACCCATGTTCTGCTCCTCTTGCTCCATGTGGGAAGTCAGGGACGCTGCCAGTGTCCCTGATGACCATGTGTGCGGGAAATGCATCCAGCTGCAGCTACTTGTAGACCGCATTGCGGCGCTCAAGCTGCGGGTGGATGAGTTTTGGAGCATGCGTGATGCTGAGAGGGTCGTGGATAGCACGTTTAGCGAGTTGTTCATGCCGCAGAGTAGGGCTGCACAGGTAGGAAGAAATTGGGTGACCATCAGGCGGAGCAACAGAGGCAGGCAGGAAGTGCAGGGAACCCCTGCGGACATCCCCCTTTCAAACAGGTATAGCAAGTTGGATACTGTTGAGGGGGATGCCTCACCAGGGGAAGGCAGCAGCAGCCAGCTTCTTGGCACCAGGGACGCTTCTGCTGCTCAGAAAGGGAGGAAAAAGAGTGGGAGAGCAATAGTGGTAGGGGATTCTATCATAAGGGGAACAGATAGGCGTTTCTGTGGCCGCAAACGTGACTCCAGGATGGTTTGTTGCCTCCCTGGGGCCAGGGTCATGGATGTCACTGAGCGGCTACAGGGCATTCTTAAGGGGGAGGGGGAGCAGGCAGAGGTCGTGGTCCACATTGGGACCAACGACATAGGTAGGAAGGGGGATGAGGTCCTGCATCAAGAATTTAGGGAGCTAGGTAACAGATTAAAGAGCAGGACCTCAAAGGTTGTAATCTCTGGATTACTCCCAGTGCCACGTGCTAGTGAGTATAGGAATAGGAGGATAGAGCAGATGAATGTGTGGCTAAAGAGTTGGTGTAGCGGGGAGGGTTTTACTTTCCTGGATCACTGGGCCTGCTTCTGGGAAAGGTGGGACTTGTACAAGTCGGACGGGTTGCACCTGAACCAGAGCGGGACAAATATCCTTGTGGGGAAGTTTGCTAGCACTGTTGGGGGGGGTTTAAACTAACTTGGCAGGGGGATGGGATACAGAGGGGAGCTGAAATAGGGGGTGATGTGCTGCCAATTATAGAGAAAAAAACAAGTCAGCTTGGTAGACAGGTCAAATATATAAGGGCAAGGCTGGATGGCATCTATTTTAATGCAAGGAGTCTTGCAAATAGGGTGGATGAACTGAAGGTGTTGATAAACACATGGGAGTATGATATTGTTGCTATCACGGAGACATGGTTGAGGGAGGGGCAAGACTGGCAGCTCAATATTCTGGGGTACAGAATCTTCAGGCGAGACAGAGGGGGAGGTATAAGAGGAGGGGGTGTCGCAATATTAATTAAGGAGTCAATTACTGCAGTAAGGAGGGATGATATATTAGCAGGTTCCTCTAATGAGGCCATATGGGTGGAGCTTAAAAACAAAAAGGGGGCAAGCACTTTGCTGGGAGTGTACTATAGGCCTCCAAACAGTCAGGGGGAGATAGAGGAACAGATATGTAGGCAAATCTCAGAGAAATGTGCAAATAATAGGGTAATAATAATGGGGGATTTCAACTTCCCCAATATTAACTGGGATAGTCAGAGTGTGAAAGGCTCAGAGGGTGCAGAATTCTTGAAGTGCATCCAGGAGAGCTTTTTGAGCCAGCATGTAGAAAGTCCTACAAGAGAGGGGGCGGTACTGGACCTAATTCTAGGGAATGTGGCCGGCCAAGTGGAAAAAGTGCTAGTAGGTGAGCACTTTGGTGACAGTGACCATAATATGGTGAGATTTAAGGTGGTCATGGAAAAGGACAGGGATGGGCCGGAAATAAAGGTTCTAAATTGGGGGAAGGCCGATTTTAATAGGATAAGGCAGGATCTGGCCAAAATGGACTGGGATCAGCTACTTGTAGGAAAATCCGCATCGGAGCAATGGGAGGCTTTCAGAAGGGAGATTGAGATCATACAATGGCAACATGTTCCCGTAAAGGTCAAGGGTGGTTCCAAAAACCACAGGGAACCTTGGATGTCAGGGGATATATGAGAATGGATTAGGAAAAAAAGGAGGGCTTTTGGCAGATACAAAAGGCTAAAGACGGAGGAAGCCCTAGAGGAGTACAAAATGTGCAGGGGGACACTTAAAAAAGAAATTAGGAGATCAAGGAGGGGCCATGAAATAACACTGGCGAGCAAAATAAAGGAAAATCCTAAGATGTTTTATAAGTATATTAAGGGTAAGAGGATAACTAGGGAAAAAATAGGGCCCATTAGGGACAAAAGTGGCAATCTGTGTGTGGAGCCGGAAGATGTAGGAGGGGTTCTAAATGAATTTTTTGCATCTGTTTTCACTATGGAGAAGGACGATGTAGACATAGAAATAGGGCGGGGGGACTGTGATATGCTCGAACATATTAACATCAAGAGGGAGGAGGTATTGGCGGTTTTAGCTGGCCTAAAAATGGATAAATCCCCAGGCCTGGACGAAATGTATCCCAGGCTGCTGTGTGAGGCAAAGGAAGAGATTGCGGGGGCTTTAACACATATATTCAGGACTTCTCTGACCACAGGGGATGTGCCAGAGGACTGGAGAACCACTAATGTAGTACCATTATTCAAGAAGGGAAGTAGGGAAAAATCAGGGAACTACAGGCCAGTGAGCCTAACATCAGTGGTAGGAAAATTATTGGAAAAAATTCTGAGGGACAAAATTTGTCTCCACTTGGAGAGGCAAGGATTAATCAGGGATCGTCAACATGGCTTTGTCAAGGGAAGATCATGTCTGACTAATTTGATTGAATTTTTTGAGGGGGTGACTAGGTGTGTGGATGAGGGTAACGCAGTGGATGTGGTATACATGGATTTCAGTAAGGCCTTCGATAAAGTCCCGCACAGGAGACTGGTCAAGAAGGTAAGAGCCCATGGAATCCAGGGTGCCTTGGCACATTGGATACAAAACTGGCTTAGTGGCAGAAGGCAGAGGGTGATGGTCGAAGGTTGTTTTTGTGACTGGAAGCCTGTGGCCAGTGGGGTACCACAGGGATTGGTGCTGGGTCCCTTGCTGTTTGTGGTCTACATTAATGACTTGGATATGAATGTAAAAGGTATGATCAGTAAGTTTTCGGATGATACAAAAATTGGTAGGGTGGTAAATAGCGAGGAGGGTAGCCTCAGTCTGCAGGACGATATAGATGGGTTGGTCAGATGGGCGGAACAGTGGCAAATGGAATTTAACCCGGAAAAGTGCGAGGTGATGCACTTTGGGGGGACTAACAAGGCAAGGGAATACACAATGAATGGTAAGTCCCTAGGCAAGACGGAGGGTCAGAGGGATCTGGGTGTGCAAGTATACAGATCCCTGAAGGCGGCGGAACAGGTGGATAAGGTGGTAAAAAAGGCATATGGGATACTTGCCTTCATTAGCCGAGGCATAGAATATAAGAGCAAGGAGGTTATGATGGAGCTGTATAAAACACTGGTTAGGCCACAGCTGGAATACTGTGTGCAGTTCTGGTCGCCACACTACAGGAAGGATGTGAACGCTTTGGAGAGGGTGCAGAGGAGATTCACCAGGATGTTATCAGGGCTGGAGCGCTTCAGCTATGAAGAGAGACTGGGCAGATTGGGTTTGTTTTCCTTGGAGCAGAGGAGGCTGAGGGGGGACATGATTGAGGTGTACAAAATTATGAGGGGCATAGATAGGGTGGATACTGAGGAGCTTTTTCCCTTAGTAGAAGGGTCAATAACTAGGGGGCATAGATTCAAGATAAAGGGCGGGAGGTTTAGAGGGGATTTGAGAAAGAACTTTTTCACCCAGAGGGTGGTTGGAGTCTGGAACTCACTGCCTGAAAGGGTTGTGGAGGCAGGAACCCTCACAACATTTAAGAAGCATTTGGATGAGCACTTGAAATGCCATAGCATACAAGGCTACGGACCAAATGCTGGAATATGGGATTAGATTAGACAGGGCTTGATGGCCGGCGCGGACACGATGGGCCGAAGGGCCTCTATCCGTGCTGTATAACTCTATGACTCTATGACTCTATAACCGAGTGAACCTTCTTTGTACTGACTCGAGAGCAAGTATGTCTTTTCTTAAGTATGGACACCAAAACTGTATGCAGTATTCCAGGTGCGGTCTCACCAACACCTTGTACAACTGCAGCAATACCTCCCTATTTTTATATTCTATCCCCCTAGCAATGAAAGCCAACATTCCATTGGCCTTCTTAATCACTTGCTGCACCTGCATACTAACCTTTTGATTTTCGTGCCCCAGGACCCCCAGATCCCTTTGTACTTCAGTACTTTCCAGTTTCTTGCCATTAAGATAATAACTTGCTCAACGATTTTTCCTGCCAAAGTGCATAACCTCACACTTTCCAGTATTGTATTCCATCTGCCAAATCTCTGCCCACTTACTTAGCCTGTCTATGTCCCCTTGCAGGTTTTTTATGTCCTCCTCACTCACTACTTTCCCTCCCATCTTAGTATCATCTGCAAACTTTGATATGTTACACTCGGTCCCCTCCTCCAAATCGTTAATATAGATTGTAAAGATTTGGGGACCCAGCACTGACCCCTGTGGAACACCACTAGTTGCTGATTGCCAGTCCGAGAATGAACCATTTATCCCAACTCTCTGCTTTCTGTTAGATAGCCAATCCTATTTCCATGCCAGAATATTACCCCCAATCCCATAACTTTTTATCTTAAGCAATAATCTTTTGTGTGGCACCTTGTCAAATGCCTTTTGGAAGTCTAAATACACTACGTCCACTGGTTCCCCTTTATCCACCCTATATATTACTTCCTCAAAGAACTCCAGCAAATTTGTCAAACATGACTTCCCCTTCATAAAACCATGCTGACTTTGTCCTATTAAATTATGATTATCCAAATGTCCTGTTACTGTCTCCTTAATAATGGTCTCCAATATTTTACCTACCACAGATGTTAGGCTAACCGGTCTATAGATTCCAGCCTTCTGTCTACTGCCCTTTTTAAATAAGGGCGTTACATTAGCAGTTTTGCAGTCTGCCGGGACCTTTGCTGATTCCAGGGAGTTTTGGAAAATTATTACCAATGCATCCACAATCCCTACCGCCACTTCCCTCAAGACCTTAGGATATAAGCCATCAGGTCCAGGTGATTTATCCGCCTTGAGTCCCATTATTTTACCAAGTACCACTTCCTTAGTGATTTTGATCGTGTTTAGCTCCTCCCCACCTATAGCCCCCTGTTTGTCCAGTGTTGGGATATTCTTAGTGTCTTCTACTGTAAAGACTGATACAAAATATTCATCCAGTGTTTTTGCCATCTCCATATTTCCCACCATTAATTTCCCGGTCTCATCCTCTAAGGGACCAACATTTACTTTAGCCACCCTTTTTCTTTTTATATAACTATAAAAACTCTTACTATCTGTTTTTATATTTTTTGCTAATTTACTTTCATAATCTATCTTCCCTTTCTTAATCAATCTTTTTGTTACTTTTTGCTGTCATTTAAAGTTTTCCCAATCCTCTATCCTCCCACTAGATTTGGGTACCTTATATGCCCTTGTTTTTAGTTGAATACTATCCTTAATTTCTATACTTAGCCATGGATGGCTGTCTTTTCTTTCACACCCTTTTCTTCTCAGTGGAATATTTTTTTTTTGGAAGTTGTAAAATAACTCCTTAAATGTACACCACTGATCATGTATCGTCTTACCCTTTAATCTATTTTCCCAATCCACTCTACTCAATTCCGCTCTCATACCTTCATAGTCTCCTTTATTCAAGCTTAGCATGCTTGTTTGAGATCCAACCTTCTCACCCTCTAATTGAATATGGAATTCAACCATGTTATGGTCACTCATTCCAAGGGGATCCTTTACTAGGACATTTTTAATTAATCCTGTCTCGTTACACAGGACCAGATCTAAGGTTGCTTGCCCCCTGGTCGGTTCAGTTACATACTGCTCAAGAAACCCATCCCTAATACACACAATGAACCCATCCTCAAGGCAGCCCTGCCCAATTTGGTTTGTCCAATTAATATGATAGTTAAAATCCCCCATAATTATAGATGTTCCCTTATTACAAGCCTCAACTATTTCCTGATTGATACTCCATCCAACAGAGTTGCAACTGTTCGGAGGCCTATAGACTACACCCACTAGTGTTTTTTTCCCCTTATTATTCCTTACCTCCACCCAAACTGTTTCGTTATCCTGATCCTTTGACCCAATATCATTTCTCTGTATTACAGTGATTCCTTCCTTTATTAACATAGCCACCCCACCTCCCCTTCCTTCCTTCCTGTCCTTCCTGATTGTTAAATAACCTGGTATGTTTAATTCCCAGGCATTGTCACCCTGCAGCCATGTTTCTGTAATGGCCACAAGATCATACCCATATGTAGTTATTTGTGCCATTAACTCGTCTACTTTGTTACGAATGCTACGTGCATTCAGATAGAGAACTTTCAAATATGTTTTGTGACACTTAGTTCCTGCTTTTGCCCTTCTCATCTGTTTAAACGACTCGGACTGGTGAACATGGAATTCTGACCCCTCATAAGAAAGCCTAGCGAGGTTTAGAGGGTGGGAGTTAAGAGGATTGCTAAAATTGTCATTTTTTTCATTTTCCCTCAATGTGCCATTTATTTCCCAACCCTGTTAAGTGTAAGTGTACTGCATCCATATTATCCTTTGTATAGAATCATTCTCTGGTAATAAAATCTTGGTTTTTCTTTGCACCAAACCACTGGTCTGCTCGTTTTCTATATCGGTCCCTGCAAATAAGTCCGGTGGTCAGAACTCAAAAGGGGCAAGCAATGCATACCACTCAAACGGGGTAGTCAGAGGTATAATGGACAAACCCAAGACACTCACACATTAAAACCCCTTACAAAAGTACTTACTGCGGAAGAGCCGAAGATTTCGTCAGCTTCCCCGATTTGGCTGATTACATGGATTGCCGGCTCTGTGGGTGGGCGGGGAGGGGGTATCTGTGGTGGGGGGAAGGGCACTGCATAGTCTGTTTTGGAGCTGACAATGACTGACCACAACGTCGCTATTTCTGCATGCGCATGAGCCAAATCCCGAAGTTGCGATCAGTTTCAAAGGCGGAAGGACGGTGAACGCTATCAGTTCAACGCCATCCAGACTGCAAATTCTGGGCCAGTATTAATTCTACTTCATTATAATAGCAAAATACTGCGAATGCTGGAAATCTGAAATAACAATAGAAAATGCTGGACATACTCAGCAGGCCAGGCAGCATCCATGGAGAGAGAAACAGAGTTAACGTTTCAGGTCTGGGACCCTTCATCAGAACTGGAAAAAGCTGGAGATTTAACAGATATTAAGCAGGTGCAGAGACAGTGGGGGGGGGGGTGGGTTAGGAGGGGAGGAAGGAATTGAAAGAACATCCTGTACTTTTGTAAGAGGCAGGAAAGATAAAATGTTGCAAATGGGAATGGCAAAAATCATAATGCATGAAAAATGGGGGCAGGGATAATTATCTGAAATTGTTGAACTCAATGTTGAGTCCGGCAGGTTGTAAATTGCCTAATCAAAAGATGAGGTGCTGTTCCTCGAGCTTACGTTGAGTTTCATTCGAACAATGTAATAGGCCGAGGACAGAGAGATCAGAGCAGAAGTGAAGCGGTGAATTAAAGTGAGAGGCGACCGGAAGCTCAGGGTCACCCTTACGGACTGAAGGGAGGTGTTTCGCAAAGCGGTTGCCCAATTTGCGTTTGGCCTCCCAAATGTAGAGGAGACCGCATCGTGAGTAGTGAATACAGTATATTAAATTGCAAGAAGTACAAGTAAATCGCAGTTTCACCTGGAAGGGGTGTTTGGGGCCCTGGACAGTGGGAAGGGAGGAGGTAAAAGGGCATGTGTTGCATCTCCTGCGCTTGCACAGGAAGGTGCCAGGTGAAAGAGAAGGGCTGTTGGGGGTGATTGAGGAGTGGACCAGGGTGCCGTGGAATGCTGAAAGGGAAGGTGAGGGGAAGATGTGTTTGGTGGTGGTGTAGGATTCGCAAAATTGAACTTTATATTATAAAGGGTCAAATGGCAGAAGAGGCCATGATTTTTAAAGACTGTTTTAAAAGAAGCCCAGAAAAAGGGGCATACAAAATGGCTGCCATACCACATGACCGGCTTATTGGGACACTTTAAAATGGTTCCTGTGAATCCTCAGACAGCTTTGTGGATTCAACCCATCGTAAGTTCTGGAAGCCGTTTCTGAGAGAACAAAACCAGACCCCCACATATATACATATGGATTAGATGCAGATCCAGTCAAGATCGGCCTGGAGACAAAGGCCATCTAAATGTTGACCCAGACAAAAGGGGACAATTTCATATTCATGAGAACAGCACCAAGGACTAGATAACAAGATCAGCAGGGCATTAAAAACAATGAAGGTCATTCCAGACCAGAGATGGGCCTTTACCGGCCATATAAAATATTTTAAAATATAATAACTACCCTGCTGTGCTCCCAGCCCGCCAAAAGTTAAACAAACACTAACCTGATTTTGGGTGGGAAGTGGAGGCTTCTGAAGGAAAAGTATAATTGAAGGAGTTGAAGTGGAATTCGGACAGTTACAGTTACAGTGAGTCGCAGTTGCAGTTGTTGTACAGGTGATTCGTTGGAGAGTTGTATTTCGAACAGTGAAATCCGGCGGTTGTTGAGCTGGGTAAAGAGGAGCTGGTTTGGGAGAAGGTCAGCGAACTCCTCTCCACCATCGGAGGAAGAAGAAGAAAACTAAGCCGCCATCAAGAAGACTGTTCGAGCCGACATCCCGCCCCGGGGTCAAACATCGGGAGATCATCGACCAACCCCGGGCCATTGACGAAAACGAGAGGCCCTCTCCCAACTCGGGAGAAGAGACAAAAACGAACTGAAGAAACGATGAGAGCCAGCCCAAGGCTCCTCCCACCGGAGTCGAGCCGACGATCCCCGACCCCGCCGACATCCAGAACCAGCCAGTGTCCAGCCGCCCCCGACCCCCACCTCAGGAGAGGTGTGGCGCAGCTCGCTGGGGCTCCACGATACACGTGGAGACGGAACGCCTGAAAGGATCAAACGCAGACTGGTTCAAAACCTTGCACTTCCTAGTTGGATTGGTGAGCATGTTTCTGGCCCTTCACAATCAGATCTAGATAGGTTTAGGGGGTGGATTTAAGGGTACAATTAACATGAGTTGTTGTCCCTCGATGTTCCGTGTGTTTCATTATTTCATGATGATTCTTGTAGAGTATAAGATGCCTGTATTTGTCATAGTTATTATTGTGTCATTATGATTTGTTTGTGTTTTTCCCTCCCATGTACTCTCTTATCTGCTTGCATTTGATTTATTCTTCCTTATGCAATAAAATTTCATTTTGTTTCATCAAACTTGGTCTACAAGAGTTTTCTCTACATTGTAGTTCCTGCCCCAACGCCCAGAGTATAGAATCTAAGGGGCGAGTGGGTCGAACCACTCAAGGTTTTACTGTGCAAGAGAGAGAGGCCTCTAGAGAGAGAAACCTCTGTGATCTAAAACCCCTTACAGAAAATGGCGACCGCGGCAGGACTCTGGCAGCAGGATTGCAATGTAGTAGATCCGAGTTTGAATGGTCGAAATGCAATGGATGAGAGGATAGCGGATTATGTCTTTGGCAAGGTAAATCTCACTAAACAGTGGATTTCCGATCTCTTACTGGATTGTGTCTGGTGGACGCAGCCATCAGGTGGACAGAGAGCAAAGAGCATAGAAGTCAGTGGAGAAGGCAGTGTGGCTGATGTGTTACAAGAAGCAGGTCCAGATCTTGGACCGGGTCGTTGCAGCACAGGTAGCCAGGATCACAACCCAGGCAGCAGAGATAGAGGAAAAGGCCATGGGTGGGGAATAACTCATCACAGCGCTTCAAGCGCTAAATCAGGAACGCCAAGTGGTAGCCAGTCAACATCAGGCTAGGATAGAGTACCTGGAGTGTCAGGTTACTGAGGCAAAGATCAATGAAATGAGGATCCGGGAGAAAAACGCCCGCCTCGCACAACAGCTAAGAGCGCAGGAGGAGAGAGTAGTGGAGGTTAAGGCAGCTTACAAGCTAGCCCTCGAGCACGGGTTTGAGAGCACAGACCACGGCCCCTGCCAAAAGACCATAGAGGACCTAAGAACGGCCCTGGTTAAGGCAAAAGGCATGGTGTGTCTCATCAGCCCGAAAGCCAGTCACATGGACTTTTTAAAGGAATCAAAACAGCCGATTCCAGCTGAGGTAGTTGTAATACCAGCCACCGAGCCCTCAGCACCGTCGAGCTATAGTGAGACTTGGCCGGAAAAAGAGGGGGTGGTAAAAGAGGAGGTAGCCAAGGTGGAATGTGAGAAAGAACAACCACTGGTAGCAAAGCCAGGACCGGCACCAATGTGTCCTGCTCGGCACCAGAGGTTCGGTCCCAACGCCGCCAATGGCGATGTCGGACCCCACCAGAAACAGCTCGTGGTGCCCTACACTGCCCAGCAATTAAGGTCCATGGTGAGCCACCTCGCATGACTCACAGTAAAGGGAGACCCCTCGATTCATTTCAGGGTGATAGAGGAAACAGCAGCCATTAATGACTGTGATGAACAGGAACAGGTGAAAATGTTGCTTTTCTCCCTGGATTGCACAATCCTTCAGTGCCTCTCAGAGGATAGTAAGAGGGGACGGAAAGGGTATACGGATCTCAGGGAGGAAGTTTTAGAAGTAATGTGAGTGGACGACGGTAGTCCATTCGACCGTGTGGAAGGGACCGTGCAGCTATCTGGAGAACCCCCACGGGTTTTCACAGAAAGGCTGTGGCCAGTGTATTGACGCAGCTGTCCAGGCATGCCTGAACGGGTTGCAATGGACGATGAGCAGTGGGTTCATTGGCTCCATTGCTTGGTTACCAACAGTTTGCCACAGATACGGGCCACAGCCAGATCTTGGTTTGATCCCCAAGGTCCCGGTGTCATGGAGGAGACGGTGCTCCGTCAGCTCAATATGGCGTACAAGAATTGTAGGGGTCAGGAAACACCTCCCCAGAAGGGAAAGGTGCATGAGGCAAAAGCCGCAGCCCCAAGCAAGAAGGAGTGGCGTCAGGAGGGGAATCGCCCTGTCCAAGCCAAGCTCAATTGCTACGGGTGTAGGAAGGATGGACATTGGCGCAAGGACTGTAGAAATCCGTCGAAGGATAATAAAGGGGGATTTCCCGCAGCCCAGACTGCCACCCCAGCACCAGCCCAAACCCAAGTGATAGCTCCTGCCCCAGCACAAGGAGCTGGTGCAGTTATGGATCCCGCTGCGATTGAATCAATCATAGAGACAATGCGGTCTCTGATGATTTCGCTGGGGAAAATAGCTGTCACCACCGGTCTTGTCGCTCCCGAGACCCCGACCACTGTGCCCAAGTGACTAGAGTCGGCGCAGCCCGTCTACCTGTGTGCGCTGCGATATGATGTATGGAGATGACCCCTCGTGGCGATGGAAGTGGAGGAGGTGAAAGGCACCTATCTGTTGGATACGGGAGCATCGTGCACCGTAATCCACACAGATAACCCCACTGCCTCACCTCTGTTCACCGGGGTCCCATAACTTCTGTCAGGCTTCACGGGCGAATGACAGGCTGGCGTACATTCCCTTCCTCTCTCCATTCATTTACGTCCACGCCGCACCACATGGAAGTGTACACTAATGAAGTGGGAGGTGGAACGGGAGTCCTGGGGCCTGGTTTCTTGGTGGCCCACGGGATCCACGTGGACCTGAGAAATCATTGTCTCTGGGGAGCGGGTACAAATGTGGAAGAGATAGAGAGTGTTAAGGAAAACCCAACGAAGGCACGGTTTGGCCGGCGAGAAGTAAAATTCTTGGGTCTAACCCTGTGCGCTGGCGAGAGAGCCGTAGACCAGGAGGATATACCGGAATCAGTGAAAAATACACCGGTCCACGCCAGTCGCGCAGTAGAGGTGTCCCGACACAACAAGTGGTTTCACATAAGACGGTGCAAAATGTTTAAGCCGGGTGCAAGAGCATCAGCAACCGAAGCCAGGTCTGAGGGTAAAGATCCTCAGCCTGATGTGTGCGATGAGTCACAGACCACACAAGCTGGCTTTGTAGCCTGCTTGGAAGGAGAAGCTGTCCCGCCCACCTGGGGGGAGGATTCTCCTATGGCCTGGGACTCAGACGAGGAGGAGCCCGAACAACAAGGTCCCGCCCTCGACACGATTCTGGAGGAAATGGAGTCGGAGGGCGGAGGTTCCGCCCTCGACTCGAGCGTGGGCAAGGTAGAAATTGGGGGCGGAGATCCTTCACCTGTAGGGACAGGTGAGGAGGAGTCGTCTGCCACAGACCCAAATCCCAAAGGGGCGGAGCCTGAGGGGAGGGAGCCGAAGCCCACAGTCGTGGAAGAGCCATGGGCTGTGAGAGCTAAAGTCCCACCCGAAGGTCCACTCGCCAAGGGAGCCTGCCCGAATCCCAAAGGGGCGGAGCCTGAGGGGAGGGAGCCGAAGCCCACAGTCGTGGAAGAGCCAGGAGCTGTGAGAGCTAAGGTCCCACCCGAAGGTCCACTCGCTAAGGGAGCCACGCCCAAAGTACCTTTTCGCAGGTCGACTCGGACGCCTCAGCCAGTAAAACCTTAGCCCGAGTCCCCCGCTCCCAGTAAGCGCCTACTTGAGAAATCCTTGACAAAGCACAGTCCCCGATTAACAGCAAAAGGCTGCGGGGAACCCAAGCCACAGGTCACTGCAGCCCCGCCACAGGGAGCAGCGAGCTGCAGTCCAATCAGGGATAAGGCAAGCCGCCCGGGAATGGGCGGCGCTGTACATAAGTTAAGTTTAAGTTTAAGTTTAAGGTGTGTAAATATTAAGGTGATTAGAGTTTAAGTAGTTTTGAAATCTGCCCAGTATGTGTATAGTTTGGATCGAGGTCGAAAGACCCGATCATGCCGTCACCTAAGCCAGAATCTCTCGGGAGCCTGGCTATATTGTTCGATCTGTTACTGGAGCCAGAAAAGATGAGAGGGATCCTCGTCGCGTTCATGATGATCAGACGGAGCTGGGCCTATCGGGGCCACACCAAGGACTCTACCATATACGGGTGCTCTAGCAACAGAGGCCCCATCGCGACTGATGGAACCGGCCCACGGGACGCTGAAGAGACTGCTGCCTACTTCCATGAAGGAAGATGGCCAGGCTGGCTGGGGTCAAACTCTACTGAGGTAGAGAAACGTCTCTGATGTGCCCCAGGGTGCGGATCATTGCACCCAGGATCAGCGTCACCGTGGGAAAGAAGATTTGCTTGAACTGTCTGGGACATGTACCTTTGGACCGTTGGTGGTGGCTGCGCAAGTTGAGCAGCACCATGAAGAACTCCACTGTGGAATGGGAGAGATTGGGTAACAGCACCCATCGGACGATAACGGGAACTCATGGGGGGTTGAGTGTCTGTTGGGACAAATGGTGGGAACCAGATGAGGGGATCTACATCTGTATGTGGGGTTCGGAACGCGCTTGCCCCACAGGCATCTGCATCTTTTTCCAAAGGCAGTGGCAGGATGCTGGACAAGGAATGAGGTGGGACGTCAGCACACGAGCGTGCGGAGTCCCATACTCTCAAATCCCAGTAAACGCCACTGAGCTCATCACCCGACCCCGCAAGCACCTGCCCACAATTCCAGTAGCTAAAGCACTCAAGGAAGGGTGCCCCACCATGACAAAGGGACCCGGGAACAGGTTGGTATTGGTACCCACAGGTCAGGTACTGTACCAAGGGATCCACTATGCGGTGGCTTCAGTGATTTTAAACCTCACCGAGGTACGATTGCCAGAGTGGTGCCCCAGCGAAAGGGGGCAATTATACCAGGTCCTGTTAACAAATATGTTTGAACAGTTTTATGAATTTGACTTTGCCGATGTCGACAGAGCCGAATTGTACACCACACCACATGAGGTCTTGGACAAAGAATGGGTGCAGTAAATTATATTTTCACAGCTTTTAATACAGGGACTTCCGTCATCAACACACTGGATGATGTGGAACTGCAAACCCAGATCAATGGTTTGAAAACACAGTTAAGAAAGATACTGACGGATGAGAATAAGGTAGTCGGTTCTGAGTTACACGAGGACCAGACCATGACACTACACTTAAAAGAGATAATAGCTGAGCTGGAGAAACACGCCAGAATGTTAAATGCCATCATTAGGGAGGATAGGAATGCGTCCGATCAGGCTGCGCAGAACGAAGCTTGTGTGCTATGCGGGGCGTGGTTGCTGGGTGAGGGCCGCAGTAACCTGGAGGATTTGAAACAAGGTTTAGTCCCCTCCTGGATCAGCAACAAGCACCTCGCAGCCCTCCACCCTTTTGAGAATGCATTGAGTCCGTGCCAGCTCAGACTAGCTTCAGAGGCCTACCCAGTCCCGGTGGACTGTGGATGGTCTAATCACACCATTATGGGTATAGTGGTAAGAATGCCGGTGATGGGAAAGACAGCAAAACCCGCCCCGGTATATATGGTGGAGTCATTCAGGGGTGGTGCGCACATTCGCTACACAGGGGTCCCACCTTACATCATTCGATGGGAGCATGCAATGACGGGTACCGACCTCTCGGGGTGCCGGAGCCGGGGAGCACACATCATCCTGTGTCCCCAGCACTTTAACTGCTGGCGCGAAGCCTATAAATTGCACCATGGAGGCAATGGCACAAGGCCATGTGCCCCCGCAGGTGGCATATATAGGAGGTGGGACATACTGTGTCACCACTGCAGCGCCCGACTACCAGCATGGACAGCACGGTTGATGTCCAGTTAATGACAGCAGCTTCTGTTTCAAGCCCAGGGCAGAAGTTCAAGTGGCCCAAGAGCGAATTGTCCCCATCCCTGAACCGTCCACTGTTCCCATCTCTGTTAAAGAGAATTTCACCGATCTGCAGTGATTCGTTGCACATTTTGGGTATATCATTCCCCCTCTCCCTGAACACCTCACCAAGATATTAAAAGCCGATGTTGTTTCACAAAAACACTTCTACACACTGGAGCAGAAGACTTTAGAGATAGGGGCAAACATATTGGATATATTGACCCCACCGTGGTGGGACCTGTTCACTCATATAGAAGTCCCTTCTTGGATTAGGATAGCCTCCCACATTCTTGTAGTGTGCCAGGTTGTCATTGTAGTTTATTTACTGTTTGTACACTGTAAAAAGGTCAAACATTCGCAAAAGTATGAGAATAGAGGGGAATGGAGGGTGCATTATGTGCAGGTAGAAGAAGAGACACCCGTTTAGATTTTGCTGCTTTGTATGAAGTAAAAACTTTCCCTCCCTCCTCTGTATTACTTTTGACATGTATTCACGTGCATTTTGATTTTTCGTGTGTGTATTTTATTTTTCTTATTGCATTTGAATTGGATGTGTTGTTATTATTAAAAGATAGTGTGTATGCACTAGGTGATGTAGGAGTGTAAGGCCCCCCTCCATGCCTGGAAGTAAGTTGTCAGATTTTAACTCCAAGTTTTTGCCATCTGTAGATGCTCAATGTACACTAGATATTTTTCTGAAATGGGAAATGCATGTGTCGTGGGGTCATAGATAGGTAAATACTGGGGATGGTTTGATTGTGGAAAGTCAGAAAGTTTTGCTCACCCAGAATTATGATATGTCATGCAAGTTACAGTATCACCAGGGGGGAGTGTAGGATTCGCAAAATTGAACTTTATATTATAAAGGGTCAAATGGCAGAAGAGGCCATGATTTTTAAAGACTGTTTTAAAAGAAGCCCAGAAAAAGGAGCATATAAAATGGCTGCCATACCACGTGACCGGCTTATTGGGACACTTTAAAATGGTTCCTGCGAATCCTCAGACAGCTTTGTGGATTCAACCCACAGTAAGTTCTGGAAGCCGTTTCTGAGAGAACGAAACCAGACACCCACATATACATATGGATTAGATGCAGATCCAGTCAAGATCGGCCTGGAGACAGAGGCCATCTAAATGTTGACCCAGACAAAAGGGGACAATTTCATATTCATGAGAACAGCACCAAGGACTAGATAACGAGATCAGCAGGGCATTAAAAACAATGAAGGTCAATCCAGACCAGAGATGGGCCTTTACCGGCCATCTAAAATATTTAAAAATATAATAACTACCCCGCTGTGCTCCCAGCCTGCCAAAAGTTAAACAAAGACTAACCTGATTTTGGGCGGGAAGTGGAGGCTTCTGAAGGAAAAGTATAATTGGAGGAGTTGAAGTGGAATTCGTACAGTTACAGTTACAGTGAGTCACAGTTGCAGTTGTCAGACAGGCGAGTCGTTGAAGAGTTGTATTTCGAACAGTGAAATCCAGCGGTTGTTGAGCTGGGTAAAGAGGAGCTGGTTTGGGAGAAGATCAGCGAACTCCTCTCCACCATCGGAGGAAGAAGAAGAAGACTAAGCTGCCATCAAGAAGACCGTTCGAGCCGGCGTCCCGCCCTGGGGTCAAACATCGGGAGATCATCGACCAACCCCAGGCCGTTGACGAAAACGAGAGGCCCTCTCCCAACTCGGGAGAAGAGACAAAAACAAACTGAAGAAACAATGGGAGCCAGCCCAAGGCTCCTCTGACCGGGGTTGAGCCAACGATCCCCGACCCCACCGACATCCAGAACCAGCCGGTGTCCAGCCGCCCCCGACCCCCACCTCAGGAGAGGTGTGGCGCAGCTCGCTGGGGCTCCACGATCCACGTGGAGACGGAACGCCTGAAAGGATCAAACACAGACTGGTTCAAAACCTTGCACTTCCTAGTTGGATTGGTGAGCATGTTTCTGGCCCTTCACAATCAGATCATTTAAGAAACAATTAGATATGTAGGACATTCTCCTACTATTGTTTGGACCTTGAGAATTATGAATAAGAGTAAAAATGACAGATAAGTTTGTTATTAATAAAATGATCTTTATTCACATTACAGTTTAAAATTCAAGGGTACATAGATTCGCTCTCGCAGCAATGTCTGTGCCCACAGTTTATTAATTCGCTCTGGCAATAAATATGCCCACAGTTTCTTACATAAAAGTACCGCCCCAGCAATTCATATGCTACATAGTTTAGCTAAACGTACATAAATGTACCCCCGCAATTTATGCTCATCCTTGGCACTCCATATGCCTACAGTTCCGTACACAAACGTACTTCCCAGCAAAATATATGCTAATTCCTGGTGATTCATAGCCCAAGTCAACCGTACATTTCTGGCGATTCATATCCCAAGTCAACCGTACATAAAAGTACAGGTCGACTATCCTTTATCCGAAAACCTTGGGACCAGCTGTGTTTCGGCTTTCGGAATTTTTCGGATTTCAGAAGGTTTTCTGACAACAAACACTGTTGCTTAGCAACAGATTGTAAACACTCGGGCCCTGCCTTGGAAGCATCTCTGAAGCTGTTGCTAAGCTACAGAGACTCTTTCCACAGCCTGACTGTTTAAAAAAATGCTAGGGGAAGAAAAAATTGATAGGGGAAGAAAAAAAACCTAACAAAACAGCTGCTGACTTCTGCCATTAGATCAAGGTTTCCGGCTCCCCCTGCTCCGTATCTGAATTCCTTGACTTAGCGGGGGTCTGGGGCTCGACTGCCACCGCCAGTTGTGGGAAAGCTGGATATCGGCTGACTCCTGCCGGATATCGGCTGACTCCTACACTAAGCTGGCCCGCAAATCAGGTAGGTGGGGGGGAAGAAAAGACTATCGGACGGGCCGCTGCAGCTATTGTTGGGTTCACTCTCCCGGTACCTCCTTCACACTGCCCGGCTCGGCCTGCAATCTCCTACCCAGGAGGGAACTCTGTGACCCTCTGCCCTGCTCACAGGGAAAGGCAGAGCTCCCGGACCACTCCTGTCATGTTTGGCGCCACTCAGGTCATGTCGTGCGCATGGCTTACGCTCCACGCAAAACTTTCGGTTTTTAGAGGTTTTCAGTTTTCAGAAGTGCAGATAAAGGATAGTCTACCTGTACTCTTTAACAATGGCCCTGAAATTCAGGTCCCAACACGTGAGTACACACGGGGTACTCACACGTGGACCCGATGGAAGTGCCGGTTTCTTGCATGCACTACGCATGCGCGGGAAACCGGCACTTCCGATTCTCTGAACGAACGGGTTCAGAGGTCGAATGCGTGCGCACGGAAGTCTGCGCGTGCGCTTTGAACTTACGTTTTTTTTACTGGTTTTTCCGTGAGGGTAAGTCTTTAGATTTTAGAAATGTAAAAACCAGGCGTATGGACTGCATTTTAAAAGGTAAGTGGTCAATTAATTAAAATTAAAACATTTTTTCCACAGGTTTATTATTTTTAAATACTTTAAAGCAAGGTAAGTTTATTTTTAGCCCCATTCTTTGATAAAATTATTTTTTCAAAAATTTAAATTATTGTTTAAAACAGTTATTTAATGTAATTTATAGTTTATTTAAAAAGTGTGATTTAAAAAAAAAATATTTGAAGGTTAATTACTGTTTTGGGCCCTCAGCATTCATACGTTTTGACAGGTCTTTCTGTCAATCTTATGAATGGACTTTTCCCTCCTCTGATTGGCTGCCCATGGCTCATGTGATCCCAGGGGACGCATCGCACTAACTACGCCCCTGGGACATGCAAGCACAGTGCGCCGGCCTCTGTACCAGGCCCCAGAGAGGAATTCCACGCAGGCCCAGAGCTCAACTGCCGGCGCGTAAGGTAAGTGTAGGTCGGGGGCTTGCACCCGTGGGAAGCCCCCGACCCGAATTTCTGGGCCAATATCTTATGTCCGACTTTCATGCATACACTTATCTTGGGTGATCAGTCCATAAAAAGTGGTAGGCTACAAACGTCGACTGCCATTTCAAACAGCCCTCTTTGCCTCTTGTCTTCTTCTAAATTTCCCGCTTCTGGGTCATTCCTTTATAGTGCCTTCCTGCCGGCCCCCCTCGTATTTCTACATCCGTCTGCCTCTGATAGGTCAGTTTCACTCCCAACCTTCCCTGATTGGAGTTCCTTCTGCATGACACGTTCATGTTGCTGTGATGTGTGTGGGAGCAGGATTTCCCCCTTATCTGGTGTTTCTCCTTCCTGTCCATGTGGTCTCACAAACAAAGGACCATGTGCTGAGCATCCTCCATTTTGAGTCCTTACAGGCAAAGGAACACATGCTGACTTCCTACATTTTGAGTCTGTCTGTTATCATTTCACAATTCATTCACAATTTTGATCTGCACACGGCAGCAGTTTTATTATGTCTTTTTTAGAATCTTACAGATGTAACAATGGCAGGGAAGTGCAGAATCATTTTGGACGGATGGACTAGGATGGGCCAAATGACCTTTTTCCATAATTATCTCAGGATATATCTTGTGAAAGTGTAAGCATGCGATTCTTCATGGAAATCCCACTGTTTATGTTTCCTAGAGGAAGAGGAGAATTAGCAAAGCAGGGATGCCTAGCAGGTCAGGTTGCACTGCAGGTTCATTTATTGCACTGTTAACTATCCTTCAAGCGGTACATATTGACTGCGGCAATCATAACTGAATATTAGAGGAACAGTAACTGAGAAGATGCTGAGACCTAGAAATTTGTTTGTCCAGAAAACGAACGCGGGGATCTTCATGTGCTAGCAACCCATGCCCATTCGAAGGACTGCAGGCAGCATGTGGCATTCATGCTGCCTGCTCATTTCCATGATTGTGGCATTCAGCCCAACACTGAATGTGCTGCTGGTGGGCTGACCACTCAGCAGGGGACCCAACCTCTTGTGAGGTAAGCACCAGTTAAAGCTAGCCTGCACTACTTAAAGCCAGTCTGCACCTCTTAAAGGAGAGGCGCATTCTGCCTGCAGCAGATCATTGAACTGGCTGGGAAAAACAGTAGAAAGGAACTATTAATGATGGCACAACAGGGGAGAGAGCATGCACCAAGGTTCTCTGATGCAGCACTGGAGGTCTTGGTGCGGGAGGTCAAAAGGATAAGCGAAGTCCTCTTTCCACGGGAGGCCAGGCGGCCCTCAAGGCAACAAAGCAAAGTGCAGTGGGAGCTACATAGGATTACATAGGGTATACAGCACAGAAATAGGCCATTCGGCCCAACCAGTCCATGCAGGCGTTTATGCTCCACTCAAACCTTCTCCCGTCTTTCCTCATCTAAATCTATCAGCATAACCCTCTATTCCCTTCTCCATCATATGGCCATCCAGTCTCCCCTTAAATGCATCTATACTATTCGCTTCAACCACTCCCTGTGGTAGCGAGTTCCACATTCTCACCACTATTTGGGTAAAGAAGTTTCTTCTGAATTCCATATTGGATTTCTTGGTGACTGTCTTATATTTATGGCCTCTAGTTATGCTCTTCCCCACAAGTGGAAGGATTCTCTCTGTATCCACTCTATCAGAACCTTTCATAATTTTCAAGACCTCTATTCGGGCACCCCTCAGCCTTCTTTTTTCAAGAGAAAAGAGACCCAGCCTGTTCATACTTTCCTGATATGTATATACTCGCATTTCTGGTATCATCCTTGTAAAATTTCTCTTCACCCTCTCCAGTGCCTCGCTATTATTTTTATGATTTGGCGACCAAAATTGTACACAGTACTCTAAGTGTGGTCTAACCAAGGTTCAATACAGGTTTAGCATAACTTCCCTACTTTTCAATTCTATCCCTCTAGAAATGAACCCTAGTGCTTGGTTTCCTTTTTTTAATGGCCTTGCTAACCTGTGGTGCAATTTTTAGTTATTTGTGTATTTGTAATTCGCGATCCCTTTGTTCCTCTACCCCACCTAGACTCGCACCCTCCAAGTGATAAGTGGCCTCCCTATTCTTCCTACCAAAATGTAATACCTCACATTTATCTGTGTTGAACTTAATTTGCCAATTATTTGCCCATTCTGCAAGTTTATTAATGTCCTCCTGTAATTTGTTGCAGTCCTCCTCAGTATTGACTATCCTCCCCAATTTGGTATCATCCGCCAATTTAGAAATTGTGTTTTTGATTCCAAAGTCTAAATCGTTAATGTAAATTGTAAACAACAGTGGTCCCAGCACTGATCCTTGTGGAACACCACTACCCACCTTCTGCCACTGTGAATAGCTATCCTTTACTCCCACTCTCTGCTTTTTGTCTTGAAGCCAGCTAGCAATCCATTCTGCTATTTGTCCCCTGACTCTGCATTCCCTGACCTTATTCATTAGTCTATTATGGGGTACCTTTGGAAAATCTAGATAAATTACATCTACTGCATTACCGTTGTCTACTCTCTTTGTGACCTCTTCAAAAAATTGGTTAAGGTTGGCCAAGCAAGAAATCCATGCTGACTCTTCATTATTATACATTTCATTTCTAGATGTTATTCTATTTTCTCCTTTAGTAGGGATTCCATTATATATCCTACCACCGATGTTAAGCTGTAAGTCTACAATTGGAGACACCAGCAGCGAAGCATAAAATAGCGGGGGAAACAGTGTCGACCTGTTTGGAAACACCAGCGATGGACAAACCGTCGATGATTTCCCCAAAAATCAAAGAGCGACATCACAGGACAGCAGGTAGGTGATTGGTTGGTTGGTGAGTATTGAGGCTTTTTTTTTACCTCTAACCTAGGACAGTGGTTTAAGCTAGGTGCAGGAAACTACAAACTACTATATTAAATTTATAGCTTAACTCGTTAAACTATTTAATATAACTATAAATAATCATTGAATAAAGACTTTAACTAATTAAATAAATTAAATAAGTCTAGTCTAAGATATGGCAGGGTAGGTTGTGTGTCTGGACTGCAGTATGTGAGAGTTTGTGGATGGCGAGACTGTCCCGAGTGAACACATCTGCAGGAGATGTCTCCATCTCGAATCTCTCCAGCTCAGAGTCATTGAGCCGGAGTACGAGTTGGAGACACTCTGACACATAAGGGAGGGGGAGGAATTGCTGATCAGTTTTATCCAGAATACAGTCACACCCCAGAGGAAAGCATAGATTCAGGAAACATAGAAACATAGAAACATAGAAGATAGGAGCAGGAGTAGGCCATTCAGCCCCTCGAGCCTGTTCCACCATTTAATGAGATCATGGCTGGTCATCCAAATTCAGTACCCTGTCCCTGCTTTCTCCCATTATCCCTTGATTACTACTCGCTACCTGTGAGGACAAGGAGAAAGGCTGCAGAAAGGACAGCCACAATGCAGACCAAGGCACCGTGGCTCAGAAGGCTGTCCAAGGGGGGAGGGGAGAGCAGGATAGAACAACAACAACTTGTACTTATATAGCACCTTTAACGTAGTAAAACGTCCTAAGGCGCTGCACAGGAGCACTGTAAGACAAAAAATTTGACACCGAGCCACATATGCAGGTGACCAAAAGCTTGGTCAAAGAGGTAGGTTTTAAGGAGCGTCTTAAAGGAGGAAAGAGAGGCAGTGAGGCAGAGAGGTATTGGCAGGGAATTTCAGAGCTTAGGGCCTAGGCAACAAAAGACACGGCCACCAATGGTTGAGCAATTATAATCAGGGATGCTCAAGAGTTGTGGTAGTAATAGGGGCCTCTATAATTAGGGGGAGAGATAGCGTCCTCTGCAGCCAAGAACGAGAATCCCAAAGGGTGTGTTGCCTACCCGATGCCAGGGTAAGCGATATCTCACGGTGGCTGGAGAGGAACTTGGAAAGGGAGGGGGTAAATCCAGTTGTTTTGGTCCATGTTGGAACAAACAACATAGGTAGGAACAGGGAGGTGGTCCTGCTGCAAGAGCTTCAGGGGTTGGCTCTAAATTAAAAAGCAGGACCTCGAGAGTAATAATCTCTGGATTATTGCCCGAGCCACGTGCCAATTGGCACAGAAGCAGACAGTGCAGGAGAATTGACACGTGGCTAAAGGGCTGGTGTGGGAAAGAGAGGTTCCTTTTCATGGAACACTGGCACCAGTTCTAGGACAGGAAGGAGCTGTACCAATGGGACAGGCTCCACCTGAACCCGGATGGGACCTGTGTCCTAGCAGAAAGGGTAAATAGGGAGGTAGAAAAGACTTTAAACTAGTAAGAAGTGGGGAGGGATCTACAAGAAATGTAAGCAGCCTAAATATAAACAAAACAGGAAAAGTGAGCATAGGAAAGAATAAAGTAAGGTAGGACATTGATGGCAAGGGAATAAATAGAGTTATAAAACAGGAGTCTAAAAAGATGGTTAAACATAAAGTGAGAGGAAATCCTCTTAAAAATGAACTAAACTGTCTGTAGAGCAATGTACAGAGTGTCCGTAATAAAACAGGGGAGCTGGAGGCAATCATGAGTTGGGAGGAACCAGGCATGATAGGGATTACTGAGACATGGCTACAGAAAAATCAGGACTGGGAATTAAACATGGCAGGGTGTAACATATTTAGAAAAGACAGAGAGGGAAAAAGGGGAGGTGGAGTAGCTGTTCTTATTAGGGATAACATAATGGCAGTAGAAAAAAGGGACGTAGATATCAGCAAGACAAAAATAGAATCCATATGGATAGAGATAAAAGACAATAAAGGATCAATCACACTAATAGGCGTAATCTACAGACCACCTAATAGTGGAAGGGAGGTGGAGGACGAAACATACAGACAAATTAGAGAAATGAGCCAATAGAAATTAACCAGCAACTAACCTTAGGGTGGTTGCTGATCCCTTTAAATATCGCTGGTGGGGGGTCCTAGCTGCTGCTGAATGCATGTTCAGCTGTGTGAGGTTAAGACAGGTGTTAGCTCCAGCACCGATCCTGTCACTGCTTTCCAAGTGCTCTGCAGTTATGTTTTTTTAGTAAGGCTAAAGTGAATCCATGATTGACGTGCCATGATTTTAATAAATGCTGAATGCATTTTGAAGAAAACTAATCTGCTGCCGTCTTGCCTTATAAAATATGTCACTTAATGGAAACATCCCTGTGGCAAGCAAAATGTTCTCCTAATCCAATTTTCTTCAACTATAATTGCATAATTACATAATTGTAGATAAGGTGTGCTGTATGTAAGGCTATAAAAGTTTCCACAGAATTTTGATTCATCCTCAAAAGAATAATTTTCGGAGTCAGAATTCTGTGGAGAGTTTCTACATGTAGCTGCAGAGCATGTAAACCATTGTGACATCATCTTTCCTAGAAAGCATTACGCAAAAGAGTTACAAGTTGGATCTCTGCTCACATGAAGTGTAGAATCACTAAATCTTACAGCATAGAAGGAGGCCATTTGGCCTATCATGCTTCTGCCACTCTTTGAAAGAGCTGTCCAAGTAGTCCCATTTCCCTGCCTTTTCCCCATTGCAATGAAATGTTCTCCTCTTCAAGTATATATTCAATTCCCTTTTGAAAGTTATTATTGAATCTGTTTCCACTATGCTTTCAGGCAGTGCATTCCAGATCATAATAACTCGCTGCATTAAAAAAAATTCTCCTTATCTCACCTCTGGCTCTTTTAAGTGATATGAAAAAATGAATTTGTTTGTGAATATAAATAAATCTATAATCAGATAATGTCCCCCGTTAAAGCAAAGCTCCCAGCCTTAATCTTTAAAGGATGTATTTCAGTTGCGTTCAAATTATTTAATTTTGAAGGGCCCATTGCTGCTCATATCAATCATTAGATTGATCATCTAATTAAAGATGCAGTGTCTCATCGCAGATATGATTATAACCACAGGGCACTCATCTGTTGATTGTTTGAATAAAATGTCAGTTAGTTTAGTGCAGTAATTTTCTCACAAAGGCTGTTTGTGAATCACTGTATTGTCAGATCTATATTTAGACTACAGACTTCTTACAGTCACTGCTATGAGACAGTAACTTGTCCCAAGAATTGCACTAATAAGTGAGATATTTTTTAATTTTTGAGTCTTCAGCTTTGTTAACAATTTTAAAATATAAACTTTCCATTAAGCAACAGTTTTGCACATTTAAATACTGAATTTTGTTAATTCAAATTTAAGGAAAGTATGGATCCTTAAAACATTTTGCAATGCACAGCAATAATTTCAAATGCTAATTTTATGTGCTAATTTATTTGTTACAAATTGCAAGTCTGTTGTCCCTTAAGACTTTTATCACCAGCATTTGCTCATTGGAAGAGGGAATCGAAGAAATAATTGCTCATTGTATTTGTATCAATAGAGCGAGCTGCTTGTAAATCTCTCACCCTTAATTTCCGCCGTGATTCTCCCGATTGACGGAAACCCCAGAGTTATGGCTGCAGATCAGAATTTTAATATTCATTGAACGCATGTAGAACATAACTTTTTTTCTCAAAATAAACTTAGCTGGACACTACATGTTATGTAGCAGGCCACCTATGCAAAAAAGCTAGCAGAAATTAAACTATAAAAATGAAAAACTGAAAAGAAACAAATATGCACAACACATTTAAAGATTAAATTTAAAAATTACGGGGTAGAATTGCCCTAATGTGTCATTAATGTTCGTGATGTTTACGCCGGTTCTTCAGGATTTCCGTGGATCTTTTGCTGAAGTTGCAGTGCACGATTGGGAGAACCCCCACGGGAATTAATGGCATAGGAAACTGGAAGTGAAAAGCTGGGTGGGAATGTAAGTTATGAGGAGGATGCAAGGAAGCTTCAAGGGGATATAGACAGGCTGAGTGAGTGGGCAAGAACATGGCAAATGGAATATAACGTGGAGAAATTTGAAATTATCCACTTTGGTAGGAAAAATAGAAAAGCAGAGTATTTTTTAAATGGTGAGAGATTGGGAAATGTTAGTGATCAGAGGGACCTGGGTGTCCTTGTACACGAATCACTAAAGTTAACAAACAGGTACAGCAAGCAATTAGGAAAGCAAATAGTATGTTGGCCTTTATTACAAGAGGATTTGAGTATAAGAGTAAAGCCGTCTTACTGCAATTATATAGGGCCTTGGTGCGACCACACCTGGAGTATTGTGTACAGTTTTGGTCTCCTTACCTAAGGAAGGATATACTTGCCATAGAGGGAGTGCAAAGAAGGTTCACCTCACTGGTTCCTGGGATGGGGGGATTGTCCTATGAGGAGAGATTGAGTAGACTCGGCCTATATTCTAGAGTACATACAAAATTCTTACAGGGCTTGACAGGGTAGATGCAGGGAGGATATTTCCCCTGGCTGGGGAATCTAGAACCAGAGGTCACAGTCTCAGAATAAGGGGTCGGCCATTTAGGACTGAGATGAGGAGAAATTACTTCATTCAGAGGGTGGTGAACCTTTGGAATTCTCTACCCCAGAGGGCTGTGGAGGCTCAGTCGTTGAGTATATTCAAGACAGAGATCGATAGATTTTTGAATATTAAGGGAATCGAGGGATATGGGGATAGTGCAGGAAAGTAGAGATGAGGTAGAAGATCAGCCATGATCTTATTGAATGGTGGAGCAGGCTCGAAGGGCCAAATGGCCTACTCCTGCTCCTATTTCTTTTGTTCTTATGCTCTTATGAAAGGATTCTTTTACTCAAATGGTAATATGTTAGGACATTGAAACAGACAATATAAGCGAGTTCAAGTGGCAATATGGAGCACTTCTGAAAGAGAAGGGATTGAAGATGGTAGGCCAGTAGATTTTTGGGATAAAAATTAGTCTGGACACGTTTTTGGATCCAAACTCAGTGCTAAGGAAGCAGTGCATGCCTAAAGGAAGAGGCCCAGGAAGCGATAGAAACTGGTCCTCAGACCTCATCTGAATAATTGAGACAAGCTGCTCAACAGGACTCAATTTTGGGCTGCCTGGTTCTGACAGTGGCCCTCAGGTAGAGTGAAAGGGGCAGGGCTGGCGCGAGCTATGGGTGGGGGCCCGATCTTGACTCATTTACCTTTGCTTGGAAGCCACGGGGGCTGTTGAAGATTCCTGAGTGGGCCTGCCCTGCTTATTGCTGACTAATTCTGAAAAGGGGACCTTTAAAAGGCATTAGGCCCCTAATTTACATATTCATAGAATCTGCTTTAGATATTCATAATGTCTGCTTTAGATATCCATGCAGGGCACTTGGTAAATGGGCCCTACAATTTTGGCAGCGGGACCTAAACATGTGCAGATTGGGTGCAGGCCATCCCAGTGCTAAATTGTTATGCTTTGTGCCCATTTTATGCCCGAAAAATGGGTGAAAAGCATTCCAATGTCTACCTGAGATCTAGCAAAGTGGAACAGGCTCATTGTGATTTCTCTGCTCCAAAAATCTTTGAGTCAGGGTATTCGAATTTTGCAGAATCCAGGCACCTCTTGGTCAAGGCAGGAGTTCCACCTACCACATTAGTGCATCCCTGATTCTGTCCAATTTTCTGGGGTCAGGGCACTTTGCATGTTTTAGATGGACTACTTGGGCAAAAAAGGTGGAAGGCTGGGATCACCTGCTGCAGCGTAGCACCGCTGACCACCTCAGAGCTGGGTGAAAACTGAATATATATATACCTCAGCATATCCAATCAATTTAATAGGCTGTGTGACCTTTTAAAAGTTCAATAATCCCCCCTCCGCCACTATAACAATGTTAGATTCCAGGAACGCAGTGGTGTTCCTCATGCCCAGTATTGCTGTGGTACAATTGATGTCAGCTGACATAGTTGCATCATTTGTATAATGTTGTGATACGCCTGTCCATATATGGGTGGATGTAGTGGGAGTCCCCCATCACTTCCGGTGGGAAATCCTGAAAGTGATGGGGAGAGTGGGGAGATACAGAGCACTATCTTCCACCCCACTCTGTTTGAGTTACGATGGGGAGCTGGCTTAACCCAAGCAGAAAACCTAGGCCCTTACATATTTAGATTATTTCTAGCTTCACAGCCCAGGAATATGATAACAGACAGTGGTGAAAAAGATGTGTGAGCAAAGATGTCACTTAATAACTTGCATTACTTGGAGCCTTACAAAGGCACTGCAGATTTTTGTGCCACATGGAGGTTCTTTCAATCATGCAGCAGGCTTTGTGACTCATGACTGTGGAATCTGTTAGCTTTGAGTTTCTCATTCAAATATAGCTCATTTGTTGTTACAATCCTCCTGTAAATCCTAAACTCATGACAAGCAATACTCCTAGGAAATGATTGCACATCAAAAATGAAAAGCAGTGCCAGTTTATATTTCTTACAAATATATCACTTGGCATCTGTGTGTGCTGCAAAACAAGAAATACCAACATAAAATTGTTTCAGTAGCAAAATACTGCAGATGCTGGAAATCTGATACAACAGCAGAAAATGCTGGACACACTCAGCAGGTCAGGCAGCATCATGGAGAGAGTAACAGAGTTAACGTTTCAGGTCGATGACGGTTCGTCAGAACAGGAAGAAATTGGAGAAGTAACTGATTTTTAAGCATGTGTGGGGCAGGGAAAGGGAGGAGGGGCAGAAAGAACAAAGGGAAGATCTGTGATAGGCTAGAAGGCAGGAGAGATTAAAAGACAAAAGGGATGATGGTACAAGGCAAAAGGAGATGGTAATGGGACAAGTTAAGAAAAAAAAGGTGACTCTAGATGAGGTGAAAATGGCACTGGCAGAATCATCACCAGCTGCCACGTGACAGAAAAAAGAAAGCATAGGGGCCGAGGTTATAATCTGAAATTGCTGAACTCGATGTTGAGTCCAGACGGCTGTAAAGTCTCTCCTCGAGCTTACGTTGAGCTTCGTTGGAATAGTGTAAGAGGCCGAGGACATAAGAACATAAGAAATAGGAGCAGGAGTAGGCCATTCGGCCCCTCGAGCTTCCCCGCCATTCAATAAGATCATGGCTGATCTGACCTTGGGCTCAATGCCACTTTCCCGCCCGTTCCCCATAACCCTTGACTCCCCTGTAGCTCAAATCTATGTCTATCTCCGCTTTAAATATATTCAATGACTCCACGCCCACAGCTCACTGGGGAAGAGAATTCCAAAGATTCACGACCATCTGAGAGAAGAAATTCCTCCTCATTTCCATTTTAAATGGGTGCCCCCTTATCCTACATAATGTAGGGGGTTTCTCTTGCTCGTTCTGGTCTCCTGCCAGGCTTCGTGCAATAATTACCCTTGAGTAGTTCGACCCACTCTCCCCTACGGTTCTAGACCTTGGACTTAGGTGCAGGGAACTGTAGTGCAGAGAAAAACTCAATAGACCAGGTTGAATAGCACGAAATGGATGCTTTTATTATTAAACAGTTTGCAGCATTATAAAATACATGTCATAAGCACAAATTAAAGCAACTACAAGCATGCACATATCTATAAACTTAATTCCATGGAAATGGGAAACACACGGCACATCGTAAAAGGGGAAACACATTACGATTACCCTTACCCCCTCCCCTAGACCTAGACTAAGTTTCGACCTGAGGAACTCGGAATCATGCTCACCACTTTCAGATTCGCAAAAGAGGGGTTTCGCAGCCTTTTGGTACAGCTTTCTGTCGTCACGTGGATTTGGAAACTTCTGGCGCAGCTTGTTTTTCTCTCTCTCAGGCGATGAGGCAGTGGACACAGCCTCGATGAGCGCTCGTCATGACTGAATCCGTTGTCGACACGAAGTTGAAGAATTGGCACATAGGAGACTCTGCCACCGATGTGATGTTGTAGAGATGGATGCACATTTACCGAATGGGATGTTGAGGCACTGGAGTGCTAGGCCCGGAGTGTCCTTTTATTTCTCGCTCCCGCCTGGCTCGGCGGTTTTCCAGAGGGTGTCTTCTCCTTTGGCCTGGGTCGTCGATGATCTCCCGACAAAAGTACCCGGGCCACCCTCGTCATCTTCTCATCGTGGCCGAGCCTTGCCTGGCCGAACACCGACCACGTTCCGAAACCGAAGTGTTTAACCGAAGAGTCCGTCCCGAATTTCTTGAATCGCAATTGCTGAAACGTGTTCTCCAAGCATGAAGCCTGGATTGTGAAGCGAAGCGTCCAGCCTGTGTCCTTACGAAAATTCGCCCTGATGGACTTTTCAAATCCATAGTTATACCCTTTTGGGGCAGTCTTATCTCCCGCCAGATCATAGTCCAGTCTTTGTAATATTTTTGGCGGGCAGAAATCTCTGCAGGGGCGCTTTGTCTTGTAACGGGAGCCGGTGATAGCTTAACTGGCCTTCCTGGCCGATAATGTCTTTTACTTTGTCACCGTAACTCGGTTCGCATATTGAGCGGTCTGGAGATTGCCCTTGATGGCTGTTAAACGGTCTTTCCTTTGTACAGTAAATGGTTTTAAGTGTTCATTCTATTGTCCGCCCATTTCTTGATGGGCCCCATCCTGTTACCTGGAACTGTTTTGTACTTCGAATCCAATTAAAATATGTATGCTCAGTTCCCTGAGTTTCGGTTTCCCGATACTGGCTTTCGCGGGCTTACTGTCCTCAATCCACAAGCCTGTCTGGCTTGCAGTAACAGAAATCAAATGGTCCCAGAAACTGATCACGAGGTCCAGCGGCCATTTTGTATGCCCTTTTTCCAAAGGTTTTTCTGTATAAGCTTCTTTTGGTCAATAAAGCTGTATTATTAATCCTGTTTTCTTGCGTGATTAGTTACTGAAAATTTTGAATCTTACAGTCCCCCCTGTGATACTGATAGCTTGCTAAAGTATCAATAATCCTTGGTGAGCAAATTTTCCCTGATTCCTCACGGCCAAACATTCCCGGTAATTAACTATCTATGACCCCCATGACACATGCAGTTCCCATCTCAGAAAATTACCTTGTGTACAGTTGGACAATCATAGGCAGTGTTACCTTATACTATAACACATTCAGTTATTCAGATGTGAAGAGGGGCCAATGCCCCTTGCACCACCTGCATACACCTTTTATTAATCAAACAAAACAAAACTTCACCAACGGCTATAACATTACCGTATTACGCACTTAAGTCATGCAGTGGCTGAAATCCAAAAATGGAGGGCCGCTTTAACTCTTAATACTAGCCGCTTATACTGGGGTGTCCTCTTCCCCCACTCGTACATAGCATTCTCTCCATTCTCCTGTGTTCTCGTGCCTCTGGAGGCGTTTGCCTCTCTTGCAATGCGCGAGCAATAAAAATATTACAATTAAAACCTGACACACTACTAGGATGTGGGATGCTATTCTAATCCAGGCCGGGATCTCTATATTGGTGAACAGGTCCCACCATGGTGGGGTGACTATGTCCAATATGTCTTTCCCTATCTCTAATGTCTTCTGCTCCAGTGTGTAGAAATGCTTCTGTGAAACTATAACGGCTTTTAAAATCTTGGTGAGGTGTTCGGGGAGAGGGGGAATGACATATCCAAAATGTGCGACGAATCGCTGCAAGTCCGTGAAATTTTCTTTTACAGTGAGGTGAATGGTGGAGGGTGCAGGAATGGGGACAATCCGTTGTTGTGCCACTTGAACTTCAGCCCTGGGTTTGAAACAGAAACTGCTGTCACTGACCGGACACCACTCGTGCTGTCCGTGGCGGTAGTGAGGCGCTGCAGTGGTGACACAGTATGTCCCACCTCCGATATATGCCACCTGCGGGGGCACATGGTCCTTTGCCATTGCCTCCATGGTGCAATTTATCGGCTTCGCGCTAGCGGCTCTGAACCCGTACTATGGTTTCAAAAAGGCATTCAAGTGCTGGGGGCACAGGATGATGTGTGCTCCCCGGCTACGACACCCCGAGAGGTCGGTGCCTGTCATCGTACGCTCCCATCTGATGACATAAGGCGGGACCACTGCGTAACAAATGTGCGCACCCCCCTGAATGACTCCAATGTTCTCCAACATGTATACCGGGGCGGGCTTTGCTGTGGGACCCAACACCGGCATCCTTACTACTATTCCCATGATAGTGTGGTTTGAGCATCCACAGTCCACTGGGACTGGGTACGCTTCTGCAGCTAGTCTGACCTGGCACGGACTTAATGCATTCTCAAAAGGGTGGAGCGCTTGCAAGTGCTTGTTGCTGATCCAGGACAGGACCAAACCTTGTTTTAAATCCTCCAGATTACTGTGGCCCTCGCCCAGTAACCACCCCCCGTATAGCACACAAGCCTCGTTCTGCGCAGCCTGATCGGACGCATTCCAATCCTCCTTAATGAGCGCATTTACCGTTCTAGCGTGTTTCTCCAGCTCAGCAATTATTTCCTTCAAGTGTAGTGTCATGGCTTGGTCCTCATGCAGCTCAGAACCCACTACCTTATTCTCGCTTGTCAGTATGTTCCTTAACTGGGCCTTTAAACCATTGATCTGTGTCTGCAGCTCCACGTTGTCTGGAGTGTTGACAACAGACGTTCCGGTGTTAAAAGCAGTGAAAATGTCATTTTCAGTACCCCTTCTTTGCCTTCCCACCCGCTCCAAAACTTCCTGTGGTGTGGTGTATAATTTGGCCTTGTCGATGTCGGCAAAGTCAAACTCGTAAAATTGTCTGAACATTCGGGTTAACAGTACCTGGTACAACTGTTCCATTTCCCTGGGACACCACTCAGGCAATCGTACCTCAGTGAGGTTTAAAATCACTGAGGCCACCACGTAGTGTACCCCTTGGTACAGCACCTGACCGGTGGGTACCAATACTAGACCGTTCCCGGGTCCCTTTGTGGTGGTGGGGCACCCTTCCTTCTGGGCCAGCGCTACCAGAATCGTGGGCAGGGGCTTTCGTGGGTGGGTGATGAGTTCAGTGGCGTTTACTGGAATCGGGGAGTATGGGGCTCCGCACGCCCGAGTGCTGACATCCCATCTCATCCCCTTTCCTTCATCTTGCCACTGCCTCTGGAAAAAGATGGATACGCCTTTGGGGCAAACGCGTTTCGAACCCCACATACAGACATATATCCCTTCATCTGGTTCCCACCATTTGTCCCAACACACACGTAATTTTCCGTCAGTCCCCATAATTGTCCGATGGGTATTGTTACCCAGTCGCTCCCACTCGATAGTAGAGTTCTTCATGTCCTTCCCCAGCTTTCGTAGCCACCACCATCTACTTAGCGGTACGTTCCCATGACACACCAAACAGATCCTCTTTCCCACGGTAACGCTGACTCTGGGTGCAAGGATCCTCACCCTGGGCATGATAATGAAGTCTCTTGGTAGGCAAAACCGAAATTGCTGGAGTATTCCGTAGAATTCGTCCCCAGCCATCCTGGCCATCTCCCTTGGTGGAAGTAGGTGGCGGTTTCCTTAACCTCTCGCTTCCCCGTCCCATGCGTCGCGATGGGGGCTGTGTCCCCGGAACATCCGAACACGATGACGTCCTTGGTGCGGCCCCGGTAGGCCAGCCCGCACCCGATTGCCGCGAGCATCACGAGAATCCTCTCCATCGTATCCCTGGTTTCTGTAATCGATAAGGTGATGTAGCCAGGCTCCCAACAGGTGCTGGCTTAATTAAACGGACGCGTGGATCCTTTGACCCCGCTTCCAAACAAAACACACATACTGGGCAAATTTTGAAAACTATCTTTTAAACATCCCATCATCTTAAACTTTACACGCCTTAAACTATCATTACAATTACCTAACTTAACTTATCATTACCTAACACCTATGTACAGCACCGCCCTCCTTCGGGCGGCCTACCTAATTCCTGTGAGGGCTGCAGCGCGCCGCTCCCTGTGGCGGGGCTGCACTGACCTTCAGCTTTGATCCCCCGCAGCCTGTCGCTGCTGAACGGGAATCGTGCCTTTCTCGGGCTGCTCTGTACCGAGGTTGGGGAAGAAAAGGAGAATTGGGCCATTGCTGTCTGGGCTGGGGCGTTCGAGTCAACCTACGAGGGGCTGCCTTGGGTGAGGCTCCCAGGGCTGACGGACCGGGGGTTGGGACTTTCACCGTCACAGCCTGTGGTTCCACCACAGCTGCCGGCTCCGGCTCCCTTCCCTCAGGCTCCGCCCCCCCGGGGCCGGGATTTGTGGCATCCGACTCCACCTCACCTGTCCCTACAGGTAGTGAGTCTCCGCCCCCAATCCCTACCTCCCCTAAGCTTGAGTTGAGGGCGGGATCTTCGTCCTCTGACTCATCCTCCTCCGTGATCAGGTCAAGGGCGGGGCCGAGCCATTCGGGCTCCTCCTCGTCCGAATCCCAAATCAGAGGGGAGGCCTTCCACTCCAATGGGATGACTCCTCCCTTCACACAGGCCACTGTTTTAGCCTGTGTGGTCTGTGACCCTGTCGCAGGCTGAGGATTTTTGTCCTCAGACCTGACCACTGTTGTTGGCCCTTGTGCACCCAACTTAAACAGTTTGCACTGGTTAATGTGAAACCATTTAGTACGTCGGGGCACCTTCACTGCATAAACCATGGGGCTGGCCTTGTCTACAATGCTGTATGGCCCCATGTACAGTGGTTCAAAACTCCCCACCCGGGCATAGTTCCTAACCATGACCTGGTTTCCGACTTCCCACTCTTGTTGCTTACGAGGTTCCAGCAACAGTCGATTTCCCTGATGCTGTCTCCCCATGTTCCCAGCCGCCTGCCCATAAATCTGCTTCAGGCGCTCCAAAAGGGTTTGGACGAACTTGTCTCGCCTCACCTCTTGGAGCTGGCCCTCAGTGAGCATCGGGGCTAGTACATGGGCGGGTGTTCGCATGATCCTTCCAGTCATTAATTCGTGCGGGGAGTACCCCGTACTTTTGGACTGGCTGGCCCGGATCCCCATGAGGACTAAAGGCAGGACCTCCGCCCATTTCTGGGGCGAGCCCATTGTCTCTTTCCTCAGCTTTTCCTTGAGGGTCCGGTTCATGCGTTCAACAATCCCGGATGACTGGGGATTGTACGCTACGTGCCACTTCCCTTCAATGCCCAAGAGCATGAGGGTGTTCTGCATCACTTGACCGGTGAACTGACTCCCTTGGTCGGACTCCACAAAATGGGGGAGTCCCCACCGTGAGAACACTTCCCGGATCAAGATCTTGGCAGTACCCAGCGCCGTAGCTGTTCGACACGGGAAAGCTTCGACCCATTTGGTGAACACATCCACCAGGACAAGGCAATACTTATAGCCGCCCTGGGCGGCGGGCAGGGGCCCTATGTAGTCGACCTGAATCAATTGCCATGGTCCCTCTACCCTCCTGATGTGCCCCATGGGCACCTTCCTTTTCTGGGGGTCTGGGTTGTTTGCAGCGCACACAAGACAGCTTGCACAGAACTCGCGGACATCGTCTCTAAGTCCCGGCCACCATCCCGCCTGCTCTACCCGTTGCCAGGTAACCTCAGGCCCGGGGTGTCCTGCCCCTGGACCCTCATGGGCCAGTTGAAGGAATTCCCTCCGGTGCAGCTGCGGCACAACCCACTGTTCCTCTCGAAACAGCATGCCTTCCTTGACTGAGAGAACTGCCGTACTATACGGACCCTCTACCTGTTTGCCCTCAGTAATAGCTTTGAGGACTGTTTTTAGGGCGGGATCCAGGGTCTGGATGGTCTTTAGGTCTAGGGGTAGTGTCACCCCTGTGTTCCCTGGAGTTCTCTCCCCATCTCGGATCACTGCCACGGGTCCGGGTCCACAGGGGTCCCAGAAAATGCTGTTGCGGGCACCCTCCCTGGCTAGCGCATCCGCCTGCTGGTTGCCCTGACTGCGGGGTTCTGTGGTGGAATGAGCCTTCACCTTGTGGATGAACACCTCCCCTTCCTCCCCCACAGCTGCCAGGATCTTTTCCAGCAAAGGCTTAACTGTTAAAGGCCGTCCGTCCGCGGAGGTATATCCACGGCGGGACCAGATGGCGAGGTATTCCGTACACGAACAGCACGTGAACATGCTGTCCGAGCAAATCGTGTATGGGGTTGGGAAGATCTCGGGGTGGATAACCACGTACGCCACCGCGGACAGTTCAGCCTGCTGTGCGCTCATAGTGCTGGGGAGCCTAATTGCCAAGGCAATATTTGCCGTAGGGTCATAAACTCCACACCCTGTGAGTCGTTCGCCAGCAGATACCGTGCTGGAACCGTCTACATAGATCCCGCGGCCTGTGGGGTGTATCCCGGCCCGTAAGCCTATGTTAACCTCCCATACCCCTTCGACGGAACACCGATGGGCTGTTCCGGGATATACCATGTTGGCTGCGAGCTTCGGCTCGCAGAGACCTTTAACCTTGAGATCCATCTGGGAAAGGAGGAGGGTCCAGCGCACAATCCGGGCGCTGCTTACAGTCCCATCCTTAATCCTTCCATCCAGAAGCATCTTTGTGGGGGTGTGATGGGTGAGGAGAGTGATGGGAGAGGTTCCTGTGAAGATCACTGATCTGTTCACAGCCCAATGCGTGGCCAGGAGATGCCGTTCGCAATTGGAAAAACTCCTCTCCACATCCGTAAGCACCCTGGAGGAATAGACCACTGGTCTAAGCTTGCCATGTCGCTCCTGAAGCAGCACGGCGCTGAGGCTGTCCCCACTAGCGGCTACCTCCAGGAAAAACTCCTCCCCCCCATCTATGGCCCCTAGGGCTGGCGCGGTCTGCAGATCCCTTTTCAACTTCTCGAATGCTGCCTGACAACCCTCATCCCAAGACCACTCAACTCCCTTGTGTAAGAGTCGGAGTAGCGGGGCTGCTGTGGCCGCATAGTCCTCGATGAAATCCCTGCAGTACCCGGTCAGTCCCAAAAAGGACCTCACACCCGTAACTGTGTTAGGGATCGGCAGATCTTGCACCGATTCCCGTCTGGCTTTATCTATGGCTCTTTCTCCAGCGCGGATGGCCAGACCCAGGAATTTCACCTCCTGCTGGCCGATCTGTGCTTTCTTTGGGTTTACTTTAAAACCCTTTCTTTCCAGTAGCTCCAATAATTCGGCTAATAGCGGGCCGTGCTCCTCCCTTGAGTCCGTGAACAGGAGTAAGTCGTCCACATACGGCACTATCTGATTGGGCTGGCTAAATTCTTTTAAACTTCCCGCCATGCATTGATGGAAAATGCTGGGGCTGTTGTGAAAACCCTGTGGCAAGCAGTTCCAGGTGTACTATTGTCCTTTAAAAGTAAAGGCAAACTTGTACTGATCCTCCTGCCGCAGTGGAATGGACCAGAAACCGTTAGAGATATCCAGCATCGTGAACGTGGTCGCGGATGCTGGAATACTCCCTATCAGGTCGGCAACTGCTGCTACCGAAGGCGCGCAGGCTGGGATGTTACTGTTGAGGACTCCATAGTCCACCGTGGCCCTCCACGAATTGTCCGGCTTCTTTACCGGCCACAATGGGGAGTTCACGTGAGTGGCTATTGGTCTCAACACGCCCTGCTGCACCAAGGAAGATATTGCTGTCTCCATGTCGGGTTCTGCCTCCTTGGGGAAGTTATACTGCTTCTGGGGTCGGATCATGGGGTCCCCGTCTACGCTGACCTCAAACTCGGTGACCCTTCCACAGTCGTGCTTGTGGGTGGCAAACGCGGTCAGATTGTCCGACACAAACGCTTGCAAGTCCGTTGGGACGTCCGCGACCAGAAGTCCGAGGTCGTAACCCCCTGACGGCTTCATGGTGCACAGGGTCCCCTTTTCTCCCTTCCCTGGGATCACAACCACCTTACCTAAACCATTCTCGGCTCCGCAGAGACAGTGATTTCTAAGGTCCATGAGGATTCCGTGTTCCACCAAGAAATCAGCCCCGAGGATGCCTTTCCCACCCCCCTCATTCCACTTCAATAGGATACACGTCCATGTGGTGTGGAGTGCTCCCAAATGAATGGAGAGCGGGATGGAGTACGCGCCAGCCTGTTCTCTGCCTGTGAAACCCGCTACTGAGAATGGAGTCTGGGTAGATAGAGGTGAGGCAAAAGGCCTAGCTGTGTGGATCACGGTGCATGATGCTCCCGTATCCAACAGGTAACTACTCTTTTCCTTCTCCACCTCCATCTCCACAACGGGTCTCCTCCATGCGTCATAGCGGAGCGGACACAGGTAGACGGGCTGCGTGGGCTTCAGTCATTTGGGCGCTTCAGTTGGGGTTGGGGAAGCAACAGGGCTGTTGACGACTACCACTTTCCCCTGCGAGGTCATTAGAGACCGCATTGCCTCTAAAACCGACTCGATCGTATCGGGATGGATCGACACATCGGCTCCCCTCTCCCGGACGGGCGCTTGGGCTAGGGCTGGGGGAGTTTTTCCCTTTAAATCCTTCCAGGGATTTTTACAGTCTCGGCGCCAATGACCTTCCTTTCCACACCCGTAACAACTGCTCTTGGCTTGGGGGGCGCGATTCCCCTCCTGATGCCATTCCTTTTTAGCAGGAGCTGCAGGCCTCGCCTCATGCACCTTTCCTTTTGAGGAAGGCACATCCCTACTCTTGTTGTTCCTGTAACTTATCGTGAGCTAATCAAGTACTACTTCCTCCGTGGAGCGGGGGTTAGTGGGGTCAAATCATGCTTTGGCCTGCTCCCTCACCGGCGGCAAGCAAATGAGCCCTTTGGTCATCATTTAGCGCGTTCCGGTCCGGTCCTCCCGGGCAGCTGCGCCGGTACACTGGCCACAACCTTCTGGCGAAAACCCGTGGGGGTTCTCCCTCTAGCTGTACCGTCCTTTCCAATCGGAGGAACGGAGTTCCGTCACCCTCCCCTATAATCTCCAGGATCTCATCCCGTATTTCCTCATACGTTTTGCGCCCTCTCTTGCTCTCGTCAGGGAGACACTGGAGGAGCGAGCTGTCCAGGGAGAACAGCAGCATTTTGGACAGTTCGGCCCCGTCGCAGTTGTTAACTGCTGCGGTTTGCTCCACGTCCCGAAAATGCACGGAGGGATCTCCTGACTCGGAGAGTTTTGGGATGCTACTGATCATTTCCCTTAGCTGTCGTGCGCTATGGGGCATTATGATCTGACTCACAAGGGGTCCATCTGCACCATCCTCTTCGCTCGGACCGAGCCTTCGGTGTCGCATGGGACACATCGGCGCCGGTCCCGACTCTACTACCTGGTGTTGCTCTACCTCAAGAACCCCTGTGTCCGACTTCTCCGGTTCCTCCCCTGGAGTCCAAGACTCGGTATAGGTGGGAGGTGCCGAGGGCTCGGGGGTTGGTAGCCTAACTGCCTCCTGTGGAATTGGTCTTTTTGATTCCTTGGCTAACAGTAACTGGCTCGCTGGTGGGTTTATGAGACACACCAAGCCGGTTGCCTTTGCTAGGGCCATTCTCAGGTCCTCTAGCTCCCTGTGGCAAGCGCTATGATCAGTGTTCTCAGACCTATCCTGCATGGCCATCTTATAAGCTGCCCTGGCCCCCAAGATACTTTCCTCCTGTGCCGCTATCTGCTTAGCTAGGCGGAAACACCTCTCTCTCATCCTACCTTCACTGGCCTTGGCCTCAATGACCTGACATTCCAAATACTCTATCCGGGTCTCATGGCGGTGAGTTACGGATTGGCATTCCTGATTCAGCGCGTTAAGCGATTGAATCAGTTTCTGACCTCCCGCAACCTTTTCCTCTACTTCTGTGAGTAGCCCTTTGATCTGGGCTGTGTGTGCCACAACAACCTGTTACAAAAGCTGGACTTGCTTCTTATAACACATCAGCCAGACCGCCTTTTCTACCGACTTCTTATGCTCTTTACTTTCTGTCCACTTGATGGCTGCGTCTAGCGGGCGCCTATCTCTCAATAGGTCAGATATCCACTGTTTTGTAAGGTTTACCTTCCCAAAATCATAATCCGCTATCCTCTCATCCATCACATTTCGTTTATTCAAACCTTGATCTAACACGCTACATTCCTGCTGCCAAGGTCCTGCCGCGGTCGCCATCTCTGTAGGGGGTTTCTCTTGCTCGTTCTGGTCTCCTGCCAGGCTTCGTGCAATAATTACCCTTGAGTGGTTCGACCCACTCTCCCCTACGGTTCTAGAACTTGAACTTAGGTGCAGGGAACTGTAGTGCAGAGAAAAACTCAATAGACCAGGTTGAATAGCACGAAATGGATGCTTTTATTATTAAACAGTTTGCAGCATTATAAAATACATGTCATAAGCACAAATTAAAGCAACTACAAGCATGCACATATCTATAAACTTAATTCCATGGAAATGGGAAACACACGGCACATCGTAAAAGGGGAAACACATTACGATTACCCTTACCCCCTCCCCTAGACCTAGACTAAGTTTCGACCTGAGGAACTCGGAATCATGCTCACCACTTTCAGATTTGCAAAAGAGGGGGTTCGCAGCCTTTTGGTACAGCTTTCCGTCGTCACGTGGATTTGGAAACTTCTGGCGCAGCTTGTTTTTCTCTCTCTCAGGCGATGAGGCAGTGGACACAGCCTTGATGAGCGCTCGTCATGACTGAATCCGTTGTCGACACGAAGTTGAAGAACTGGCACATAGGAGACTCTGCCACCGATGTGATGTTGTAGAGATGGATGCACATTTACCGAATGGGATGTTGAGGCACTGGAGTGCTAGGCCCGGAGTGTCCTTTTATTTCTCGCTCCCGCCTGGCTCGGTGGTTTTCCAGAGGGTGTCTTCTCCTTCGGCCTGGGTCGTCGATGATCTCCCGACAAAAGTACCCGGGCCACCCTCGTCGTCTTCTCATCGTGGCCGAGCCTTGCCTGGCCGAACAACGACCACGTTCCGAAACCGAAGTGTTTAACCGAAGAGTCCGTCCCGAATTTCTTGAATCGCAATTGCTGAAACGTGTTCTCCAAGCGTGAAGCCTGGATCGTGAAGCGAAGCGTCCAGCCTGTGTCCTTACGAAAATTCGCCCTGATGGACTTTTCAAATCCATAGTAATACCCTTTTGGTGCAGTCTTATCTCCCGCCAGATCATAGTCCAGTCTTTGTAATATTTTTGGCGGGCAGAAAACTCTGCAGGGGCGCTTTGTCTTGTAACGGGAGCCGGTGATAGCTTAACTGGCCTTCCTGGCCGATAATGTCTTTTACTTTGTCACCGTAACTCGGTTCGCATATTGATCGGTCTGGAGATTGCCCTTGATGGCTGTTAAACGATCTTTCCTTTGTACAGTAAATGGGTTTAAATGTTCATTCTATTGTCCGCCCATTTCTTGATGGGCCCCATCCTGTTACCTGGAACTGTTTTGTACTTAGATTCGAATTAAAATATGTATGCTCAGTTCCCTGAGTTTCGGTTTCCCGATACTGGCTTTCGCGGGCTTACTGTCCTCAATCCACAAGCCTGTCTGGCTTGCAGTAACAGAAATCAAATGGTCCCAGAAACTGATCACGAGGTCCGGCGGCCATTTTGTATGCCCTTTTTCCAAAGGTTTTTCTCTATAAGCTTCTTTTGGTCAATAAAGCTGTATTATTAATCCTGTTTTCTTGCGTGATTAGTTACTGAAAATTTCAAAACTTACAATAAGAACATAAGAACATAAGAAATAGGAGCAGGAGTAGGCCAATCGGCCCCTCGAGCCTGCTCCGCCATTCAATAAGATCATGGCTGATCTGATCCTAACCGCCAATCTACTATCACAGAACCATCTCCTGAATTTAACAGAATTAGACACACAAAATAGGAGCAGGATCAGGCTACACGGCCCCTGGGCCCGCTCCGCTACCCACAGGGCCATGACCGATCCGAACCTAGACTCATGTCCAAATTCCTGCCCGCTCCCCGTAACCCTTAATTCCCTTTATTTCTAGGAAACTGTCTATTTCTGTTTTAAATTTATGTAATGATGTAGCTTCTACAGTTTTTTGAGGCAGCATATTCCATGGACCTACCACCCTCTGAGTGAAGTAGTTCCTCCTCATCTCAGTTTTGAAAGAGCAGCCCCTTATTCTAAGACTATGCCCCCTAGTTCTAGTTTCACCCATATCGGGAACATCCTCCCCGCATCCACCCAATCCAACCCCTTCACAATCTTATATGCTTCAATAATATCGCCTCTCATTCTTCTGAACTCCAATGAGTAGAGTCCCAATCTACTCAACCTCTCCTCATATGTCCATCCCCTCATCCCCGGGATTAACCGAGTGAACCTTCTTTGTACTGACTCGAGAGCAAGTATGTCCTTTCTTAAGTATGGACACCAAAACTGTACGCAGTATTCCAGGTGCGGTCTCACCAATACCTTGTAGATCCGAAGCAATACCTCCCTATTTTTATATTCTATCCCCCTAGCAATGAAAGCCAACATTCCATTGGCCTTCTTAATCACTTGCTGCATCTGCATACTAACCTTTTGAGTTTCGTGCACCAGGACCCCCAGATCCCCTTGTACTTCAGTACTTTCCAGTTTCTTGCCATTAAGATAAGAACTTGCTCTACGATTTTTCCTGCCAAAGTGCATAACCTCACACTTTCCAGTATTGTATTCCATCTGCCAAATCTCTGCCCATTTACTTAGCCTGTCGATGGCCCCTTGCAAGTGTTTTATGTCCTCCTCACTCACTACTTTCCCTCCCATCTTAGTATCATCTGCAAACTTTGATATGTTACACTCGGTCCCCTCCTCCAAATCGTTAATATAGATTGTAAAGAGTTGGGGACCCAGCACTGGCCCCTGCGGAACACCACTCGTTACTGATTGCCTGCCTGAGAATGAACCATTTATCCCAACTCTCTGCCTTCTGTTAGATAGCCTATCCTCTATCCATTCCAGAATATAGCCCCAATCCCATGATTTTTTATCTTAAGCAATAATCTTTTGTGTGGCACCTTGTCAAATGCCTTTTGGAAGTCTAAATACACTTTGTCCACTGGTTCCCCTTTATCCACCTTATATGTTACTTCCTCAAAGAACTCCAGCAAATTTGTCAAACATGACTTCCCCGGCATAAAACCATGCTGACTTTGTCCTATTAAATTATGATTATCCAAATGTCCTGTTACTGTCTCCTTAATAATGGACTCCAAAATTTTACCTACCACAGATGTTAGGCTAACCGGTCTATAGTTTCCAGCCTTCTATCTACTGCCCTTTTTAAATAAGGGTGTTACATTAGCAGTTTTCCAGTCTGCCGGGACCTTTGCTGAGTCCAGGGAGTTTTGGAAAATTATTACCAATGCATTCACAATCCCTACCGCCACTTCCCTCAAGACCCTAGGGTGTAAGCCATCAGGTCCAGGTGATTTATCCGCCATGAGTCCCATTATTTTACCGAGTACCACTTCCTTAGTGATTTTGATCGTGTTTAGCTCCTCCCCCCCTTTAGCCCCCTGTTTGTTCAGTGTTGGTATATTCTTAGTGTCTTCTGCTGTAAAGACTGATATAAAATATTCATTAAGTGTTTTTGCCATCTCCATATTTCCCACCATTAACTTCCCGGTCTCATCCTCTAAGGGACCAACATTTACTTTAGCCACCCTTTTTCTTTTTATATAACTATAAAAACTCTTACTATATGTTTTTATATTTTTTGCTAATTTACTTTCATAATCTATCTTCCCTTTCTTAATCAATCTTTTTGTTATTTTTTGCTGTCTTTTAAAGTTTCCCCAATCCTTTATCCTCCCACTAGATTTGGCTACCTTATATGCCCTTGTTTTTATTCGAATACTATCCTTAATTTCTTTACTTAACCACGGATGGCTGTCTTTTCTTTCACACCCTTTTCTTCTCAGTGGAATATTTTTTTTTGGAAGTTTTAAAATAACTCCTTAAATGTACACCACTGATCATGTATCGTCTTACCCTTTAATCTATTTTCCCAATCCATACCTTCATAGTCTCCTTTATTCAAGCTTAGCACGCTTGTTTGAGATCCAACCTTCTCACCCTCTAATTGAATATGGAATTCAACCATGTTATGGTCACTCATTCCAAGGAGATCCTTTACTAGGATATTTTTAATGAATCCTGTCTCATTACACAGGACCAGATCTAAGGTTGCTTGCCCCATGGTCGGTTCAATTACATACTGCTCAAGAAACCCATCCCTAATACACTCAATGAACTCATCCTCAAGGCAGCCCTGCCCAATTTGATTTGTCCAATTAATATGATAGTTAAAATCCCCCATAATTATAGATGTTCCCTTATTACAAGCCTCAACTATTTCCTGATTGATACTCCATCGAACAGAGTTGCAACTGTTCGGAGGCCTATAGACTACGCCCACTAGTTATTTTTTCCCCTTATTATTCCTTATCTCCACCCAAACTGTTTCATTATCCTGATCTTTTGACCCAATATCATTTCTCTGTATTACAGTGATTCCTTCCTTTATTAACATAGCCACCCCACCTCCCCTTCCTTCCTGCCTGTCCTTCCTGATTGTTAAATAACCTGGTATGTTTAATTCCCAGGCATTTTCACCCTGCAGCCATGTTTCTGTAATGGCACAAGATCATACCCATATGTAGTTATTTGTGCCATTACCGCATCTATTTTGTTACGAATGCTACGTGCATTCAGATAGAGAACTTTCAAATATGTTTTGTGACATTTAGTTCCTGCTTTTGCCCTTTTTATTACTTTACCTTTTACTCCATACCATCTGCCCCTTCCTGACACGCTCTGGTTTTTAATTTCCCCACTGCTACCTAAGTCTATGACCTTCTCTGTTGTCATTTTTATTATTTGCTTTCTAGGAACCTCACCCCCACAAGTTAGTTTAAAGCCCTCTCTACAGCCCTAGTTATATGATCCGCCAGGACTCTAGTCCCAGCACTGGCCAAGTGAAGCCCATCCCAATGGAACAGCTCCCTCCTGCCCCAGTACTGGTGCCAGTGTCCCAGGAAGCAAAACCCATTTCTCCCACACCACTCTTTGAGCCACGCATTTAACTCTCTTATTTTATTTGTCCTAGCTAAATTCGCTCGTGGCTCAGGTAATAATCCAGAGATTATTACCCTTGTCGTTCTGCTTTTTAATTTGGCCCCTAGCTGCTCAAACTCCCTCAGCAGAACCTCCTTCCTTGTCCTATCTATGTCGTTGATACCAACATGGACCACGACAACTGGATCCTCCCCCTCCCACTCCAAGTTTCTCTCCAGTCCAGAGGATGTGTCCTTAACCCTGGCACCGGGCAGGCAACACAGCCTTCGGGACTCTCGCTCTCGGCTGCAAAGAACTCTATCTATCCCCCTAACGATACTATCCCCTACCACTACAACATTTCTTTTAACTCCCCCCACTTGAATGGCCCCCCGCTCCATGGTGCTGTGGCCAGGTTGCTCATCCTCCCCGCAGTCCCTGTTCCCATCCTCACAGGGAGTAAGAGCCTCGAACCTGTTGGACAGTTGCAAGGGCTACGGCTCCTCCAACACTACCTCCTGGATCCCCATACCTGCCTCACTTCTAGTCACACCATCCTAACCCTGACCACGGACTACATCTGAATTAATTAGTCTAATTGTTGTGACTACCTCGTGATACACAGAGTCCAGGTAACTCTCCCCCTACCTGATGTGTCTCAGTGTTTGAAGCTCGGACTCCAGCTCTTCAACACGGAGCCGGAATTCCTCGAGCAGCCAACACTTACTGCAAATGTGATCACCGTGAGCATCAATGGTGTCCACCAGCTCCCACATATTGCAGCAGCAACACATCACCTGATCTCCCATTATATGTAACTAATGAAATTTAATATTATTTTTAAATACCCTCTGTCCCGATTCTAGATGATGAATATCGCACCTTAGAAACTATAAACCAAAGAGATTTAAGCTTAAAAATGGAGAAATACTTACCAACCAATCACGTGCCCGCTTTCTGGTGACGTCACACTTGGGTTACTTTTTACCTCTCTCCTTCCCTCCGAGTTCCCAGACTGGAGACTGGTCCTGAAACTATGCCCCTAGTTCTAGATTCCCCCAAGAGGGGAAACATCCTCCCTGCATCTACCCTGTCAAGTCCCCTCAGAATCTTATATGTTTCAGTAAGATCACCTCTCATTCTTCTAAACTCCAATGAGTATAGGCCCAACCTGCTCAAACTTTCTTCATAAGACAACCCCTTCATCTCAAGAATTAACCTGGTGAATCTTCTCTGAACTGCCTCCAATGCAAGTATATCCCTCCTTAAATAAGGAGACCAAAACTGAATGCAGTACTCCAGGTGTGGTCTCACCAGCACTCTGTACAGTTGTAGCAAGGCATCCCTACTTTTACACTCAATCCCCCTTGCAATAAAGGGCAACATTGCATTTGCCTTCCTAATCACTTGCTGTACCTGCATGCTAACTTTTTTGTGTTTCATGTATGAGGACCCTCATGTCCCTCTGTACCGCATATTTTGTAGTCTCTCTCCATTTAAATAATAATTTGCTTTTTTGTTTTTCCTACCAAAGTGGATAACCTCACATTTTCCCACATTATACTCCATCTGCCAAATTTTTGCACACTCACTTAACCTATCTATAACCCTTTGCAGACTCTTTGTGTCCTCCTAACAACTTGCTTTCCCACCTATCTTTGTATCATCAGCAAATTTGGCTACAGTACACACGATCCCTTCATCCAAGTAAATAGATGAGGCCCCAGCATTGATCCCTGTGGCACCCCACTAGTTACAGTTTGCCAACCTGAAAATGACCCATTTATCCCGACTGTTCTGTTAGTTAGCCAACCTTCTATCCATGCTAATATATTACCCCCAACCCCGTGAGCTCTTATCTTGTACAGTAACATTTTATGAGGCACCTTATCGAATGCCTTCTGAAAATCCAAATACACTACATCTACTGGTTCCCCTTTATACACCCTGCTCATTACATCCTCAAAGAACTCTAGGAAATTTGTCAAAACGATTTCCCAGAGAGATCAGAGTGGGAGTGGAGTGTAAAATTGAAGAGACAGGTGACCAGAAGCTCAGGGTCATGCTTATGGACTGAACGGCAGTGTTCCACAAAGCGGTCACCCAATCTGCGTTTGGTCTCCCTAATGTAGAGGAGACCGCATCGTGAGCAGCGAATACAGTGTACTAAATTGCAAGAAGTACAAGTAAATCGCTGTTTCACCTGGAAGGAGTGTTTGGAGCCCTGGATGATGGGAAGGGAGGAGGTAAAAGGGCAGGTGTTGCATCTTCTGCGCTTACACGGGAAGGTGCCATGGGAAGTAGACCCCACTACCACAAATGAAGCCATTGTTTCCAGGACTGTCACTGACCTCATCTCCTCTGGAGATCTTCCCTCCAAGGCTGTCAACCTCATAGTCCCCCAATCCTGCACAGCCCGCTTCTACCTCCTTCCCAAGATCCACAAATGGGTCTGCCCTGGTAGAAACATCATTTCAGCTTTTTCTTGCCCCACGGAAATGATTTCTTCCTATCTCGACTCTATTTTTTCTCCCCTTGTCCAGTCTCTTCCCACCTACATTCGCGACTCTTCCAACGCCCTCTGCCACTTTAACAGTTTCCAGTTCCCTGGCCCCAACCGTCTCCTTTTCACTATGGACATCCAATCCCTCTACATCTGCATCCCCCACCAGGATGGCCTGAGGGCGCTCCGCTTCTTCCTTGAACAGAGGCCCAACCAGTCCTCATCCACCACCACCCTCCTCTGCCTGGCTGAACTTGTTCTCACATTGAACAACTTTTCGGTTGACTCCACTCACTTCCTCCAATTTAAAGATGTTGCTATGAGAACCCACATGGGCCCTAGCTATGCCTTCCTTTTCGTGGGATATGTGGAAAATTCTTGATTCAATCCTACCCAGGTCCCCTCCCTCACCTCTTTTTCCGGTACATTGATGACTATATTGGTGCCGTTTCCTGCTCTCACCCTGAACTAGAAAATTTCATTCACTTTGCTTCCAATTTCCACCCTTCCCTCACACGTTCCATCTCCGACTCTTCCCTTCCCTTCCTCAACTTCTCAGTCTCCATTTCTGGGGTCTTTGGAGAGGGTACAGAAGTGATTTACTAGAATGGTTCCAGGGATGAGAGATTATAGTTACGTGGATAAACTGGAGAAGCTGGGGTTGTTCTCCTTGGAGCAGAAAAGGCTAAAAGGAGAGTTGATATAGGTTTTTTAAATCACGAAGGGTTTAGTTGAAGTAAATAAAGAGAAACTGTTTCCAGTGGCTGAAGGGTTGATAAAGAAAGGGCACAGATTTAAGGTGATTGGCAAAATATCCAGAGCCAACATGAGCAAACACTTTGTTATGCAATGAGTCATTTGGATTTGGAATGCTCTGCCTGATAGAGTGGTGGATACAGATTCAACAGGGGAATTGGATTAATACTTGAAGGAGAAAAAATGGCAGGGATATAGGGAGCAAGTGGGGGAGTGGGAGTGACTGGATTGCTCTTCGGAGGAGCTGGCACAGTCTCGATGGGCTGAAGAACCTCCTTCTCTGCTTTATTATTATATGATTATGTGATTTTAACTACTGCAGGGGGCAGCAGATTAGCCAGAGTTTTATTTTTTAATCTTCTCGATGATTCATTGGGAGCAGGAGTGTTTTTCTGAGCCCCAGAAGGAATCCTTGGGCCTCCCCTGCCTGTGCCTTCCCTCTCACTCCCCACCACCCTCCCACCACTTACCTTATGCAGGGGATCATTCGCTTGGGTTCCCAGCAGTGTATGACTCCCATTCCAATTTCTGGTCCCATCTGCTGGTCCTTGAACTCAGTCCCTCCGGTTTTAGATGGGAGACAGATGTCAAATATTAAAATGGTGTCCAATTGTTAAAATCGTCTGGGCCTTGCTCCATTCTCTTCCTCCGCATGCACTGCCCAATTCGGGACCCCCATTCATTGATCCCACTCTGAGTTAAAATTGACCCCTATGTCTCTTGACTTCAAATTGAACCCCCATATCTCCTCCACAATAAGTATAATTATAACAACATCAAGGTGCATTTATATAGCAGCTTTAATGTAGAAAAATATCGTAAGGTGCTTCACAGAGGCATAATAAAAAAAAATCAGCATTGAGCCAAAGGTGATTAGGAGGGCTGACCAAAGGGTTGGGTTTCAAGGAGACTCTTAAACGAGATGAGGGAGGTGGATAAACGGAGGGATTTAGGGAAGAAATTCTAGAATGTGGTGGCTAGATGGCTGAAGGGATGGCCACCAGTGGTGAGGTGAATCAAGTGGGTTATGCATAAAAGGCCAGAGTCTGAAGAACAAAAGATTTAGCGCAGGCGGGTTTGTACGGCTGGAGCAGATTGCAGAAGGGGTGAGATCATGAAGAAATTTAAACATGGGAATGAGAATTTTAAATATGAGGTGTTGGGGGACTGGAGCCAATGTAGGTCAGCAAGAATGGGGTGATCGGTGAGCGGGACTTGGTGCAGTGTAACTATCCTGCACCATCCATTGTAGAACATGTCCAATTTGCATTCTATTGAAGTAAATGGAATGAAAACTGGGCAGGTTTTACAATTGATGGATGGTTCACTCTGTCAGGTTACCGTCCATGCTATGAAGATGAAAATTTAGCTCAGAATGTCTGAACCATCCCAACCAATGGCCCCATTATTAAACTGAAGGCAGCTTTCAAGCGGGGGTTGGAATTGCGTGGGCGGAACCCAGAAGTTAACTCAGTGGGTCAGAAATCTGTGATCGCAACTGAATTGAAGTAATTAATTTTGACTTCCGGGTTTTGTGCCTCCAAGCTCAGCAGCAGGCGTGAAGTGCACTCGCATGACGTGATCTCAGCTGTATTTAAAAGGACAATGTACAGATGGAAATTGAATGTGTTCAGGATGGATGGTGGACATAGAGCGAGGGCAGTACCCAGATTCAATGACACATCACTGCAATTACTGCTGGGTGCAGTCAGGTGAGGAGGGACATACTTTTGCCCAGCAATGGTAGGAAGAAACCTGCAGCTCTCACCAAGAAGGTATGGTTGGAGGGAGCTGGGGAGGTGAGCAGCAGGAGTGTTGTGCCTCGGTCTTGGATGCAATGTAGGGAGTGGTTTATTGACCTAACTAGGTCAGAAAAAGTGAATACATTTGCTGATTCAACTACATCTTGTTGTTGAAGGACCTCCCTTTCACTTGTAGGGGGTGGCGGGTGGCGCGTGTGACCAGTCAGTTATGCCCCTGACTGTTGGTGAGCGGTTCGAATCGCTCCCTTGCCCCTGGGTTCTAGACACCGGACTTAGGTACAGGCGGCGATACAGAAAGACTCGAGTAGACAGGTGGCTCGGTGTAAGAAAACCAAGATTTTATTAAAACAGAAACGAAAACAGAGTCTCATGAGAAAAATTACTGGTAGAGAACACAATTGCAGGCATATAACACTACAACTATATACTTATACAGGGAATGGGGAACACACGGCACATCGAGGGAAAAACAATTACTTTAACATTCCCCTTATCCTTATCCCACCCCTATACCTAACTAGATTAAGCTATGAGGGGCCAGGAATTCATGCTCACCAATCCAAAGCAAAATTGTTGTTTTAGCAATCGCGATTTTGAGGTCTGGGCTGCTGTCCTTTGGGGTACTCCGTCGCCACATGGTCTCAGGGCGCGGTTCTGGAGCTGCTGCTGCGACACACCTTTCTTCTCCTCAGCTGCTGTCATCATCTCGTCACGATGGGTTCTCTTCTTCCTCTCCCTCGGGTGGTTGTCGGCGGTAACGTTGCGTCAATGAGACGATTAGCAGTCTTCACTGCTTAGATTTTACTACCCATTAGAACGCCAACATATTCGTCATGGCGTGGACACCTGCGTTACAGTGTTCAACAAGAGGCTTGCCCTCAAGCGCCAGCTTAATTGCGGGGTTCGCCCAACCAACTTCATCTCACTGTCCTCAGATGCTTTCTTCCCCGAGCGTCAGCTTATAACTCGGCACTCGGGTTTTAATTAATACGTCTTCTGCTGCCCTTCTCTGCTCTTGTCGGGTCTACCTTATTCTTCATCTCGGTTCGTCTTCCCTCGTTTCCTCTGCCCTCTCTCGTGGCCCGGGTGTCCTGGGTGACTTTGGAATCAGGTCTCGTTCCCCTCCCCTGCTATTGGCATGTATGTCCTTGGTTGCAACTTAATGCGGGGGGTGAGAAGAGAACCGGCCACGAGGCCAGGGCTCGAGTGCGAGCGGCGGTAGCCCAAGCAGAGCAAGAGTCAAGCGACCAGAGTCAAGAATCAAGAGAGCGATTGGTACTAAGGGCCTACAGTTATACTCTTTTCGATGGCCCCTTATTTGCGCGCCAAATCAGGTTAGTCCATTGTTTCAATTTTGGCAGGCTGTTTTAAATGATTGTACCAATCTAAAATAACTGTTTTTAGATGGCTGTTTATCGCACCTAATGGCCTGATGCATGCTAATCGGCCTGTCCAGCCTTGATGGCTTCCTTAAGCTGTTTCTGATTATTTATGCGGACAAACTAATGGCCTCCTGTTTAGGCCTAACTGGGTTGATCTGTTCCAATCTGACGAAAATGCATATTCAATTGTTTGCTTAGCTGTCTGGCCCTCCAAACACAAAAGTTCTTTTCACAGAAATGCATTTTAAGTTTTGATTTCCCAAAGCTGCTTGTTCTGAGCTGTGGAGCCCAAGCTTTTAAAATCTTACAGGCTTTGGTCACGAGGTGCGGACGCCATCTTTGGGTACCCTTTTTAAATTGTCCATAGGGTCCCTTTTATTAATAACCTTGGGAGAATGTGGAAATTTAGCGAATCCTTAACACTCTGTCTTGCCATGCATTCTCCATCACATCACTTCTTGCACCCACTCAACTTTCAACAGCACCCAGCCTTCCCTTTTGATGCACTTTATCACTTCCGCATGTATCCATCCACCGCTGCCATTCACCCCAATCCGTATTCAATGTGACGGATCTCTCTTATCGTCACCCTCACCGAATGCACTGCACCCATCGGGTGAATACCTGACCTTCAATCAGTCACAGGTCTGTTTTTTCGCTCTTTCTCAGAGAAGAGCACAGGGCAAAATTTCAAAATTTGCAGATGATACAAAGCTTGGAAGTGTAGTAAACAAAAATGTGGAGAGACCATACATACTAAATGGTACAATTTTAAAGTGGGTGCAAGAACAGAGAGACCTGGGAATATATGTACACAAATCTTTGAAGATGGCAGGACAGGTTAACAAAGCAGTTAATAAAGCATACGCGGTCCTGGGCTTTTTAAATAGAGGCATATAGAGTTCAAAATCCAGGAAGTAATGTTAAACCTATATAAAACACTTTTTGGCCTCAGCTGGAATATTGTGTCCAATTCTGGGCACCCCATTTTAGGAAGGATGTGAAGGCTTTGTAGTGGGTAGAGAAGAGGTTTAGTAGAATGTTTCCAGGGATGAGGGATTACTGTCATGTGAATAGACTAGAGAAGCTGGGTTTTTCTCATTGCAGCAGATAAGGCTAAGAGGAAATTTGATAGAGGTGTTTAAAATCATGATGGGTTTAGGTAGAGTAAATAAAGAGAAACTGTCTCCAATGGCTAAAGTGTAGATAATGAGAGGGCACAGATTTAAGGTGATTGGCAAAATTGGCAGAGGCGGCATGAGGGGAAACTTTTTTATGCAACAAATGGTTTGAATTTGGAATGCAGTGCCTGGCAGAGTGGTGGATATAGATTTAATAATCACCTTCAAAAGGTAATTAGATAACTACTTGAAGGAGAAAAAATTGCAGGGATATGGGCAAAGAGTGGGGAAGTGGGACTAACTGGATTGCTCTTTGCAAGATCTGGTGCAGACTCGATGGATCGAATGGCCTCCTTCTGTGCTTTACTATTCTAAGGTTTATTGGCCTAGAAATTAGATATGGCCTTGAAATGGGCAGTGTTAAGGCCCAGCACTATTAAGCTGCACCAGGTCAAAATTGTCTCGGTAGCACGCAAAATATGCGCTCAGTCCTCATTACCATGATTGTAGTCTTGATCTCAGCGCTAAAACCACTACTGATTGGCCAATATTGGGTCCAGTCTAATTCCTTGTTGTGTTTGCCATAGGCTTTATTCAGTATTTAAAGGGGAAGTGCATTGCTGTTGCAGCACCTCATTGTCATGACACACACAATTTCAGCTGGAAGAAGACAGCAGTGCAAACGCATGGCGGAGCCTCAGCACAGGGAAAGATTTTTCAATGCGGCTCTTGAGCCACTGGTCTTGGCCATGGAGAGGAGGCGAGCTGTCATCCTCACATACATGGGCAGGAAGCCCTCACCACACACATCTCGAAGGCTCTGGCAGGAAATAGCCACCTAGGTGATGGCCAGCACTGTGGTCCCAAGGTCGGCCATCCAGTGCCAAAAGAAGTTTAATGACTTCACACGGCAGGTCAAGGTGAGTGAAGGCTTCAGCAAATGTCAGATCCCACCATCTGCACCACATCCTCAGCACTTACCTACCAACAATTTCTAGCTATCACCACTCATAACTCACAACTAAAGCTTCGCTTCACCCTCACAACCTTACCACTGCTGCAACACTCACACCTACATCTCACATTTTGCACACACTGACAGCTATTCAACCATATCAGGCACATCATCCAAACACATTGCACCACACTCACTCACACACTTCTCTTTCTCTCGCAGGCCAAGGTCACACATAATCAGAGAGAGCAGTGACAGACAGGTGGGGACAAGCTGCCATCCATGACCTCAACCAGCTGGACAAAAGAATGCTAGAGATCATGGGCCGCAGATAATAGAGGCTGTGGCAACCGACGAGGTTGAACCCCTTGGGGAAAACAATGGTGTGCTCATTCCTAATCCTTCTTCTCACATCCCACTTGCCCCTCATCCCACAATCTCTTCTCACTTTCAAGCTGCTGATGCTGTATGCATGCATATCTTGCTTTCTCCCACCCCTCCACTCCTCATAACCCAACTCTTGTGCCTTTTTGCTTTGAGATAATCAAGAACAAGCACTGAACCAGCCTGTCCCCGAGGCCATGCTTGAGAGCGAGGGGGGAGAAGGAGAAGACACAGCATCACTGTATCTGTCATTTGCAGACACCAGCTCAGAAATTGGCACTGTGCGTACTTTAGAGGCTAGTGTAGTGGCGGGATCTGCATAGGGTGAGGCACCGGGCATGAATGGGCTGCAGCAAGGCCAGGGGGAAAGGGTAGCTCATTGTCCAGCTCCACGGAGGGTGTGTTCACGTGTGAGTTCTGCTGCACAAGACTTAGATGAGGACCTTGATGGGGGAGGCCTTCAGAAGAAGGGTGATGGGCATGCACACCAAATTACTAGGTGCAATGGCAAGCCTGCTAGAGTGCCTCTTGGCAATGTCAAGGAGCATGGAGGAGTCCGCATCCAACATTGCACGGGGCTTTGCGCAGAGCTTGGAGCCCAGGATTTCCAGGCTGGAAATGATGGAAAACTCTCAAAGAGACCGTGTTGAGTCAGTCATGATGCTGTGTATGATGGGCGATGTCGCGGCTGTAAGGTGTTTGGTTTCCTCGTCCTTACAAGGGTTCTTTGACTCTGGGTTTTACAGGAACAAAATCATAGATGAGACAAATGTTTAGGCTCAACCCAAAGCTGTCAGTTTATTAAAACCAACAAAACACCAACAAAAACCTGTTGAGATTTGGCTGAAACTTACAATCACCCATATGGCCGGTCATTAACGTTGTGGATTGTAGGCCTGGATCGGAGATGACCTGTTCCCGTCCTCCTTTATCTGACTGCAGCTGCCTACACAGTGCAAACCCCTTGTAGAGTCAACTGATACTTACAATCACCCGTCCGGCTGGTCGTGGTCAACGTCGATTGGAGGCTGGAAGCTGGAGATGACCGTCTTCCCTTCCTCCTTACACCTGGCAGTTCCTGGAGTCAGAGCTAGCTTCCGAAAGGGAGAGCTTCCGAGAGAGCTTCTGAGTGAAAAGGAGAGAGAACTGTGGGTGTGGTTCCTTCATATAGTTCTTTTAGTCACCTGGCCCCATGCTGGGCCTCCCCCAACCAGTTTCGGTTGTCAGTTTGCTGAACTTTCCGACATTCACACCTCGTCAACCTGTAATTCAATCACTGAAGTGTACAGAGTTGTGAGATCGAAGATAACTCCTTATCTCCTCTCCCTCTTTCTGTAACACATATTCAATGTGATTTCTATTACTGTTGATGGTCGTTTGGGTGATTGACTTGTGTATCTTCCATTCATGTCAGGAAGTCGATCGTGACCTCATTGTTTTAGTTAAACTCAGAGCATTTGTAGGATTCACAAAATTGAAGTTTATATTATAAAGGGTCAAATGGCAGAAGAGGCCCTGATTTTTAAAGACTGTTTTAAAAGAAGCCCAGAAAAAGGGGCATACAAAATGGCCACCATACCACGTGACCGGCTTATTGGGACATTTTAAAATGGTTCCTGCGAATCCTCAGACAACTTTGTGGATTCAACCCACAGTAAGTTCTGGAAGCCGTTTCTGAGAGAACGAAACCAGACCCACACATATACGTATGGATTAGATGCAGATCCAGTCAAGATCAGCCTGGAGACAGAGGCCATCTAAATGTTGACCCAGACAAAAGGGAACATTTTAATATTCAGGAGAACAGCACCAAGGACTAGATAACGAGATCAGCAGGACATTAAAAACAATGAAGGTCATTCCAGACCAGAGATGGGCCTTTACCGGCCATCTAAAATATTTTAATATATAATAACTACCCCGCTGTGCTCCCAGCCCGCCAAAAGTTAAACAAAGACTAATTTGATTTTGGGCAGGAAGTGGAAGCTTCTGAAGGAAACTTATAATTGGAAGAGGTTGGAATGGAATTCGTACAGTTGTCGGACAGTCGAGTCGTTGGAGAGTTGAATTCGAGCAGTGGAATCTGGCGGTTGTTGAGCTGGGTAAAGAGGAGCTGGTTTGGGAGAAGATCAGCGAACTCCTCTCCATCGATGGAGAGGAAGGAGAAGAAGAGCAAACCGCCATCAAGAAGACCGTTCGAGCAGGCGTCCCGCCCCGGAGCCAAACATCGGGAGATCATTGACCAACCCCGGGCCGTTGACAAAAACGAGAGGCCCTCTCCCGGCTCGGGAGAAGAGACAAAGAAAAACAACAGAACCAGCCAGTGTCCAGCCGCCCCCGACCCCCACCTCAGGAGAGGTGTGGCGCAGCTCGCTGGGGCTCCATGATCCACATGGAGACGGGACGCCTGAAAGGATCAAAAGCAGACTGGTTCAAAACCTTGCACTTCCTAGTTGGATTGGTGAGCATGTTTCTGGCCCTTCACAATCAGATCTAGATAGGTTTAAGGGGGTGGATTTAAGGGTACAATTAACAAGAGTTGTTGTCCCTCGATGTTCTGTGTGTTTCCTTGTTTCATGATGATCTTTGTAGAGTATAAGATGCCTGTATTTGCTTTAGTTAGTATTGTGTCGTTATGATTTGTTTGTGTTTTTCCCTCCCATGTACTCTCTTATCTGCTTGCATTTGATTTATTTTTCCTTATGCAATAAAATTTCATTTCATTTCATCAAACTTGGTCTACAAGTGTATTCACTACATTGTATTTCCTGCCCCAAAGCCCAGAGTATAGAATCTAAGGGGCGAGTGGGTCGAACCACTCAAGGTTTTACTGTGCAAGAGGGAAAGGCCTCCAGAGAGAGAAACCTCTGCGATCTAAAACCCCTTACAGAAAATGGTGACCGCGGCAGGACTCTGGCAGCAGGATTGCAATTTGTAGATCTGAATTTGAATGGTCGAAATGCAATGGATGAGAGGATAGCGGACTATGTCTTTGGCAAGTTAAATCTCACTAAACAGTGGATTTCCGATTTCTTATTGGATGGGCATCCGGTGGACACAGCCATCAGGTGGACAGAGAGCAAAGAGCATAAGAAGTCAGTGGAGAAGGCAGTGTGGCTGATGTGTTACAAGAAGCAGGTCCAGATCTTGGACCGAGTCGTTGCAGCACAGGCAGCCAGGATCACAACCCAGGCAGCAGAGATAGAGGAAAAGGCCATGGGTGGGGAAAAACTCATCACAGCGCTTCAAGTGCTGAATCAGGAACGCCAAGTGGTAGCTAGTCAACATCAGGCTAGGATAGAGTACCTGGAGTGCCAGGTTACTGAGGCAAAGATCAATGAAATGAGGGTCCGGGAGAAAAACGCCCGCCTCGCACAACAGCTAAGAGCGCAGGAGGAGAGAGTAGTGGAGGTTAAGGCAGCTTACAAGCTAACCCTTGAGCACGGGTTTGAGAGCACAGACCACGGCCCCTGCCAAAAGACAACAGAGGACCTAAGAATGGCCCTGGTTAAGGCAAAAGACATGGTGTGTCTCGTCAGCTCGAAAGCCAGTCACATGGACTTTTTAAAGGAATCAAAACAGCCGATTCCATCTGAGGTAGTTGTGGTACCAGCCACCGAGCCCTCAGCACCGCCGAGCTATAGTGAGACTTGGCCGGAAAAACAGGGGGTGGTAAAAGAGGAGGTAGCCGAGCTGGAATGTGAGAAAGAACAACCACTGGTAGCAAAGCCGGGACCGGCACCAATGTGTCCCGCTCGGTACCATAGTTTCGGTCCCAACGCCGCCAATGGCGATGTCGGACCCCACCAGAACCAGCTCATGGTGCCCTACGCTGCCCAACAATTGTGGTCCATGGTGAGCCACCTCACATGGCTCACAGTAAAGGGAGATCCCTTGATTCATTTCAGGGAGATAGAGGTAACAGCAGCCATTAATGACTGTGATGAACAGGTGAAACTGTTGCTTTTCTCCCTGGATTGCACAATCCTTCAGTGCCTCTCAGATGAGAGTAAGAGGGGACGGAAAGGGTATGTGGATCTCAGGGAGGAAGTTTTAGAAGTAATGGGAGTGGACGACGGTAGTCCGTTCGACCGTGTGGAAGGGACTGTGCAGCTGTCTGGAGAACCCCCACGGGTTTTCGCAGAAAGGCTGTGGCCAGTGTATCGACGCAGCTGTCCGGGTATGCCTGAATGGGCTGTAATGAGCGACGAACAGCGGGTTCATTTTCTCCATTGCTTGGTCACCAACAGCTTGCCAGAGATACGGGCCCTAGCCAGATCTTGGTTTGATCCCCAAAGTCCCGGTGTCACGGAGGAGACGGTGCTCCATCAGCTAAATGTTGCATACAAGAATTGTAGAGGTCAGGAAACACCTCCCCAGAAAGGAAAGGTGCATGAGGCAAAACCCACAGCCCCAAGCAAGAAGGAGTGGCGTCAGGAGGTGAATCGCCCTGTCCAAGCCAAGCTCAATTGCTACGGGTGTGGGAAGGATGGACATTGGCGCAAGGACTGTAGAAATCCGTGGAAGGATAATAAAGGGAAATTTCCCGCAGCCCAAGCCCAAGCCCAGACCGCTGCCCCAGCACCAGCCCAAACCGAATCCGTAGCTCCTGTCCCAGCACAAGGAGCTGGTGCAGTTATGGATCCCGCTGCGATTGAATCAATCATAGAGACAATGCGGTCTCTGATGATTTCACAGGGGAAAATAGCTGTCACCACCGGTCTTGTTGTGCCCGAAACCCCGACCGTTGCGCCCAAATGACTAGAGTCGGCGCAGCCTGTCTACCTGTGTGCGCTGCGATATGATGTATGGAGACGACCCCTCATGGAGATGGAAGTGGAGGAGGTAAAAGGGACATATCTGTTGGATACGGGAGCATCGTGCACCGTAATCAACGCAGATAACCCCACCACCTCGCCTCTGCCCACCGGGGTCCCATACCTCCTGTCGGGCTTCACGGGCGAAGAACAGGCTGGCGCACATTCCCTTCCCCTCTCCATTCGTTTAGGACCACAACGCACCATGTGGAAGTGTACACTAATGAAGTGGGAGGTGGGAGGTGGAACGGGAGTCCTGGGGTCTGATTTCTTGGTGGCCCACGGGATCCACGTGGACCTGAGAAATCATTGTCTCTGGGGAGCGGGTACGATTGTGGAAGAGATAGAGAGTGTTAAGGAAAACCCAACGAAGGCGCGGGTTGGCCAGCGAGAAGGAAAATTTTGGGGTCAAACCCTATGCGCTGGTGAGAGAGCCGTAGACCAGGAGGATAGACCGGAATCGGTGAAAAATCCACCGTCCACGCCAGTCGCACAGTAGAGGTGTCCCGATGTAACAAGTGGTTTCACGTAAGATGGTGCAAACTGTTTAAACCGGGTGCAAGAGCATCAGCAACCGAAGCCAGGTCTGAGGGTAAAGATCATCAGCCTGAGGCGTGCGATGAGTCACAGACCACACAAGCTGGCGTTGTAGCCTGCTTGGAAGGAGAAGCCGTCCAGCCCACCTGGGGGGAGGCTTCCCCTATGGCCTGGGACTTGGACGAGGATGGGCCCGAACAACAAGGTCCCGCCCTCGACACGATTCTGGAGGAGGTGGAGTCGGAGGGCGGAGGTCCCGCCCTCAACTCGAGCGTGGGGGAGGTAGAAATTGAGGGCGGAGATCCTCCACCTGTAGGGACAGGTGAGGAGGAGTCGTCTGGCACAGACCCAAATCCCAAAGGGGCGGAGCCTGAGGGGAGGGAGCCGAAGCCCACAGTCGTGGAAGAGCCACGGGCTGTGAGAGCTAAAGTCCCACCCGAAGATCCACTCGCCAAGGGAGCCTGCCCAAATCTCAAAGGGGCAGAGCCTGAGGGGAGGGAGCCGGAGCCCACAGTCGTGGAAGAGTCACGGGCTGTGTGAGCTAAGGTCCCACCCAAAGGTCCACTCGCTAAGGGAGCCACGCCCAAAGTAGCTTTTCGCAGGTCGACTCGAACGCCTCAGCCAGTAAAACCTTGGCCCGAGTCCCCCGCTCCCGGTAAACGCCGACTTGAGAAATCCTTGACAAAACGCAGTCCCCGATTAACAGCAAAAGGCTGCGGGGAAGCCAAGCCACAGGTCACTGCAGCCCCGCCACAGGGAGCGGCGAGCTGCAGTCCAATCAGGGATTAGGCAAGCCGCCCGGGAATGGGCGGCGCTGTACATAAGTTAAGTTTAAGTTTAAGTTTAAGTTTAAGGTGTGTAAATATTAAGGTGATTAGAGTTTAAGTAGTTTTGAAATCTGCCCAGTATGTGTGTAGTTTGGATCGAGGTCGAAAGACCCGATCATGCCGTCACCTAAGCCAGAATCTCTCGGGAGCCTGGCTATATTATTAAATCTGTTACAGGAGACAGAAAGGATGAGAGGGGTCCTTATCACGTTCATGACGATCGGATGGAGCTGGGCCTATCGGGGCCGCACCAAGGACTCCACAATTTACGGGTGCTCTGGCAACAGAGGCCCCATCGCGACTGATGGAACCGGCCCACGGGACGCTGAAGAGACTGCTGTCTACTTCCATGAATGAAGATGGCCAGGCTGGCTGGGGTCGAACTCTACTGAATACTCCAGCCAGACGGGGTTCACATACAGAGAAACGTCTCTGATGTGCCCCAGGGTGCGGATCATTGCACCCAGAATAAGCATCACCGTGGGGAAGAAGATCTGCCTGGTGTGTCATGGACGGGTTCCTTTGGATCGTTGGTGGTGGCTGCGCAAGTTGAGCAGAACCATGAAGAACTCCATTGTGGAGTGGGAGAGACTGGGTAACAACACCCATCGGACAATTACAGGAACTCATGGGGGGTTGAGTGTCTGTTGGGACAAATGGTGGGAACCAGATGAGGGGATCTACATCTGTATGTGGAGTTCAGAACGTGCTAGCCCCACAGGCATCTCCATCTTTTTCCAAAGACAGTGGCAGGATGCTGGGAAAGGAATGAGGTGGGACGTCAGCACACGGGCGTGCGGAGTCCCATACTCTCAGATCCCAGTAAATGCCACTGAGCTCATCACCCGACCCCGCAAGCCCCTGCCCACAATTCTGGTAGCTAAACCCTCAAGGAAGGGTGCCCCACCACAACAAAGGGACCTGGGAACAGATTGGTATTGGTACCCACAGGTGAGGTTCTGTACCAAGGGGTCCACTACGCAGTGGCTTCGGTGATTTTAAACCTCACCGATTTATGATTGCCAGAGTGGTGCCCCAGGGAAACAGGGCAATTGTACCAGGTCCTGTTAACAAACATGTTTAAACAGTTTTACGAATTCGACTTTGCCGATGTCGCCAGAGCCGAATTGTACACCACACCACATGAGGTCTTGGACAGGATAGGGAGGCAAAGAAGGGGTGCAGTAAATGATATTTTCACAGCTTTTAATACAGGAACTTCCGTCATCAACACACTGGATGATGTGGAGCTGCAAACCCAGATCAATGGTTTGAAAACACAGTTGAGAAAGATACTGACTGACAAGAACAAGGTCGTGGGTTCTGAGTTACATGAGGACCAGGCCATGACACTACACTTAAAAGAGATAATAGCTGAGCTGGAGAAACACGCCAAAATGGTAAATGCTCTCATTACGGAGGATCGGAACGCGTCCGATCAGGCTGCGCAGAATGAAGCTTGTGTGCTATACGGGGCGTGGTTACTGGGCGAGGGCCACAGTAACCTGGAGGATTTGAAACAAGGTTTAGTGCCCTCCTGGATCAGCAACAAGCACCTCGCAGCCCTCCACCCTTTTGAGAATGCATTGAGTCCGTGCCAGCTCAGACTTGCTTCAGAGGCCTACCCAGTCCCAGTGGACTGTGGACGGTCTAATCACACCATTATGGGTATAGTGGTAAGGATGCCGGTGATGGGAAAGACAGCTAACCCCGCCCCGGTATACAGGGTGGAGAACATTGGAGTCATTCAGGGGGGTGCGCACATTCGCTACACAGGGGTACCACCTTACGTCATTCGATGGGAGCATGCAATGACGGGTACCGACCTCTCGGGGTGCCGGAGCCGGGGAGCACACATCATCCTGTGTCCCCAGCACTTGAATGCCCATTCAAAGCCACAGTGCGGGTTCAGAACTGCTTGTGCGAAGCCTATAAATTGCACCATGGAGGCAATGGCACAAGGCCATGTGCCCCCGCAGGTGGCATATATAGGAGGTGGGACATACTGTGTCACCACTGCAGCGCCCCACTACCAGCATGGACAGCACAGTTGTTGTCTGGTCAGTGACAGCAGCTTCTGTCTCAAGCCCAGGGCAGAAGTTCAAGTGGCCCAAGAGCGAATTGTCCCCATCCCTGAACCTTCCACTGTTCACATCACTGTTAAAGATAATTTCACCGATCTGCAGCGCTTCGCTGCACAATTTGGGTATATCATTCCTCCTCTCCCTGAAAACCTCACCAAGATATTAAAAGCTGTTGTTGTTTCACAGAAACACTTCTACACACTGGAGCAGAAGACTTTAGAGATAGGGGCAGACATATTGGATATATTGGCCTAGAAATTCAGTCGTGTTTGCGCCCACTTAGGGGCGAAAGAGTGGGTTGCACCGGAGGTTTTTTAGTGCCCGAAATTAAGTTGGTCCCTAACAGCGGCGTTAGCCGGTAGCGCTGCGCCGGCACCGATGACGTCATCGGTGTGCGCAGCGCCCCGGTTCCAACGCGATTCCGTGCCGAAGGCCAAATTCAGTTGCGGCCGCCTCGCCCGCAGCGGCCGCAAACAACGTTTGAAAAATGGGGCCTTGCAGCTCCGAGAGGCCGGCGCATAAAGGTGGAGGGGCGGCCGGCCGCTTTCCCGGCGGCCGCATGGCCGCACCTCCCTCCCCGGACTCCTGCACCACACGAAGCCTGGTAGGAGACCAGAACGAGCAAGAGGAACCCCCTACAGAGATGGTGACCGTGGCAGGACCTTGGCAGCAGGAATGTAACGTGTTAGATCAAGGTTTGAATAAGCGAAATGCGATGGATGAGAGAATACCGGATTATGTTTTTGGGAAGGTAAACCTTACAAAACAGTGGATATCTGACCTATTGAGAGATAGGCGCCCGCTAGACGCAGCCATCAAGTGGACAGAAAGCAAAGAGCATAAGAAATCGGTAGAAAAGGCGGTCTGGCTGATGTGCTACAAGAAGCAAGTCCAGCTTTTGGACCAGGTCGTTGTAGCACAGACGGCCCAGATCAAAGGGCTACTAACAGAAGTAGAGGAAAAGGTTGCGGGAGGTCAGAAACTGATTCAATCGCTTAACGTGCTGAATCAGGAACGCCAATCCGTAACTCACCGCCATGAGACCAGGATAGATTACTTGGAGTGTCAGGTCATTGAGGCCAAGGCCAGTGAAGGTAGGATGAGAGATCGGTGTTTCCGCCTAGCTAAGCAGGTAGCGACACAGGAAGAAAGCATTTTGGGGGCTAGGGCAGCATATAAGATGGCCATGGAGGATAGGCCTGAGAACACCGACCATAGTGCTTGCCACAGGGAGCTAGAGGACCTGAGAACGGCCCTAGCAAAGGCAAACGGCTTGGTGTGCCTCATAAACCCACCAGCGAGCCAGCTACTGTTAGCCAAGGAATCCAAAAGTCCGATTCCGCAAGAGGCATTTGGGGTACCAACCCCCGAGCCCTCGGCACCTCCCGCCTATACTGAGCCTTGGACTCCGGGGAAGGAAACGGAGAAGTCAGACACAGAGGTTCTTGAGGTAGAGCAACACCATGTAGTAGAGTCGGGACTGGCACCGATGTGTCCAACTCGACACCGGAGGCTCGGTCCGGGCAATGACGATGGCGAGGATGGACCCCTCATGAATCAGATCATAATGCCCCATAGCGCACGACAGCTAAGGGAAATGATAAGTCACATCCCAAAACTCTCCGAGTCAGGAGATCCCTCCGTACATTTTAGGGACGTGGAGCAGACCGCAGTAGTTAATGACTGCGACGGGGTTGAACAGTCCAAAATGCTGCTGTTCTCCCTGGACAGCTCGCTCCTCCAGTGTCTCCCTGATGAGAGCAAGAGAGGGCACAAGGCGTATGAGGAGTTACGGGACGAGATCCTGGAGGTTATAGGGGAGGGTGACGGAACTCCGTTCCTCCGATTGGAAAGGACGGTACAGCTAGAGGGAGAACCCCCACGGGTTTTCGCCGGGAGGTTGTGGCCAGTGTATCGGCGTAGCTGTCCAGGCGGACCGGACCGGAACGGGCTGAATAATGACCAAAAGGCTCATTGGCTCCGGTGCCTGGTTGCCAATTGCTTGCCACAGGTGAGGGAGCAGGCCAAAACATGGTTTGACCCCACTAACCCCCGCTCCACGGAAGAGTTGGTACTTGATCAACTCACGATAGGTTACAGGAACAACAAGAGTAGGGATGTGCCTTCCTCAAAGGGAAAGGTGCATGAGGCGAGGCCTGCAGCTCCTGCTAAAACAGGAATGGCATCAGGAGGGGAATCGCCCTCCCCAAGCCAAGAGCAGTTGTTACGGGTGTGGGAAGGAGGGTCATTAGCGCTGGGACTGTAAAAATCCCTGGAAGGATTTAAAGGGAAAAACTCCCCCAGCACCAGCCCAAACCCAAGCCGTAGCTCCTGCCCCAGCACCAGGAGCGGGTGCGGTTGTGGATCCCGCTGCGATTGAGTCAATCATACAGACAATGCGGTCTCTGATGACCTTGCAGGGGAAAATAGCTGTCACCACCAGCCTTGGCGCTCCCAAAACTCCGATCGCTGTACCCAAGTGACTAGAGTCGGCGCAGCCCGTCTACCTGTGTCTGCTCCGCTATGATGCATGGAGACGACCCCTCGTAGAGATGGAGGTAGAGGAGGTGAAGGAAACCTATCTGTTGGACACGGGAGCATCGTGCACCGTAATCCACGCAGATAACCCCACTGCCTCGCCTCTGTCCACCGGGGTCCCATATCGTCTGTTGGGCTTCACGGGCGAAGAACAGGCTGGCGCACATTCCCTTCCCCTCTCCATTCGTTTAGGACCACTCCGCACCACGTGGAAGTGTATCCTGATGAAGTGGAAGGTGGGAGGTGGAACGGGAGTCCTGGGGTCTGATTTCCTGGTAGCCCACGGGATCCACGTGGACCTGAGAAATCATTGTCTCTGGGGAGAGGGTACGAGTGTGAAGGAGATAGAAAGTGTTAAGGAAACCCCTACGAAGGCGCGGGTTGGCCGGCGAGAAGTAAAATTCTTGGGTCTAACCCTATGCGCTGGCGAGAGAACCGTAGACCAGGAGGATGAACCGGAATCGGTGCAAAAATCCGCCGGTCTGCGCCACTCATGCAGTAGAGGTGTCCCGACGCAAAAGGTGGTTTAACATGAAGCAGTGTAAGCTGTTTAAGCCGGGTGCACAAGGGCCAACAACAGGGGCCAAGTCTGAGGACAAATATCCTCAGCCCGCGACAGAGTCACAGACCACACAGGCTGGAACTGTAGCCTGCGTGAAAGGAGGAGTCATCCCAATGGAGTGGGAGGTCTCCCCTCTAATTTGGGATTCGGACGAGGAAGAGCCCGAACAGCTTGACCCCGCCCTTGACCCGATCACGGAGGAGGAAGAGTCAGAGGACGAAGATCCCGCCCTCGACTCAAGCTTAGGGGAGGTAGGGATTGGGGGCGGAGACTCACCACCTGTAGGGACAGGTGAGGTGGAGTCGGATGCCACAAATCCCGGCCCCGGGGGGGCGGAGCCTGAGGGAGGGGAGCCGGAGCCGGCAGCTGTGGTGGGACCACAGGCTGTGACGGTGAAGGTCCCGGTCCCCGGTCCGTCAGCTCTGGGAGCCTCGCCCAAGGCATCCCCTCATAGGTCGACTCGAACGCCTCAGCCCAGAAAGCCTTGGCCAAATTCTCCTTATTTCCCCCAACCTCGGTCCAGAGCAGCCCAGGAAAAGCACGGTTCCCGATCAGCAGCGACAGGCTGCGGGGGATCAAAGCCGAAGGTCAGTGCAGCCCCGCCACAGGGAGTGGCACGCTGCAACCCTCACAGGAATTCGGTAGGCCGCCCGAAGGAGGGCGGCGCTGTACATAGGTTTTAGGTAATGATGTTAAGTTTTAGTAATTTTAATGTTAAGTTTAAGGCATGTAAAGTTTAAGATGATGGGGATGTTTTAAAAGGTAGTTTTCGGAGTCTGCCCAGTATGTGTGTTTGTTTGGAAGCAGGGTCAGGGGAGCCCAGCATCCGTTTAATTAAGCCAGCACCTATTGGGAGCCTGGCTACATCATCTTATCGATTACAGAAGCCAGGGATACAATGGAAAGGATTCTCGTAGCGCTCGCGGTGATCGGGTGCGGGCTGGCCCACCGAGGCCGCACCAAGGATGTCATCGTGTTCGGATGTTCCGGGGACACAGCCCCCATCGCAACGGATGGGATGGGGAAGCGAGAGGTTGAGGAAACCGCCACCTACTTCCACCAAGGGAGATGGCCAGGATGGCTGGGGACGAATTCTACGGAATACTCCAGCAATTTCGGTTTTGCCTACCAAGAGACTTCGTTATCGTGCCATCGGGTGAGGATCCTTGCACCCAGAGTCAGCGTTACCGTGGGAAAGAGGATCTGTTTGGTGTGTAATGGGAACGTACCGCTAAGTAGATGGTGGTGGCTACGAAAGCTGGGAAAGGACATGAAGAACTCGACAATCGAGTGGGAGCGACTGGGTAACAATACCCATCGGACAATTACGGGGACTCACGGACAATTACGTGTATGTTGGGACAAATGGTGGGAACCAGATGAAGGGATATATGTCTGCATGTGGGGTTCGAAGCACGTTTGCCCCAAAGGCATATCCATCTTTTTCCAGAGGCAGTGGCAGGATGAAGGGAAGGGGATGAGATGGGATGTCAGAACTCGGGCATGCGGAGCCCCATTCTCCCCGATTCAGGTAAACGCCACTGAACTCATCACCCGCCCACGCAAGCCCCTGCCCACGATTCCGGTAGCGCTAGCCCAGAAGGAAGGGTGCCCCACCGCCACAAAGGGACACGGGAACGGTTTAGTATTGGTACCCACCGGTCAGGTGCTGTACCAAGGGGTACACTATGCGGTGGCCTCAGTGATTTTAAACCTCACTGAGGTACGATTGCCGGAGTGGTGTCCCAAGGAAACGGAACAGTTGTACTAGGTCTTGTTAACCCGTATGTTCAGACAATTTTACGAGTTTGACTTTGCCGACATCGACAAGGCAAAATTATACACCACACCACAGGAAGTTTTGGACCGGGTAGGGAGGCAAAGAAGGGGTACTGTAAATGACATTTTCACTGCTTTTAACACCGGAGCGTCTGTTGTCAATGCTCTAGACAACGTGGAGCTGCAGACACAGATCAATGGTTTAAAAGCCCAGTTAAGGAACATACTGACTAACGAAAATAAGGTAGTGGGTTCTGAGCTACATGAGGATCAGGCCAGACACTACACTTAAAAGAAATAATTGCTGAGCTGGAGAAACACACTAGGACGGTAACTGCACTCATTAGGGAGGATCGGAATGCATCCGATCAGGCTGCGCAGAATGAGGCCTGTGTGCTATATGGGGCGTGGTTACTGGGCGAGGGCCGCAGTAATCTGGAGGATTTAAAACAAGGTTTGGTCCCATCCTGGATCAGCAACAAGCACTTGCAAGCGCTCCACCCTTCTGAGAATGCGTTAAGTCCGTGCCAGCTCAGACTAGCTGCAGAGGCATACCCAGTCCCAGTGGACTGCGGACGTTCGAATCACACTATCATGGGAATAGTGGTAAGGATGCCGGTGTTGGGTCCCGCAGCAAAGCCCGCCCCAGTATACAGGGTGGAGAACATTGGAGTCATTCAGGGGGGTGCGCTCATTCGTTACGCAGTGGTCCCGCCTTATGTCATCAGATGGGAGCGTACAATGACAGGCACCGACCTCTCGGGGTGTCGAAGCTGGGGAGCACACATCATCCTGTGTCCCCAGCACTTGAATGCCTTTTTGAAACCACAGTGCGGGTTCAGAGCCGCTAGCGCGAAGCCGATAAATTGCATGATGGAGGCAATGGCAAAGGACCATGTGCCCCCGCAGGTGGCATATATCGGAGGTGGGACATACTGTGTCACCACTGCAGCGCCTCACTACCGCCACGGACAGCACGGGCGGTGTCCGGTCAGTGACAGCAGCTTCTGTTTTAAACCCAGGGCTGAAGTTCAAGTGGCACAACAACGGATTGTCCCCATTCCTGTACCTTCCACCGTTCACCTCACTGTAAAAGAGAATTTCACGGACTTTCAGCGATTCGTCGCGCATTTTGTTTATGTCATTCCCCCTCTTCCCGAACACCTCACCAAGATTTTAAAAGCTGTTATAGTTTCACAGAAGCATTTTTACACACTGGAGCAGAAGACATTAGAGATAGGGAAAGACATATTGGACATAGTCACCCCACCATGGTGGGACCTGTTCACTAATATAGAAATCCCGGCCTGGATTAGAATAGCATCCCATATCCTAGTAGTGTGTCAGGTTTTAATTGTAATATTCCTACTGTTTGTGCATTGCAAGAGAGGCAAACGCCTCCAGAGGCACGAGAACACAGGAGAATGGAGAGAACGCTATGTACAATTGGGGGAAGAGGACACCCCAGTTTAAGCTGCTAAATATTAAAAGTTAAAGCGTCCCTCCACCCTTGATTTTAGCCACTGCATGATTTAAGTGTGTGAATACTGTTGTGTTATAGCCGTTGAAAGATTTTCTGTTTTGTTGATTAATAAAGGGTGTATGCAGGTGGTGTAAGGGGTATCGGCCCCTTCACATCAGAAAGATGAATGTGTTATAGTTTAAGGTAGTACTACCTATGATTGTCCAACTGTACACAATGTAATTATTCTGAAATGGGAACTGCATGTGTCATGGGGGTCATAGTTAGCTAATTACCAGGAATGTTTGGATGTGAGGGATCAGGGAAAATTTGCTCACCAAGGTTTATTGATACTTTAAGCAAGCTCTCAGTATCACAGGGTGGACTGTAAGATTCGAAATTTTCAGTAATTAATCACGCAAGAAAATAGGATTATTAAGACAGTTTATTGACCAAAAGAAGCTTGTACAGAAAAAAAAACCTTTGATAAAAGGGCATACAAAATGGCCGCCAGACCTCGTGATCAGTTTCTGGGACCATTTGATTTCTGTTACTGCAAGCCAGACAGGCTTGTGGATTGAGGACAGTAAGCCCGCGAATGCCAGTTTCGGGAAACCGAAACTCATGGAACTGAGCATACATATTAATTAGATTCTAAGTACAGGACAGTTTTGGGTAACAGTTTGAGGCCCATCAAGAAATGGGCGGACAATTGAATGAACACTTAAACCCATTTACAGTACAAAGGAAAACCGTTTAACAGCCATCAAGGGCAATCTCCAGACTGATCAATATACGAACCGAGTTACGGTGACAAAGTAAAAGACATTATCGGCCCAGGAAGGCCAGTTAAGCTATCACCGGCTCCCACTACAAAGACAAAGCACGCCTGCAGAGATTTCTGCCCGCCAAAAATATTACAAAGACTGGACTATGATTTGGCGGGAGATAAGACTGTCCCAAAAAGGTATAACTGGATTGAAAGGTCCATCAGGACAGACGCTTCACTTCACGATTTCACTTCAGCACGGTTATGCGCTACGCTTCGCTACGCTTCGCTTCGGAACTTCTACGACTCTTCGGTTAAGGCAGCACTTCGGTTTCGGAACGTGGTCGGTGTTCGGCCAGGCAAGGCTCAGCCACGACGGGAAGACGACGAGGGTGGTCCGGGTACTTTTGTCGGGAGATCATCGACGACCCAGGCCGAAGAAGAAGACACCCTCAGAAGGACAATCATTATGACTGTATAAGAGGACACTCAGGGCCCGGCACTCCAGCGTCTCAACATCACATCGGTAATGGATTCACCCATGTGCATCCAGTTCTTAAAGTCACGTCGGTAATGGATTCATCCGTGACGAGCGCTCATCAAGGCTGTATCTGCTGTTTCATCGCGTAAGAAAAACAAGCTGCGCCAGAAGTTTCTAAATCCACGTGACGACGGAAAGCTGTGCCAAAAAGGTTGTGAACCCCCTTTTTGCAAATCTGGAAGTGGTGAGCATGATCCCGAGTTCCTCAAGTCGAAACTTAGTTTAGGTCTAGGGGAGGGGGTTAAGGGTAATCGTAATGTGTTTCCCCTTTTTCGATGTGCCGTATGTTTCCCATTTCCATAGAGTTAAGTTTATAGATATGTGCATGCTTGTAGTTACTTTAATCTGTGCTTATGACATGTATTTTATAATGCTGCAAACTGTTTAATAATAAAAGCATCCATTTCGTGCTATTCAACCTGGTCTATTGAGTTTTTCTCTGCACTACAGTTCCCTGCACCTAAGTCCAAGGTTTAGAACTATATGCAGTATTCCAGGTGCGGTCTCACCAATACCTTGTACAACTGAAGCAATACCTCCCTATTTTTATATTCTATCCCCCTAGCAATGAAAGCCAACATTCCATTGGCCTTCTTAATCACTTGCTGCACCTGCATACTAACCTTTTGAGTTTCGTGCACCAGGACCCCCAGATCCCTTTGTACTTCAGTACTTTCCAGTTTCTTGCCATTAAGATAATAACTTACTCTACGATTTTTCCTGCCAAAGTGCATAACCTCACACTTTCCAGTATTGTATTCCATCTGCCAAATCTCTGCCCACTTACTTAGCCTGTCTATGTCCCCTTGCAGGTTTTTTATGTCCTCCTCACTCACTACTTTCCCTCCCATCTTAGTATCATCTGCAAACTTTGATATGTTACACTCGGTCCCCTCCTCCAAATCATTGATATAGATTGTAAAGAGTTGGGGACCCAGCACTGACCCCTGCGGAACACTGCTAGTTACTGATTGCCAGTCTGAGAATGAACCATTTATCCCAACTCTCTGCCTTCTGTTAGATAGCCAATCCTCTATCCATGCCAGAATATTACCCCCAATCCCGTGATTTTTTAAGATTATTGCTTAAGATAAATAATCACGGGATTGGGGGTAATATTCTGGCATGGATAGAGGATTGGCTATCTAACAGAAGGCAGAGAGTTGGGATAAATGGTTCATTCTCAGACTGGCAATCAGTAACTAGTGGTGTTCCGCAGGGGTCAGTGCTGGGTCCACAACTCTTTACAATCTATATTAACGATTTGAAGGAGGGGACCGAGTGTAACATATCAAAGTTTGCAGATGATACTAAGATGGGAGGGAAAGTAGTGAGTGAGGAGGACATAAAAAACCTGCAAGGGGACATAGACAGGCTAAGTAAGTGGGCAGAGATTTGGCAGATGGAATACAATACTGGAAAGTGTGAGGTTATGCACTTTGGCAGGAAAAATCGTAGAGCAAGTTATTATCTTAATGGCAAGAAACTGGAAAGTAATGAAGTACAAAGGTATCTGGGGGTCCTGGTGCACGAAACTCAAAAGGTTAGAATGCAGGTGCAGCAAGTGATTAAGAAGGCCAATGGAATGTTGGCTTTCATTGCTAGGGGGATAGAATATAAAAATATGGAGGTATTGCTTCAGTTGTACAAGGTATTTGTGAGACCGCACCTGGAATACTGCATACAGTTTTGGTGTCCATACTTAAGAAAGGACATACTTGCTCTCGAGTCAGTACAAAGAAGGTTCACTCGGTTAATCCCGGGGATGAGGGGATGGACATATGAGGAGACGTTGAGCAGATTGGGACTCTACTCATTGGACTTCAGAAGAATGAGAGGCGATCTTATTGAAACATATAAGATTGTGAAGGGGTTGGATCGGGTGGATGCGGGGAGGATGTTTCCGATGATGGGTGAAACTAGAACTAGGGGGCATAGTCTTAGAATAAGGGGCTGCTCTTTCAAAACTGAGATGAGAAGGAACTACTTCACTCAGAGGGTGGTAGGTCCATGGAATATGCTGCCCCAAAAAGCTGTAGAAGCTACATCATTACATAAATTTAAAACAGAAATAGACAGTTTCCTAGAAGTAAAGGGAATTAAGGGTTATGGGGAGTGGGCAGGAATTTGGACATGAGTCTAGGTTTGGATCGGTCATGGCCCTATGGATAGCGGAGCAGGCCCAGGGGCTGTGTAGCCTGATCCTGCTCCTATTTCGTGTGTCTGATTCTGTTAGATTCAGGAGATGGTTCTGTGATAGTGGATTGGCGGTTAGGATCAGATCAGCCATGATCTTATTGAATGGCGGAGCAGGCTCGAGGGGCTGATTGGCCTACTCCTGCTCTTATTTCTTATGTTCTTATGCCATCTCCATATTTCCCACCATTAATTTCCCGGTCTCATCCTCTAAGGGACCAACATTTACTTTAGCCACCCTTTTTCTTTTTATATAACTTTATAAACTCTTACTATCTGTTTTTATATTTTTTGCTAATTGACTTTCATAATCTATCTTCCCTTTCTTAATCAATCTTTTTGTTACTTTTTGCTGCCTTTTAAAGTTTCCCCAATCCTCTATCCTCCCACTAGATTTGGCTACCTTATATGCCCTTGTTTTTAGTTGAATACTATCCTTAATTTCTTTACTTAGCCACGGATGGCTGTCTTTTCTTTTACACCCTTTTCTTCTCAGTGGGAAATATTTTTTTTGGAAGTTGTAAAATAACTCCTTAAATGTACACCACTGATCAGGTATCGTCTTACACTTTAATCTATTTTCCCAATCCACTCTACTCAATTCCGCTCTCATACCTTCATAGTCTCCTTTATTCAAGCTTAACACGCTTGTTTGAAATCCAACCTTCTCACCCTCTAATTGAATATGGAATTCAACCATGTTATGGTCACTCATTCCAAGGGAATCCTTTACTAGGACATTTTTAATTAATCCTGTCTCATTACATAGGACCAGATCTAAGGTTGCTTGCCCCCTGGTCGGTTCAGTTACATACTGCTCAAGAAACCCATCCCTAATACACTCAATGAACTCATCCTCAAGGCAGCCCTGCCCAATTTGATTTGTCCAATTAATATGATAGTTAAAATCCTCCATAATTATAGATATTCCCTTATTACAAGCCTCAACTATTTCCTGATTGATACACCGTCCAACAGAGTTGCAACTGTTTGGAGGCCTATAGACTATGCCCACTAGTGTTTTTTCCCCTTATTATTCCTTATCTCCACCCAAACTGTTTCATTATCCTGATCTATTGACCCAATATAATTTCTCTGTATTACAGTCCTTTATTAACATAGTCACCCCACTTCCCCTTCCATCCTGCCTGTCCTTCCTGATCGTTAAATAACCTGGTATGTTTAATTCCCAGGCATTGTCACCCTGCAGCCATGTTTCTGTAATGGCCACAAGATCATACCCATATGTAGTTATTTGTGTCATTAACTCATCTATTTTGTTACGAATGCTACATGCATTCAGATAGATAACTTTCAAATATGTTCTGTGACACTTAGTTCCTGCTTTTGCCCTTTTTATTACTTTACCTTTTACTCCATACCTTCTGCCCCTTCCTGACACGCTCTGGTTTTTAATTTCCCCACTGCTACCTAAGCCTATGAACTTCTCTGTTGTCATTTTTATTATTTGCTCTCTAGGAACCTCCCCCCTACTAGTTAGTTTAAAGCCCTCTCTACAGCCCATTTATATGATCCGCCAGGACTCTAGTCCCAGCACTGACCAAGTGAAGCCCATCCCAACGGAACATCTCCCTCCTGCCCCAGTACTGGTGCCAGTGTCCCAGGAAGCAAAACCCATTTCTCCCACACCAGTCTTTGAGCCACGCATTTAACTCTCTAATTTTATTTGCCCTAGCCAAATTCGCTCATGGCTCAGGTAATAATCCAGAGATTATTACCCTTGAGGTTCTGTTTTTTAATTTGACCCCTAGCTGCTCATACTCCTTTAACAGAACCGGCTTCCTAGTCCTATCTACATCATTTGTACCAACATGGACCACGACAACTGGATCCACCCCCTCCCACTGCAAGTTTCTTTCCAGCCCAGAGGAGATGTCCTTAACCCTGGCACCGGGTAGGCAACACAGCCTTTGGGACTCTTGCTCTCGGCCGCAGAGAACTCTATCTATCCCCCTAATAATACTATCCCCTACCACTACAACATTTCTATTTACTCCCCCCTCTTGAATGGCCCTCCGTTCCACGGTGCTGTGGCCAGGTTGCTCATCCTCCCTGCAGTCCCTGCTCCCATCCCCACAGGGAGTAAGAACCTCGAACCTGTTGGACAAGAGCAAGGGCTGCGGCTCCTCCAACACTACCTTCTGGATCCCCGTACCTGCCTCACTCGTAGTCACGCCATCCTGTCCCTGACCATGGGCTACATCTGAATTAATTAACTTCATAGGTGTGACCACCCCCTGAAACACAGAGCCCAGGTACTTCTCCCCCTCCCTGATGTGTCGCAGTGTCTGAAGCTCAGACTCCATCTCATCAACACGGAGCTGGAGTTCCTGTAGCAGCAGACACTTGTCACAGACGTAATCACCGTGAGCCTCAATGGGGTTCACCGGCTCCCACATCTCGCAACAATAACACATCTCCTGCTCCATTCTATGTAATTAATTAAATTTTTTATTGTTAGTTATGGACACCCTCTGCCCGATTTTAGATGCTAGTATCCCCTTTAATTAATTGGATTTAAATTAAATCAATCCCTCTAATTACACCAGTTAAATGGTTGACCAACAGTCACTCTGCACCAGAAAGGCCTTATTAACTACAACCCACAGAGTTAAAGTTTGAAAAGAGCACCTAACACCCCACTTACCCTAACTCACACTTACCCAAACTCACAGCACTCTCTGCTGACTTGCACTCAGTGCTTGCTCGCACTAGGACTGGTCTTTTTATACTGTTTGTTTGTTTACAGCCAAATTAGTCACCCCTGCTGATTGGTTAGAAAACTGGTTTCCACTGCCTGCTGTGCCAATTTACTCCTACTGCAGTGTAATCTTGTTTTACTCTGCTTAAACCAACAGAATCCCAAATATTTAACTTTTCCCCTTTACTTAAACTGCTTAAGTAATCTTATCAAGAATGATTCAAAGAGAAATAACAATTAAAGAACTCTCACACTTACCCAAACTCACAGCACTCTCTGCTGACTCGCACTCAGTGCTTGCTCGCACTAGGACTGGTCTTTTTATACTGTTTGTTTGTTTACAGCCAAATGAGTCACCCCTGCTGATTGGTTAGAAATCTGGTTTCCACTGCCTGCTGTGCCAATTTACTCCTACTGTAGTGTAACCTTATTTTCCTCTTCTTAAACCAACAGAATCCCAAATATTTAACTTTTCCCCTTCACTTAAACTGCTTAAGTAATCTTATCAAATATGATTTAAAGAGAAATAACAATTAAATAACAAATGAATCTGTTCCCTCCGGTTCCTGGCCAGCTTGCCCTGCAGGAGAAAGGACGGGAAGTTATGAAACATGCTGTCCTGAGTTGTCATATCATGCCCCCCCATGGTGGATCAGCCCTTACATTATGCCCTGGGTTGTCATCTCATGCCCCCCCATGGTGGATCAGCCCTTACATTATGCCCTGAGTTGTCATCTCGTGCCCCCCCATGGTGGATCAGCCCTTACATTATGCCCTGAGTTGAATGTGCATGTGCGTTCCCAGAAAGGGCCATGGGTGCTGGCGGACAGATGGCCATTGGGGCATCGTGCACCCTCTGGCCATAAAGTCAGGTGCAGATGGAGGGATGAAGAAGATTGCCAACAAGCCACTCACCCTAATGACCCGAGTGAGATCGTTGAACTTCTTCCTGCATTGCACAGGAGTCCTGGGCACCAAGCTGCTGGAGTTGACTCTTTGACAAACTTCCCTCCAAGCTCTGCGGTACTCGTTCTGATGAGGCCTCCTGCCATTGTCAGGGTACAGCACTGCTCGCCGGCGCTCTGCTGCACCAACCAAAGCATCCAATGCCCTTTCAGTAAAGCGCTCCCCTCTCTGCCTCAACCTCTCCATCTGGTCAAAGTTTGTAATGCCTCAGATTGCACAGCGCCGATTTTGAGGCCTACAGGGCGATGAGTGTGGCTGCTGAAACTAAATGACCAGCCCCTTTAAGAGCTGGCCGGCACCAGCATGTCTCATGGTCATCGATTATTGACAGCACCAGCGCTGCGCCCGTCCACCCAGATATTGAGTAGCGCCGCCAAGTTAGTGCCTTAGGAGTCCCGTGCAGCGCCTGATTTTACGCCGCAATCTCCTTCAGGGGTGACGAAACTCAATATCGCTGGAGGTGGCAATAAGTAGCGCCTGGCGATACAATTTGCGCTTCGCCAGTTCAAGCACCCCAAGCAGGGCTATACCCAATTTCTCCCCCATTATATCTAAACTATTATTATCAAATACAAAGAATCGTGAGTTTTCTTTTCTTATTCGCGATATCGCTCAGGTGGTTGGATGTTGTCCCTCCATCTTGTGGATTTGGTGGTGACCACTCCTCTCTGTGGTGTTTTGGTGTGTTCCACTCTTGTTGTTGTTGTTGCTGTCGCACTTGGAGTTGGAGTGTGCATGCTCGTGGTTGTTTGATTTGTGGCGCTTGTTTCTGGCATTGTACTGCTTGTGGTAGCTGGTGTTGTCAATGTTGCTGATGTTGTCTGCTGCTTAACCAGTTCAGGTGAAGGTCTGATGTGGAGTCTGTTCCATCTGAATTTGTTACCAGGTTCGGTCTCTATGAAGTAGAATCTTGGAGTATCAGCTTTTGCAATGACGTTGGCTGGATTCCAGGTTTTCAACACTGGGTCTTGCACATGCACTGATTGCCCATTCAGCAATTCTGGTAGCATCTTTGCATGTTTGTCGTAATGTTTGCTCCCTACGACTTGCGCTTCTGCCAGCTTCTGTCTGAAGTCCTCCTGGTCCTGGGGAGGATGTATTTTTGCTGGTAGGGTAGTCTTAAACTTCCTCCCATTCAGCAATTCTGCAGGTGATTTCATGTCTGCTTTCAGTGGTGTTGATCTGAGTGATAGGAGGGCAAGGTTTTGGTCTTCCCCCATCTCACTGCTTTTGAAGAGAGTTCTCTTGACAGTCTGGACCTGTCTTTCGATGAACCCATGTCCCCTTGGGAAATGTGGGGATGAGGTTACTATTTTGAACCCAGTTACACCGGCGGCAGTGAGTCAGCGAGCAGCCCGACTAGAGCGGGCCTTGTGGGAACACAGCATCAGCGGCAATTACACTGGCGGCAGTGAGTCAGCGAGCAGCCCAACTAGAGCGGGCCTTGTGGGAACACAGCATCGGCGGCAGTTACACCGGCGGCAGTGAGTCAGCGAGCAGCCCGACTAGAGCAGGCCTTGTGGGAACACAGCATCGGCGGCAGTTACACCGGCGGCAGTGAGTCAGCGAGCAGCGTACCAGTTCAACAGCAGGGGAGAGCGGTAAAAAGTAATCAAACTGTGACGTCACCAGGAAGCAGGTAAGTGATTGGTTGGTGATTATTTGGTTGGTGAGTATTTCTCTTCTCTTTTTTTTTAAACTTTAACTCTGGTTTATAGTTTCTAAGGTCTCTCTGGTGTAGCAGGGACTGTTGGTAAACCAATTAACTGTAGTATAATTAGTGGGATTGATTGATTTAATTTAAATTCAATTAATTAAAGGGTAAATCATGGCAGGACAGCCGGGCCCCGTGATCTGCTCCTCCTGCAATATGTGGGAACTCAGGGACACTTCCTGTGTCCCTGACAACTACATGTGCAGGAAGTGCGTCCAGCTGCAGCTACTGACAGACCGCATTGCAGCACTGGAGCTGTGATTGGACACATACTGGAGTGTTCATGATGCTCAGGGCAATGTGAATAGCACATTTACGGAGTTGGACACACCGCAGGTAGAGGTTGGACAGGAAGAAAGGGAACGGGTGACCAACAGGCAGAGTACTAGGCGCAGGCAGGTAGGGCAGGGGTCCCCTGTGGCCATCCACCTCTCCAACAGATACACCACTTTGAGTACTGTTGGGGGGGATGGCTTATCAGAGGAAGGCAGCAGCAGCCAACTTCCTGGCACCAGGGGTGGCTCTGCTGCACAGAATGGGAGGAAAAAGAGGGGTAGAGCTATGGTAATAGGGGATTCAATTGTAAGGGGAATAGATAGGTGGTTCTGCGGCCGCAAACGAGACTCCAGGATGGCGTGTTGCCTCCCTGGTGCAAGGGTCAAGGATGTCTCCGAGCGGCTCCAGAACATCTTGGAAGGGGAGGGTGAACAGCCAGTTGTCGTGGTGCATATAGGCACCAACGATATAGGTAAAAAGCGGGATGAGGTCCTAAAAGCAGAGTATAGGGAGTTAGGAGATAAATTAAAAAACAGGACCTCAAAGGTAGTAATCTCAGGATTGCTACCAGTGCCACGTGCTAGTCAGAGTAGAAATAGAAGGATACTTCAGATGAATACGTGGCTAGAGGAATGGTGCAATGGGGAGGGATTCAAGTTCCTGGGACATTGGAACCGGTTCTGGGGAGGTGGGACCAGTTCAAACCGGACGGTTTGCACCTGGGCAGGGCTGGAACCGATGTCCGAGTGGGAGTGTTTGCTAGTGCTGTGGGGGAGGGTTTAAACTAAAATGGCAGGGGGTTGGGAACCTGAGCAGGGAGACAGAGGAAAGGGAAACAAGGATAAAAGCAAAAGACAGGAAGGAGAAAAACAAAAGTGGAAGTCAGAGAAATCAATGGTTTAAATCAAACATGGCCACAGTAAATAATAATTCTAATAGGTCTAAGAGCATTAAAAAAACAAGCCTGAATGCTTTGTGTCTTAATGTGAGGAGCATTTGTAATAAGGTGGATGAATTGGCTGCGCAAATAGAAGTAAACAATTACGATTTGGTTGGGATTACGGAAACGTGGCTCAAGGAAGGCCAGGACTGGGAACTCAACATCCAGGGGTATTCGATATTCAGGAAAGATAGGCAAAAAGGAAAGGGAGGTGGGGTAGCATTACTGGTTAAAGGAGGGATTAACACAATTTTAATGAAGGATATTAGCTCTGATGAGGTGGAATATGTATGGGTAGAATTGAGAAATACTAAGGGGAAAAAAACGTTAGTGGGAGTGGTTTATAGACCGCCAAACAGTAAGGCGGAGGTTGGGGATGGCATTAAAAGAGAAATTAAAGAAGCGTGCAATAAGGGCACAGCAGCCATCATGGGTGACTTTAATCTACATATAGATTGGGCCAACCAAATGAGTAGCAATACTGTGGAGGAGGAATTCCTGGAGTGTTTACGGGATGGTTTCCTGGACCAATATGTCGAGGAACCAACCATAGATCAGGCCATCTTAGACTGGGTATTATGTAATGAGAAAGGATTAATTAGAAATCTTGTTGTAAGAGGCCCCTTGGGTCGGAGCGATCATAATATGATCGAATTCTTCATTAAGATGGAGAATGAAGTAGTTGACTCGGAGACTAGGGTCCTCAATTTAAATAAAGGAAACTATGATGGTCTGAGGAGCGAGTTGGATAGGATTGATTGGGGAATGGCGCTCAAAGGGTTGACGGTGGATAGGCAATGGCAAACATTCAAAGACCGAATGGATGAACTACAGAATTTGTTCATCCCAGTTTGGCATAAAAATAAAACAAAAAAGGTGACGCAACTGTGGCTAACAAGGGAAATTAGGGATAGCATAAGGTCCAAGGAGAGGGCATATAAATTGGCCAGAAAAAGCAATAATCCTGAGGATTGGGAGCAGTTTAGGATTCAACAAAGGAGGACAAAGGGATTAATTAAGAAAGGGAAAATAGAATATGAGAGTAAGCTTGCAGAGAACATAAAAACTGACTGTAAAAGCTTTTATAGATATGTGAAGAGAAAAAGATTGGTGAAGTCAAGCATAGGTCCCTTGCAGTCAGAATCGGGGGAATTTATAATGGGGAACAAAGAAATGCAGACCAACTAAATACATATTTTGGTTCTGTCTTCAAAAGGAGGACACAAATAACCTCCCAGAGATGTCGGGGAACATAGGGTCTGATGAAAGGGTGGAACTGAAAGAAATCAGTATTTGTAGGGAAATGGTGTTAGGAAAATTGATGGGACTGAAGGCCGATAAATCCCCAGGGCCTGATAATCTACATCCTAGGGTACTTAAGGAAGTGGCCCTAGAAATAGTAGATGCATTGCTGGTCATCTTCCAGAACTCGATAGACTCTGGAACGGTACCCATGGATTGGCAGGTAGCTAATGTTACCCCACTATTCAAAAAAGGTGGTAGAGAAAAGGCGGGGAATTATAGACCGGTAAGCTTGACATCGGTAGTGGGGAAAATGCTAGAGTCCATTATAAAAGATGTAATAGCAGAGCACTTGGAAAGCAGTGACTGGATCAGACAAAGTCAACATGGATTTACAAAAGGTAAATCATGCTTGACTAATCTACTGGATTTTTTTGAGGATGTAACTGGTAAAATAGATAAGGGTGAACCAGTGGATGTGGTGTATTTGGACTTTCAGAAGGCTTTCGATAAGGTCCCGCATAAGAGATTAGCATGCAAAATTAAGGCACATGGGATTGGGGGCAAGGTATTGACTTGGATAGAGAACTGGTTGGCGGACAGAAAGCAAAGAGTTGGAATAAACGGGTCATTTTCTGAGTGGCAGGCAGTGACTAGTGGGGTACCGCAAGGATCGGTCCTCGGACCCCAGCTGTTCACAATATATATTAATGATCTGGACGAGGGAATTGGATGTAATATCTCCAAATTTGCAGACGACACAAAGCTGGCGGGGAGGATATGCTGTGAGGAGGATGTCGTGAAATTCCAGCACGATTTGGACAGGTTGGGTGATTGGGCAGAAACATGGCAAATGCACTATAATGTGGATAAATGTGAGGTTATCCACTTTGGTGGCAAAAACAGGAAGGCAGATTATTATTTGAATGGTGATAGATTGGGAGAAGGGGAAGTGCAAATAGACCTGGGTGTTCTTGTACACCAGTCGCTGAAGGTAAGTATGCAGGTGCAGCAGGCGGTTAAGAAGGCAAATGGTATGTTGGCCTTCGTAGCAAGAGGGTTCGAGTACAAGAACAAGGATGTCTTGCTGCAGTTGTACAGGGCCTTGGTGAGACCACACCTTGAGTATTGTGTGCAGTTTTGGTCACCTTGCCTGAGGAAGGAATTTCTTGCCATGGAAGGAGTGCAGCGAAGATTCACCAGGCTGATACCTGGGATGGCAAGAATAACGTATGAGGAGAGATTGTGTCGATTGGGCTTATACTTACTGGAGTTTAGAAGATTGAGAGGGGATCTCATCGAAACCTATAAAATTCTGTCAGGCCTGGACAGACTAGATGCAGGAAGGATGTTTCTGATGGCCGGGGAGCCCAGAACCAGGGGTCATAGTCTAAGGATAAGGGGTAAGCCATTTAGGACTGAAATGAGGAGGAATTTCTTCACCCAGAGAGTGGTGAACCTGTGGAATTCTCTGCCACAGAGGGCGGTGGAGACCAGTTCATTAAGTATATTCAAGAAAGAGTTGGATATATTTCTTAAGACTAAAGGGATCAAGGGATATGGGGAGAAGGCAGGGGCCGGGTACTGAATTTGGATGATCAGCCATGATCTCATTGAATGGCGGAGCAGGCTCGAAGGGCCGAATGGCCTACTCCTGCTCCTATCTTCTATGTATCTATGTATCTATGTATCTATACTTTTCTGCCAGAGCTCTGAAATCACTCGATGTGAACTGGGTTCCATAGTCACAGATTACCTTTTCCGGGATTCCTTGTTCAGCAAACAAGCTCTTTGCAATTCTGGTGGTAGTTTTGGCTCTCAGATCTTTCATCCTTCTCACAAAAGGAAACTTGGAATAGTAATCTGTCACTATGCGATACCATTCTTGATTGCACATGAAGAGATCTGCCCCAACAGTGTGCCATGGTCTTGACGGTATTTCACTCGGTATCAGCTCCTATTTCTGTTGTGCATTTCTGTATTTCTGGCAATACCACATGCAGAAACCATCTTTTCGATATTTTTGTTCATGCCTATCCAGTATGCAGCTGATCTGGCTCTCAGCTTGCATTTCTCCATTCCCATGTGGCCTTCATGTATTAGATGGAGAAGTTCTGTGCATCGTCTTTGGCACGATGATCCTCGACCCAGCAAGGAGAATACCGCCTTCTATTGCGATGTCACCTCCAATCATCCAGTGTTGACGAATTGTCGCCTGTACCTGCTGGATTCTCTCCGGCCACCCGTGTATCACTTGTTGTATGAGTAGTTGCAATTCCTCATCTGTGCTAGTCTCATCTCTGATTTGACTGAGCTTTATCGGGGTAACACTCACTAGGTGGTGGATTTTTACTGTTAGACCCTCCACCTCGTGTTTCTCATATGGTGACAATCGAGACAACGCATCTGCTAGCACCATTTCCTTTCCTGGCTTATATTTAAGCATGAAGTCATAGCTTTGGAGCCTTAGAAGTAGTCTTTGCAGTCTTGTAGGTGCTTTGCACAGATTCTTCTTGTAGATTTGTTCTAGTGGACGATGGTCACTCACTATTGTAAACTGCCTTCCATACAGGTATGTATGGAATTTCTCGCATCCATACACTACTGCTAATAATTCTCTTTCTATGTTGGCGTATCTCGTCTCGGCTGACGTCAAGGCCTTTGATGCGAAAGCTATTGGCTTTCCTTCCTGCACAAGAGCTGCCCCTAGTCCTCTGGTAGAAGTGTCTACTTGCAGGGTGACTGGTTTTCTTCTGTCATAATATGACAGAATTGTTTCTTTGCACAACAATTCTTTAAGTTGTTTGAAATTCCTTTCATGTGATTCAGACCACTGGTATTCGGCGCCTTCTTTCATTAGCTCTCTGAGATTTGTTGTATGTTCCGACATGTTTGGGATGAAAGAACTCATGTATTGGACCAAGCCGAGGTAACTCCTCAGCTCTTTCTTATCTTTGGGTGGTTTCATTTCAGCAATCGCCGCAATCTTCTCAGGACTTGGCTTGACTCCCTCTGGTGTGTAAATCATACCGAAGAATTGGCATTCCTTGACTTTAACTATGCACTTATCGGCATTTAACTTGATGCCAGCCTTCCTGGTATGCTCCATGGCCTCATGTAGGTGCATATCATGGTCTCTTTCATCTGCTCCATAGATCTGAATATCATCAGCTATTCCTATAGGTCCTCCACAGCCTCTGTATGTCTCATCTACTTTCTGTTGAAAGATATCTTGACTGACCTTTAACCCAAATGGTAGCCGCAGGAATTTGTAACGCCCAAATGGTGTGTTGAATGTTGTCAGTGTTGTTGATTCCTCATCCAACTTCACATTCCAATATCCATTTCTGGCATCTAGTTTTGAGAAAACATTGGCTCCTGCCAGTGATGGCGTAATCTCCTCTAGCGTTGGGGTGGGATAGTGGTCCCTCTTTATCGCCTGGTTTAGATCTTTGGGGTCCAAACATATTCTGAGACATCCATTTAGCTTTTCTCGTACCACAATTGAGTTTACCCAGTCTGTGGGCTCAGTGACCTTTACGATCACTCCCTTTTCTTCCATCTCCTTTAGCTCTCTTTCAAGCTTTGTCTTCAGCTCGATGGGTACTTTTCATGGAGCATGGATAATGGGCTTTACCTCTGGATCGATGGTGATGTGGTATTGGAAATCTCCGAAACATCCCACTGTATCATCGAAACATTCCGGATACATGTCTATCAAATCTTTTTTACTCTTGATTTGTGGGTGATTCTCCAGCGGGGTGTTGCTGTCTATCCTCAGTGACGTTTCCGTCAGTTCGTGATTCACTGAGATCAATCTCAACTTCTCGCAGCTGTTTAATCCCAGGATCGCTGGCCCCTCAGTGTCGGTGACATAGAACATGCAGTTGATGTTCTTTCTTTTATGTGTCCCTTTGACGAAGGTTGTTCCAAGTTGTTTAATCTCACTCCCCTGTAGGCTATCAGCGTGACATTACTTGCCTTTAAACAACCCTTTTTTGGGTAGCCATCTTCTCTCAAGTTTTCGGGAAAGATCTGCTGGTACAGTCTCAATGGGAGAATGTTGCTCTGGGCCCCTGTGTCCAGCTTCAACTTTAAGTTGATGGTTGTGGGCTGACCTTTGACCCTCTTTTCGATTTGGATGATGGTGTGCAATTCTCTCTTCAGAGTATTTTCCGCTCTGGACATCTCATGAAGCTGTACCTTTATGGTTTCGATGTTTAGTGTATTGTCATGACCATAATCATCATCATCCTGTTCATCCATGGCATGGATATTGTGTTTCTTTCTCTGGTTCTGCTGTCCGCCTTTGTTTTTGATGTATGTTCCTTCTTTCTTCGTTTTACACCTCTTTTCCCAGTGGTTTAGTTTGCCACATGCATTGCAGCTTGTTCCATCTGCTGGACATTTCCTCCTGTCTGTATAATCGTGCGGTCTTCCACAGTTTCTGCACATGTTTCTCCCGTTGTCTTGTGCATGTCTTTGTGTGTTGTACTTTTCTCTCACTGTATCCACTCTGTTGTCCGTCTCAGAAGCCGTCCGCATATCAGCCATTTGAGAAATTCGCGTTCTCATTTGCTGCTTCATGGCTTCATGAGCTCTCGTAGTATCTATAGCCTTTGTTATTTCAAGCTTTTCTTTCCCTATCAGGGCTTTTTGTACCTCTGCATGCGCTGACCCCCATATCAGCTGGTGCACAAGCCTTGCCTCCATTTCCTTAAATGCACACTTGCTGGCTTCATTTCTCAGCCTTGTCAGGAAATTGTCAGCTGTTTCACCGGGTTCCTGTCTTAGACTCTGGAATTTGTATCTGTGTATACGGTGATTGGATTTAGGCTCTAGATGGTTGCTGAATTTCTCAAAGATTGTCGCAGGGTTTTCCTTTTCCTCTTCAGTCAAACTCCAGCTATTATACAAATCTAGACCTTTTTCTCCTGTCCACAACAGAATGTAACTAACCTTTTCTTCATTGGCAGTGCCCTTCAGGAAGCTTTTGAATGTAAGGTCAGATTTCTGTTTGAACTTGCGGAATGCCTCCACTATATCGTCGGCTTCTCAGTTCATGAGGGGTTGCATTTGCACAGTCACTGCAGCGGCAGCCGCCATCTTAGTTGCCCGTACAATTCACGCTCAATCACCACAGACACCGGCACTCACAATCAGCTCATATATTCACTTTTCATCTTATTTGTAGTTCGTATGGCACAAGTTGTACTCACTTATACCGCTGCCACCATGTTGTGTCTCCTTGTGTTCTTATTACTATGTAATACAGAAACTTTTAACTCATTTAGTTTACGACTTTCACTCAGTTGTATTCTTGCTTTTATAATGTTGCTGCCGCATGGTGCGGAGTGATACAAGATGTCCGACCTTGCACTGCCACTGCCTTTCACAGTCTGCCGCATAGCAATATAAATACACTAATCAAAGTAGTTCCATAAAACGATGTAACAAGTAGTTCCATTTAACGATGTAACAATATACGATGTAACGGGAGGGGAAGCGAGTATGACTGGAACAAAAAGCGTTCCACATATCCCACGAAAAGGCAGGCATAGCTGGACCCATTTCCTCCAAATCTTTGATTTGGAGGAAATGAGTGGACTCAAAGGAGAAGTTGTTCAATGGGAGAACAAGTTCAGCCAGGTGGAGGAGGGTGGTGGTGGATGGGGACTGGTCGGGCCTCTGTTCAAGGAAGAAGTGGAGCGCCCTCAGGTCATCCTGGTGGGCGATGGAGGTGTAGAGGGATTGTACGTCCATGGTGAGAAGGAGATGTTTGGGGCCAGGAAACTGGAAACTGTTAAAGTGGCGGAGGGTGTTCGAAGAGTCGCGGATGTAGGTGGGGAGAGACTGGACAAGGGGAGAAAAGATTCAGTCGAGATAGGAAGAGATAAGGAAGAGATCAGAGGCCAGGTACTCTGCGGCAAGTGTCTCACTTCCTGACACCCCAAAGCCTTTCCACCATCTACAAAGCACAAGTAAGGAGTGTGCTGGAATATTCTCCACTTGCCTGGATGTGTGCAGCTGCAACAACACTCAAGAAGCTCGACACCACCCAGGCCAAAACAGCCCACTTCATGGCACCCCACCCACCACCTTAAACATTCACTCCCTCCACCACCAGCGTACCATGGCTGCAGTGTGTAGCATCTACAGGATGCACTGCAGCAACTCACCAATGCTCCTTTGACAGCACCTCCAAAGCCTGCGACCTCTTGCACCTAGAAGGACAAGGGCAGCAGGTGCATGGGAACACCACCACCTTCAAATTCCCCTCCAAGTCACACCATCCTGACTTGGAAGTATATCACCGTTCCTTCATCGTCACTGGGTCAAAATCCTGGAACTCCCGACCTAACAGCACTGTGGGAGTACCTTCACCACATGGACTGCAGCGGTTCTAGAAGGCGACTCACCGCCACCCATATCCCATGAATGAATAAAACAAAATGTGCTGTCTAACACATCCAATGCATCTCCTATCCTGAACTTGTCAGTTTGAAATCCTCCAAAGTTTAGAAAAAGGTGTACCCACACAAGCACTCTCTATCAAATGGTTGTTAGTGGGAATTGAGACACCAGCTATAATAAGTGAGCTTTTATTCAGATGGGGCAATGACAAGTTTAAGTACCCATCTGAGCTGCCGCTCAAACTCGCCTCCGTGACTCCGTTTCCCTTTTCAGTTTCCTGAGCCCTGGGAAACTTGTGCCGAGGACGTTGTATTTAAACCTAAATAAAATTCAATTAAGAAACATTTCTTTATCGCCTCCTCAGGACGTTAATTGTAGCAATAACTACCCGGCTGCCAGCTCTAATCATGGTCCTATTTCGGTGAGTAGGTGACACACAGGCACCCAAATGTGCCTCTGTTAAACCTGGAGCTGGGTGCGGTCGCAACCCAAAATTCAATTATTTAAAATAGCCCCGCCCCCCGCCCCACTCATTCTTGGGGTTAAAATTCTCCCCAATATCTGTGTTCTCTGCTTTTTCAACTCAGGTTGTCAGAGCTTAATTATCAAGGGCACTTTTGTGCTTTGTTTCCAGAGTCCTAAAGAGCAGAATAAAACTGCTGGCTTTATTTTTATCTACAACTGGTAACAGCTACCAAAGGAATTATTTACATTAGTAATCTATCATTGAAGTCCTTTTTTCTGAAGTGATGGACGGGAGCCTACTGCTTTTGTTCATTACATCGCGTTAATGTAAAATTATGTTCTGACTTTAAAAAAAATGATGTAGTGCTTTTAAAATAATTAAATTAAGAGGATTCCCCAGTCATTCCATTACAAAGTTCTCATCCTTTTTGACTGATTCAGTCAGCGATAAAGAACAGCAAACTTAGCATAATGGATAATAAAAAATAAGAGCTAGGGCCAACGAGGAAGGAGGCATTGCTGGATCTGGTTATGGGGAATGAGGTGGGACAAGTGAAGCAAGTGACAATAGGGGAACATTTAGGGAAAAGTGATCATAGTATCATAAGATTTAGATGAGCTATGGAAAAGGACAGGGAGCAATCTAGAGTAAAAATACTTAATTGGAGGAAGGCCAATTTCAGTAGGTTGAGAATGGATCTGGCCCGAGTAAATTGGAACCAAAGATTGACAGACAAAACTGTAATCAACAATGAGCTGCCTTTAAAGAGGAAATGGTTCGGGTACAGCTGAGGTACATTCCCACAAGGAGGAAAGGTAGAGCAACTAAAGTCAGGGCTCCCTGGATGATGAAAGAGATAGAGAATAAGAGGAAAAGAAAGAAAAAGAAAGCAAAGACTTGTATTTATATAGCGCCTTTCACGACCACCGGACGTCTCAAAATGCTTTACAGCCAATGAAGTACTTTTTGAAGTGGAGTCACTGTTGTAATGTGTAATGAAAAAGAAAAAGAGCGCATATGACAGATGTCAGGTTGAGAATACAAGTGAGAACCAGACTGAATATAGAAAGTTCAGAGGGGAAATGAAAAAGAAAATAAGAGGGGCAAAGAGAGAGTATGAGAATAAATTGGCAGCTAACATAAAAAGTAATTCAAAAGTCTTCTATAGGCATATAAATAGTAAATGGGTAGTAAGAGGGGTAGGGCTGATTAGGGACCAAAAAGGAGACCTATGCATGGAGGCAGTGGGCATGGCTGAGGTACTAAATGAGTACTTTGCACCTGTCTTCACCAAGGAAGAAGATGCTGCCAAAGTCATAGTGATGTTCTCGGGGTAATTTTTGATAAAGCAGTTCGGGAGCATTTAAACTAGTATGGCAGGGGGCTAGAAACCTATGTAGTGAAATAGAGGAAAGTGAAAGGCAGACAGAAATAAATGGTAAAAGGGTGAGGAACAAAAAACAAAGGGCCAAACTAATTCATAAAAAATGTGAGCATAAAAAAAGCCTGAGGGTTTTATACCTTAATGCGAGAAGCATCAGGAACAAGGTAGATGAATTAGCTGTGGAAATAGAGGTTAATAATTATGATCTAATTGGGATTACGGAAACATGGTTGCAGGGTGAGCAGGGCTGGGAGCTTAACATACAGGGGTATTCAGTATTTAGGAAGGATCGACAAAAAAGAAAGGGAGGAGGGGTAGCATTGCTAGTAAAAGAGGGGATAAATGCAATTGAAAAGAAGGATATTAACTCAGTTAATACAGAATCTATATGGGTGGAGCTAAGAAATAGCGAGGGGCGAAAAACATTAATAGGAGTGGTATATAGGCCTCCAAATAGTAAAATAGAGGTTAGGGAGGGCATCACGAGGGAAATTAGAGAAGCGTGCAATAAGAGCACAGCTGTCATCATAGGTGACTTTAACTTACATATAGATTGGACTAGCCTAATCAGTAAAAATAATGAGGAGGAGGAATTCCTTGAGTGTTTAAGGGATGGTTATCTGGATCAATATGTCGAGGAACCAACTCGGGAACAGGCTATATTGGACTGGGTACTGTGCAATGAGAAGGGACTAATCAGTAATCTTGTTGTACGGGGACCCTTGGGTCAGAGCGATCATAACATGATCGATTTCTCACTCGAAATGGAGAGCGAAGAAATTGACTCGGAGACTAAGGTCCTGAATTTAAACAAGGGGAATTATGATGCCATGAGACGGGAACTGAGTAGGTCTGATTGGACAACGTTCCTGGGAGGACTGGAGGTAGATAAACAATGGCAAACATTTAAAGATAGAATGACAAAATTGCAAAAATTGTTTATACCAATCTGGCATAAAAGGAAATCTAAAAAGGTGACTCAACCGTGGATAACAGGGGAAATTAGAGACAGCATAAAATCCAAAGATAGGGCGTATAAAATAGCCAAAAAAAGCGCCAGAGCGGAAGATTGGGAACAGTTTAAGATAGAGCAAAGGAGGGCAAAGGGCATGATCAAGAGGGGCAAAATAGCTTACGAAAACAAGCTGGCGGAAAATATAAAAACTAACTCCAAAAGCTTTTATAAATATATCAAAAGGAAAAGACTGGTGAAAACCAAAGTTGGTCCATTGCAGTCAGATACGGGGGAATATATAATGGGAAATAAGGAAATGGCAGATCAACTAAATGCATACTTTGGGTCAGTCTTTACGAAGGAAGACACAAAAAACCTCCCTGGGATATCGGGAAAAATAGGGACATTGGCAAAGGAGGAACTGACGCAAATCAATATCTCTAAGGATATGGTGTTAAGGAAGCTAAAGGGATTGAAGGTGGACAAATCCCCAGGGCCTGATAACATGCATCCTAGGGTACTGAAGGAGGTGGCCCTAGAGATAGCGGATGCACTAAGGATGATTTTTCAGAATTCATTAGACTCGGGAACAGTGCCGATGGATTGGAGGGTAGCTAACGTTACCCCACTATTCAAAAAGGGGGGTAGGGAAAAAGCAGGTAATTACAGACCTGTAAGCCTTACATCAGTTGTGGGCAAAATGCTGGAGTCCATCATTAAGGATGAAATAGCGGAGCACTTAGCAAATGGGGACAGGATAGGACAGAGTCAACATGGATTTACAAAGGGTAAATCGTGCTTGACTAATCTATTGGAATTTTTTGAGGGAGTAACTGGTAGAATAGATGGGGGAGAGCCAGTAGATGTGGTGTACCTGGACTTCCAAAAGGCCTTCGATAAGGTCCCACATAAAAGATTAGCATGGAAAATTGAGGCTCATGGGATAAAGGGGAAAGTTTTGGCGTGGATAGGGAACTGGCTGTCAGATAGAAAACAGAGAGTTGGAATAAACGGCTCATTTTCTGAATGGCAGGCAGTAACAAGTGGGGTACCACAGGGATCTGTCCTGGGCCCCCAGCTGTTCACAATTTACATTAATGACCTGGATCAGGGAGTCGGATGCAGCATTTCCAAATTTGCAGACGACACTAAACTAGGAGGGGGGGTGGGCTCAGAGGAAGAGACCAGGAAGCTCCAGAGCGATTTGGACAGACTGGGCGATTGGGCGGATAAATGGCAGATGCACTATAATGTGGACAAGTGCGAAGTTATCCACCTTGGGTGCAGGAACGGGAGGGCAAATTATTATTTAAATGGCAATAGATTGGGAGAGGGGGAAGTACAGAGAGACCTGGGTGTTCTTGTACACCAGTCACTGAAGGCGAGCATGCAGGTGCAACAGGCAGTCAAGAAGGCAAACGGTATGCTGGCCTTCATAGCAAAAGGGTTAGAATACAGGAACAGGGATACCTTGCTGCAGCTGTACAGGGCACTGGTGAGACCACACCTCGAGTACTGTGTACAGTTTTGGTCGCCTCATCTGAGGAAGGATGTTCTTGCCATGGAGGGGGTGCAGCGGCGATTCACCAGGCTGATACCAGGAATGGCGGGAATGACCTATGAGGAGAGACTATGTAGTTTAGGGATGTACACACTGGAGTTTAGAAGATTGAGAGGGGACCTCATAGAAGTGTATAAAATTCTGACAGGTCTAGACAGACTGGATGCAGAAGGAATGTTTCCCTTGGTGGGTGAGAACAGAACTAGAGGACATAATTTAAGGATAAGGGCTAAACCATTTAGGACAGAGATGAGGGGGAATTTCTTCACTCAGAGAGTGGTGAACCTGTGGAACTCATTGCCACAGAGGGCAGTGTACGCCAGCTCATTAAATATATTTAAGAGGGAATTAGATATATTTCTACGGGCAAAAGGGGTTAAGGGTTACGGAGAGAAGGCGGGGACGGGATACTGAATTAAAGGATCAGCCATGATCTCATCGAATGGCGGAGCAGGCACGAAGGGCCGAATGGCCTACTCCTGCTCCTATCTTCTATGTATCTATGTATCTATGAAGGAGGAGGTAGTGGAGACAATGGCTAAGCTAAAAATTGATAAAGAGGATGTACTAGAAAGGCTATCTGCACTTAAAGTTGATAAGCCATCAGGACAGGATGGGATGCATCCTAGGATACTGAGGGAAGTTAAGGAGGAAATCATGGTGGTACTGGCCATAATCTTCCAATCCTCCTTAGGTACAGGGGTGGTGCCAGAGGACTGGAGAATTGTAAATGTTACACCCTTGTTCAATAAAGGGTGCAAGGATAAACTCAACAATTACAGGCCAGTCAGTTTAACCTCGGTAGTGGGGAAGCTTTTAGAAACAATAATCAGGGACAAAATTAACAGTCACTTTACAATTTACAATTACAATTCAATTTTATTTGTCATATATGCAGCAGACATGTGTACTGCACAATGAAATGTTGATTTTTACCAGTCCTCCCAATATTTGAATAAAAATGGCATAACAATGATAAAATACTAATAGAAATACAGTAATAATAAATAAAACAACAGTAATAAATAATAATAAATTATACGTTCATGAGTCTTATGGCCTGGGGGTGGTAGCTGTTTCAAAACCTGCTGGTACGAGACCGTATGCTTCGATATCTCTTACCGGATGGGAGCAGGGCGAAGAGGTTGTGGCTGGGGTGGCTCGTGTCTTTAATGATTCTCCGGGCCTTCCCCCGGCACCTCTCAGGATAGATATCCTGGACAGCAGGTAGTTTAATTCCTATAGTATGTTGTGCAGCTTTCGCCACCATTTGTAGAGCCTTGCGGTCTGTGGCGGTGCAGTTGCCATACCAGGTAGTGATGCAGCCGGACAGGATACTCTCGATGGTGCACCGGTAGAAGTTGGTGAGAATCTGGGGGGCCATTCCAAATTTCTTCAGTCTCCTGAGGAAGAACCGGCGTTGGCATGCCTTCTTCGTTACGATGTCGATGTGATGTGACCACGTTAAGTCCCCCGTAATGAATACACCCAGGAATTTGAAGCTGCTGACCCTCTCCACCTCAGCCCCTTCGATGTAGATTGGGGTGTGTCCCTCCCCCTGCCGCTTCCTGTAGTCCACGATCATCTCCTTTGTTTTGCTGGTGTTGAGGGAGAGGTTGTTCTACTTGCACCATTCTCCTAGGGCTCTTACCTCCTCCCTGTAGCCTGTCTCGTCACCATCTGTGATCAGGCCTACAACGGTAGTGTCATCAGCAAACTTGATGATGGAGTTGGAGTTGTACATGGTCACGCAATCGTGAGTAAACAGGGAGTACAGAAGGGGGCTGAGCACACAACCCTGGGGAGCTCCCGTGTTCAGGATCAGTGTTGAGGAGGTGTTACTGCCTATTTTCACCACCTGGGGTCTGCCCATCAGGAAGTCCAGGATCCAGTTGCATAGGGAGGTGTTAAGTCCTAGCTCACTGAGCTTGTTGACAAGCTTGGAGGGGATAATGGTATTGAATGCTGAACTATAATCAACTAGCTGGAGTGCCCGGCGGTGCCGAGGCTATTTCGAGGGCATGTTGTTGTTGGAAGAGAGAGAGAGAGCGACTGGGGGGGAAGAGGGAGAGCGACTGGGGGGAAGAGAGAGAGCGGCTGGGTCGAAGAGAGAGAGCGACTGGGGAAAGAGAGAGAGTGACTGGGGGTAAAAGAGAGAGCGACTGGGGATAAGAGAGAGAGCGACTGGGGGGTAAGAGAGAGAGCGACTGGGGGGTAAGAGAGAGAGCGACTGGGGGTAAGAGAGAGAGCGACTGGGGGGTAAGAGAGAGAGCGACTGGGGGGAGAGAGAGAGCGATGGGGAGAGAGAGCGACTGGGGGGGAA